>NW_022103907.1:1018710-1026275 GCF_000313985.2 Echinops telfairi | reverse complement strand
TCCCACTTCCACTCAACAAGTAGATCCAGGTGGTCACCTAGCAAGCATTTCAGCCTGCTCTCAGGCTCCCTTTAACATTCAGTCCCAGAGAGGAGTTTTCTTCATGGCTCCAGATTTTTACCAGCTTCTGACAAAGACTCCTGGGTACTCCAATGAATTGGGTGGGGCATATCTTTCTTTGCAGATGTGGCCTAAACCCATCTAAAGATCAATGCTTAATGGCTGAAATCACGTGGGCTTACAAACTTTCTATTTTCCTACTTTCCATATTTCCCCCAGAAAATAACTGAATCAAGTTTCGATAACATGCGGGTGCTGAAGTCAGAGTAGCCATTGCATCTCATTTTGTTAATGGAACTAACTCCAAAATTGGAGGCTTACTGTGAAAACAGAAATTAGCATGGGAAATAGCTCCTAGCAAAACATTTTGAAAGGGCTTTAGAACGAAACGAGACAGGATCCAAAATAAGCGTGCAGCCCGGCACATTGAATAGCTCCATGGCTAACGTCCCAACGGACGGAAACTTGTAGGAATTGCAAACCAACGGAACACTGAGGAAAAACGATCCCATCTTACAAAAGAAAAACTCAAGACGACGACAATCCCCTCAACTCATGCCACTGAAGGGATCTGAAGGAGGTTGAAGTCCCCACTAGCTTGTGTTGTCCTTTGAGTCTCTCAAAGTGAAGTAATTGCTAGTCTGGATGGTACCCTGCATCCATCTCTGATCGGTACAGGGGTACACCTTCAACATCCACACCTACCAGATGACAGTTCAAATAGGCTCTAGATTTTCCCTGTCTCCCAGCCCCTGGGCCCTTAAGTGTCAAATAGCCCTTCCTGCTTTGTGACACTGCTCCTGCGATTTTAATAGGAAGGTGTTGGTTTTTAAATGAAATTCTGGCAGGAAATGCACATCAGAGGGACTGTTTTAAGTTCCTGAGGATACCTCTAATTTATAATCAAATTGTATCTGCTCCGGAGGTATCTCTGACTTCTTCATTATTTTGATACAAACTCACAAATAACCATGACACTATACTTGATAGTCTATAGGCTGAAAATCCCCTGGATACAGGAAAAATCATGGTAGCACAACCTGGTAACATTCATGTGTGTCCTACCAAACTGTTACTCAAACATCCTCCATATTCCTTAAAGCCAGAAGCAAAGTACCTAACTGAAAACTGTCTATGCAAACTCCTGCTCGGACCTTACATGAGCTTTTGCAATCTGTCTTTCCTGCAAAGAACTCAAAAACAGGGGAGCGGAGAGGGAGGGGAAAAATGAGGACCTAATGCCAGGGGCTTAAGTGGAGAGGAAATGTTTTGAGAATGATGAGGGCAATGAATGTCCAAAGGTGCTTTACACAATTGATGTATGTATGGATTGTGATAAGAATTGTATGAGCCCCTAATAAAACGATTAGAAAAGAAAAAAGAAAAAGAAAAGAACTCAAAAACAATGGGCTTATACTAATGGTGGAGAAATAATTCAAAAAGAAGAGAGGCTTTAAAAACAAAATAGTTGCACAGGGAGGATATAATTAATGCCACTGAATTGTACAGCTGGAAATTATTGAGTTGAATGTGTGTTGTGTTGTATATAAACTCAGCAGCCATGATACAGTTTGTGTCAACTTGGCTGTACCTGTGTGAAGATATGGGCGGGAGTCCAATATCTTAACCAGGTCAGAGCGCACGCAGATGCGTGTGCGTGTGTGTGTGTGTGTGTGTGTGTGTGTGTGTGTGTGTGTGTGTGTGTGTGTGTTGAATCAGGCTTGCCTGCTCTGCAGCTGTATGGGCTGCTTTCTAGATATAAATGCATTTCTTACATATATATGAGTGTCACCGACTTGATTTCTTTAGAAAATCCAGCCTAACACAGAGGCAGAAATACAATACTTTAAAAAGGAGAAAGAAACCGAATACATGATGATAGCAATTTGATCAAGATGTCATGGCTTTTTTGGTCCACGATGGAAAACCCCTCTATGTTTCTCATGCACCCCAACACCTGCCTCTTGCCCCCACCACTGTTGGGACGCTTGCACCTCAGTAGCTCTGCGGGCATTTTGTGTCCTGTCCCCTGCACAGCATCAAAAGAACCCATTCTGCTCCCAACCCCCTTGCCTAAGTGGCACGAGACACCAGCAGGCCTGGCTAGCTGGTTGTCCTCTGAGGATGGGCACACTTACCTTGCCCCAGAAGCAGCCCCAGCAGCCCCAGGAGGAAAGCGGTTGGCCGCAGACCCATGCCGACTCCTCCAGGTGCCTCTGGCTTCTGCGCGAAGCAGGTCAGCTCAGCAGGTGGATGGGCCAGCACGCGGTTTCCGACTTGTATACGCTCCTCAGTTGTCCGACGGTTCACCTGTAATAAAGTTTACCGTTTTCACCTTTGAAAAGGGGAGTGGCTGGCTGTAAATGATGAATATTAACATTTAGGTAGAGGGTGACATGAGACAGATGGGTCAAAGATAGATACCATCTTCTAGTCATATAGGCACTACAGGGCTAGGACTACACGGTCCCTTCATCTGGCCCTTATAAGATGGGGGGCTGTCTGAAAGTTTCCAGTGCCACGGGACTGGTCAGTTGGGAAGAGCGCGAACCTGGGAACCCCAGATCCTGTCAAAATGTCAACTCGGCCACAGCTCTGAGAACTTGAGTGACTTACGTGACCTCAGCTTTCTGAGCTGTAGCTGTGGAGACGGAATGGAGTGAAAGTACTTGGTGAACCAGAAACCAGACCCAAATCAAATCTGTTGCCATTCAGTCCGGCTGACTCCTAGGGGCCCTGTAGAATGGAGTAGAATCGCCCAATAACGCTGGGAAGACTGTCAGTCTTTATGGAAGCTGACTGTCACACCTGTCTCCTGTAGATCGGCTGCCAACATTTTGATTAGGAGCTGAGTGCTTAACTACTGCACTACCAGGATGGAGGGGGATGGGCGAGTTATGGAACAGGTCTGCCAGACGCAGCCGTTTTCCTTGGGCAGATTCATTTCCTCGGGAAGGCTGGGCTAGGTCTCTGGGGTAGGGTGGGAGGTGGGGGGCAAGCAGCACTGGCATGTACAGCATCCTGCATAACCAAATGCTCTGGAGGGCAACATGTAGTGCATGCCCCTCCCCCCAGCAAATGTCAAATCACAGTCGCCTGGGGTTAATCCTAACAATTACAAAGCCATTCAAAAAGGTTAGGGAAATTTCCTTTATATTTTAATTCTACTTCTTTTTACACATTTTTGAAGCCTCCCATATAGTTAAGCCGTCTTTGCATTTTGGTCAAACTGAAGACCCCTGACTGCTGGCACCTTGGCTGGTGCTTGTTTCTGTCACCCAACCCAAGACCTGGATCCCTTGGTGGATCCAGACATTTTCCTCATATTTTCTTTTTTTAAATCCTTTTATAGGGGCTCTTATAGCTCTTCCTGTGTTCAAAGTCAAGCTTATAACTCGGTTGTCTGGAATAAAAAGTGAGGATGACGTGGGAGGCGCTGGTGACCCCAGACCCCTGACTTAGAACACGGTCTCCCTTTCTCGTCCGCTCAGAAACTGTGGCTTGTGGGTGACTGCTGGCTCAGTCATGGCAGACGGCTGCGCCCCAGCTCTGCCCTGGGGTCTCAGCCACCCCATGAGTGAGAAGGCACTGGCCCATCCCATCCCGCAGGCCCTCAGCCCGCTCCCAGAGCCAGGCAGATAGAGAAGCAACTGCTCCCAATGCTGAGGTCTGCAGGGACCGTTCACTTGGGCATAGACACCCTTAAGAAATTACACACTTAAAATCATCATTAAACTGCCCACACGTTCAATAAGAAACACCAGGCTGATGTACTGACAATACGGTACATCAGCTTCACAACACCAATCACGCTGAGGAATATCACAGAGCCTGTGGAGACTGAGTGAGCATGCGCAGGTCCCTGTTTACACCACGTTGAGGCATGATGGGAAATGGACAAAAATACCCTAGTTCTACCGTTCATGTTCCCTTCCATCTCTTACTGTTTTTCCACCTGCTCACTGGGATGGTCAAGTTTTATGTCAACTTGGGTGAGCCAGGATTGTCCCATGCTATGATCTAATATAGTGCTGTCAATTCCATGATGTGTGATCTGTGAAACAGCCAAGCAATTGTGAGAAGAGTAGCCCTGAATCTGGTCCCAGCCTTGATATGATTGAGCGAGGTTTCCCTCACTGTGGGGCCTGCTCTTAGAAGAATTGACAGGGTGTAGACCATAGCTCACTTGTGCTGCTCGACTTAGATTCGGTATTTCATTCATTGACCCAAAGTTATATGACTCGGCCATTCCTAGGGGCCATCAGCAGACTGCTGACATGGGATTTATTCGGTCAATCTCAGATTCAGGCTTGGTATCCTTGGTCTTCCTGATTCATCTTTCTACTTCCTGTTCATCAGCCCCTGCAGCTACAGAAGTCAGGAGAAGCCTGCAGCTGACATCTGACCCATGCACTTTGACTTGCCCACTTTTACCACCGTGGGAGCCATTTCTTGATATAAATCTCTTTCTATGTACACACACATACATGAGTCACTGATTTTGCCTCTCTAGAGGGCCTAGACTAACACACCCACCAAGATCCAACAGGGCTGGCCCATACAGAGTCCTAAAGCATCTTTCATATTTAACACATTTTTTGAGAAATTACTTTAGAACACTTTTAATCTGTCTGAGGTCTTTTGGTAGAGGATAAATGAACTGTCTCTTAGATATAAGAAATCTTCAACTTCCATCAATGATTAAGGATTCCTCGGTGACTTAAAAGCAATGAAGGAGGTAATATTTCTTGGATGCTCTTACGAGGCACTAGGGTAGAATCCTTTCATTTGTTAGCTTCATTAGCATCTACTATCCATCTAGCACAAACAGTTGACACTGGACTACTAGCATAAAGGTTGGTAGTTCAAACTCGCGCAGTGGCACTGCAGAAGAAATGCCTGGTTATCGGCTTCCCTCAGATTGCAGCTAAGAGTTGCCTAGGGAGCAGTGCTATTCTGTAACACGCAGGTTGACATGATTTAGAATCAACTGGTAACATAGTGGGCTATCCATTGAACTTCTACTACAAAGTGAGTGGTTCAAACCCACGAGCTGATGCATGGGAGAAAGATGAGGCTGCCGGCTCCTGTAAGGGTTTGAAGCCTTGGGAACCCAAAGGGGCAATGCTATTCTGTTGTACAGGGTCTCTGTGCGTTAGAACCAGCTCCGTGGCACTGAGTGTGAGCTTCAGATGTGATCATCGAGCAACTGTGAAAACAAGAGGAGAGGTAGGCGTCCACACTCCGAGAAGTTTTGCTCTCTAATTTCTGCTCTTGCAGTGAACATATTTTGCCCCACAAGAGGAAAGAGTACCCACTTCAATTTTTTAACAATCACCAACAGACGATCTTTTCAGGAAAAGTGCAGAAAGGGCCATGAATGCACATGTTTTGAACATGGTAGCATGTGTTTCTCAGTTCCAAATTCACTTCCTTCGAGTCAGTTCTGACTCGTTGGAACCCTACAGGACAGGCTAGAACTACCCCTGTCGGTTTTCAAGACTGTACCTCTGGATGGGCATGGAAACGCTCATCTTTCTCGTGTAGAATGGCTGGTGGTTTCAGACTGCTGGCCTTATGATGAGCAGCCCAATGTGTAACCACTAGCCACCAGCTTTCTTTCCACTGCCACGCAGTCCATTCTGACCCAATACTTGCTGTTGTCCAGGAATCCACAAGGGGTCACTAGACCACGCTTTAGCCACAAATCACAGGGATTAAAGTATCCTAGGCTTTGAAGGGTGCTCATCAAGCTAAAGGTTCCAACCTATGACTGTGTCCACAATTAAATCCGGTAGATGGTCAGCCCACTTAGTAATGTCTGAGGGCATTGTATGCGACTGCCATTGCTTCGTTCTGTGGGTCATAGAGTCTCCGTGGGTAGGAATCTGCTAGACAGCCCCTAGCAACAACAACAATGCCATTGAGTGTGGCTCAACCCATGTACCTTAAGTACCATAGAACTCAACCTTAAGTACCATAGAACGAAACACTGCCCACTTCTGTACCATCCTCACATTTGCCATTAGGTGTGAGCCCATGGTTTTCAGCCACTGTGCCAATCCATCTCCTACACGGTCCCCTCTTTTCCCTGATCCTCTGTTTTACCAAGCGTGATGACCTTCTTTAGGACACATCGTATGAGTCAGTACCGATTCAGGAAACTTGTTTCAGCTACATGTAGTCATGTCAAATATATCTTTTCACATGGGCCATGGTCAACTTCTTAACTGCCACTAACGCTAATAGAAAGCACTTCCTTGACAGAATATTCTCTTTGTTAGAAGATTCTGATGTCAAGCAAAGTCCTAGTAAGAGATGTGGGACTCCTTTGGCCCTCTCCTCAATAGGCTGTCGGCTAAGGCCATCAGAATATAAGTTCAAGCTTGACTTGGGGAGATGATTTAAGTCAAGGATATGTTGGGAGGTTCTCCTAGAAACTTCTGTTGATTTGAATCTTAGCCAATTCACAACTTTTTCCCATCTTTTGGACGCGTTATAGCTGTGCAAAAGATGAAAGTGAAATGCAGGAGGCCATTGAACTGAGAAATCTATTAAGCTTCAGGCCCCACGAGTCCCCACAGCAGTCACGGGCCCTTGCTTCCATGGTCTGCCTGGCTCCACTGATCTGGGCCTTACCCGGGATCCTACTCTGGGCCCCTAGGTAAAGTCCCTACTGGTCCTCACTACACAAACCAACCAACTCACTGCCATCTAGTTCATGCCAATTCACAGTGACCCTATCGGACATGCCCCCGTGGGTTTCTGAAACTGTAACTTTCCCCCTAAGAGTTGTATTGGCATATCATTAACATACATACATATCATTAACATACATTAACATACAATAAGAGTTCCATCATCTGAAGAAGAGTTGTAGAAACTGTAACTCTTTACAGAAGTAGAAAGCCTCCTCTTTCTCCTGTGGAGCAACTGGTGGTTTCAAACTGCTGACCTTGAGGTTAGTAGTCCATCACGTAACCCACTCTGCCATGAGGGCTTCTGGCCCTCACTACAGACAACCTGTATTGCTCATTCCTTCACCATGGATATAGTCTTTTGTTCCTGGTGAGCTCTTTGAGGTAGAGATTGGGTTTTTCCCTTCCTGGCATCTTGGCACAAAGCCCAGACACCTATCCCAGTGCCATGCACATACTAGGCCCTCAATAAATCATTGGTTCAATATGCTCTAGGGATAAAAGATGATTGGTTTAAGGAAAGCTTGTATTCCCCAAAATGTTTCCCAATCACAGAAGTAAAAGAAGGTCTGAAGTAGGGATCTCCAGACCTGGTGTTGGATCAAGAGGCAGTTGTGTGAACAAACAAGGAGATGCTATAAGGTTTATAATCAACAAAGGTGTATGTCAGGGTTGCGTTAGGACAGTGGTTCTTAACCTTCCTACTGCTGCGACCCTGTAATACAATTCCTCATGTTGTGGTGATGCCCAACCATAAAATTATTTTTGTTGCTACTTCATAACTGTAATTTTTCTACTGTTATGAAT
>NW_022103907.1:1013928-1018610 GCF_000313985.2 Echinops telfairi | reverse complement strand
TCAGTCCACCTCTGTAAAGATTTCAACCTTGGACATCCTGTGAGGGCAGTCCTACTCTGACCTGCAGCCTTACTATAAGGAGGCATGACTCGACTCAACCATAACAGGTGTTCTTGTACATATACAACGCAACGCCTGGGTGTGCGCACACACATGCACAAAAAACGCCTAGTGCAACTAACGGGACTGACTTAGCTTTCTTGGGGCACGGGCTTGCTCACCATCAAGATAACAAAGACAAAGAGAGCTTACTTCAGGAACATAAAAGGGAGACACACAAAAAAGGAATGATCAGTGAGGCATTTCTAGAAAGAAAAATGAAAAGTTCCAAATATTGTAGCCTTTTCAGTAAAAGGAGAAAGAATGGCCAGGCTAGCCCCAGTGGGATCTATCACATACTTGTGTATGTCTATATATCTATCAGGGCAGAGATCTTACCTGTCTTCTTGGCTGCCTCCCAGCACCCAGCAGAGTACTTACTGCAGCAGGCATCCGCTAACCATTGGATGCACAAATCATGCATGAGACAAAGCCAAGGGGAAAGAAAGGAAGCTAAGAGCACTACAGAAAGATCAGTTTGACAGAACAGAAGTGACCAAATGAATACACTTATTCAGAGCACTGGGGCATGGGAGAGGGACACATTGCTTTCAGAGACCTTGGGGAGACAATAAAAATACAACTCTGAGGCATCCAGGGTCACACCTGGTTCCCAGGTTACCATGTTCTCCAAAGCAGAGTCCTCAGTCTAGGCTATACGTTGGAACCACCTGTGGGATGTTTAAAACCAATCAACAAATAACCTTACCCCTCAGAAATGCTGATTGACTCAGTCTACAGTCACACTTGGATGTCTACGTGCACATTCTAAAGTATAGGTTGACCCTGATGTGCAGCTGGGCCAGGTGTGTTGCTTCGGGGGATCCAGATCTGCCAAGGGCCCACTGGAGACCCAACCCTGAAGGCTGAGAGGTTCCATCTGTGCTGCCATGCACAAGTCGGAAGAGCCTGGGACACGCCTGACAGCAGAACACGGCATTGACAGCTGACGCAGGCAGGTTAACGTGGCAGCCTCACTAGGGGCCCGTGGGAATACCTGGAGTAAGATGTGGGTCTTATCACACAGAGCTCAGTCAAGAGTCGATGGGGAAAGGACCAGAATCTAAAACGCTGCAGACGCTCAGTTGCTGGGCACCAGGACCGGTGGGCTGAAGTTCTAGATCAACCACGGTGCCCTTTCCTCTTGCTCAAGCCGTGGTTTCCTTACCTGGGAGATTGACAGCATGCATGCCTCTCTTGGATTGTAGGGTAAACAACAGGCTCATGGCAACTGGGCTTGAAGCTAGGGTCGCCTCTCTCTTCACGTCTACAGGGTTCACCTGCCCCCTGCCTTTAGCCATTAGCAGAGGATGACGCCTGCACTGACTGACCACCATTTTGCAGATGGGGGCCTGTTCTGTAAATAGAACAGTTTGAAGGGTCCCCTAAAATCCATGTCTTCCCAGATTCTTGTGACTGATGTTATTTGAAAATAAAATCTTTACAGGTGTAATGAATGTTTGGAAATAAAATCTTTGCAGGTGTAATTACCTCTTAATTAAGATGGAATGAAGATACCAGGTGAGGAAGGACTGCAATTTAATGACTGGTATCCATAGAAAAAGAGAAAATTGGGGGCCAAGAGACACACACACGTCATGTGACAACAGTGGCAGAGATGGGAGAGATACATTGACAATCCAGGCAAAGATAGGCAAAGAGGACCAGAAACCACTGGAAACTAGACAGAGACCAGAAAGGACTCTCCTTGAGAGCCCTCAGAAAGAGCTGTCTGACCAACACCTGGGTTTGGGATGTCTAGTCTATAGAGCGCCTCTTGTTTGAAGACATCTATTTCATGTTACTTGGCTATGGAGCACTGGGACTCTACTGGGGGGGGGGGGGGGGGGGGGGCGGGGGGGGACGGTGAGGTTCCCACAGCACAAGCCCTAAGTCAACAGCTACACCACCTGGTAGTCCCTCTCTTCACGCGGATGTTGGGGCCTCACAGGCTCCCATGTATCCATTTAGCATTGAATGTTGTTAATGCTATGCTGCCCAACTTTGTTGTCTCCAGCACACACGGTCACCTGACAAAGTTACTGTGACCTAAAATGATTGGCCAAGGTTCTTGGACAACCTAAGATGTCTTGCAGTCTCCAAAAGAGCAGGGGCACCAATGTCTCTGCCCATCTGGGACCCAGACACATCCTTGCAACCAGGTTCCGATGTCAAGAGATGTTTGTTGAACATCTACCAGGTGCCAGGAATCTTGATGAACAGGCACATAAATGTTCTTCACTTACAACTAGATGCGATCCTGAGACAGAAGTATGGGGTGGTGGACTAAGCATATCCAACCAGTAACCTACCTGTATCCAGGGGGTGCGCATCCAAGCTTTCTGCCTGGTGCAATGAACTTGATCACCCTTCACAAGAGAAGCCTGGGGAGGGGGGGGAGCTCTGCTCATACACCAATTCTAGAGGCGAATCCTAGGCATTGGGTCTGAGCAGACCAACACACATTGTGGTCCTGAGCCCCTGCTGACCTGGGGAAGAAATGTGGCACCTAACCGAAGCACCTGAAGAGCTCTCCTCCCTGCTACCTCAGAGAACTGAACAAGGATGCTCTAGATCTCCATCAGAATCCCACCCTGTGGTAGGAAAGCAGCAGGGACCAGGTCGGAATTAGACCATCCGGGCATTAGCAGCCATTGGGTCCATTGTACAGATGAGAAAACTGAGGCAAAGAAAGAAAGACCTTTCTGTAACTAAGGACTTTGCACAAGGCTTTGGATCCCCTGATCCAAGTTCGGCGCCTGTTCTTACGCATTACGTAGAGCTGGATCACCATGACCATAATGGTATTTTCAGTCTGATTTTACAGATAAAAAGCTTAAACCCCAGAATCCCAATGATTTGCCCAAGGTTTCTCAGCTGCTAAGGGTAGAGCCCAGTGGTAGCCGAGTGCCAGCCAAGGAGACACAGCACAGAACCCTCCCTCACCAGCAGACAGTCGTCCAACCCAGCTCCGTTCTCGAAGGGCTTCCAGGAGAGGACAAGTGAGCAGTGGCACCGGGGAAGCTCTTCTTTGGTTCTTCTGCAATGGAAATCCCTCCTGTGCGCCCAGCTCACCCCCGTCCCAGGGGGCAGGCCCGGTGGCGTGCTCTGCAGAAGGGGTGTGACATTTGATGCTCTGCCTCCCATCAGGATCCCTCGGGAACCTTGGCTCTTAGCGAATTTTTCCTTTGCTGCATACCCTTTGCAACTTGTCTGTTTTCCAAATCCATAGGGAGTCACCACAGTCTCCCGTTCTTTCCCTAGGAAGCACACCTGCTTCCGATGATGCTGGAAAAACTCCTGACTCCAACAGCCCCCAAACCCTCCTGCCCCGACTTTACAGGCCTCTCTCCTGGTGGGGACAGTTGACCAGCCATGTCATGTAATGTGTACAGCTACGGTGCTACTCCAAAATGAACCCTCTGGGCCTTCAGCTGCGGGATAGAAGGTGCCCACAGCCTGGAGCCTCCGATGATCACCACCAGCCACAGGGATGCAGGTGTTTATAGATTTAGCAAGAATGCCCACGCGTGTTTGTTTTGCCAGCTCTCTTGAAAGCCCACTGGTCATTGGGATTGCCCTCTCTGAGGAGAGGGGTGTGGTGTGAGGGTGGGCAGGAAGAGGGTGGGTCATCCTCGGTCCCCAAGGCCCCGATGCAGATAGATTCATCCGTGGGCTGGGCACAGTCGCCCTGGGACAGCCAGTGCGGGGTGAGATTTTGTCACCTCAAGTTCACTTCCCAGGTGGTCTCATCGGCGGGCCCTGTGGAAGGCTGAGAGGGGCCAGCCAAAGTTTCTCCCTCTACTGATTCAGAAAGGCGGTCTTCACCCCTGGGGGCGGGGTGGTTCAAAAGCAGACTGCTCACCTTCGCTGCGGAAGACCCAGTTCAACTTCAGTCCGTGGACCTCCTGCGCAGCCACGCTCACCTGCCAGGGAGGGCGTGGCGTGTTGCTGTGGCGCTGAGCGGGGTTTCAGCCCTGCCTTCAGAATGAGAGAGATGCGGAAGAAAGGCCTGTGGATCGACTTCCCAAAATCGACCCGTGATAGCCCTGGGATCACAATGGCCTGATCTGCACCCAGTCGTGGGAGGACTCGGGACCTGGCAGCATTTCTTTCTGTCACACACGGGGCGACCAGGAGCTGGGGGACAACCTGTCAGCAGCTGGCAACATCAAGCGCTGAGAAGAGAGAACCCGAGGAAATGGAATTTCCAAGTCTCACGATGCCTTTGTCCTGATCCATTTATGCTACCTCGTGCTACATTTCCTGACACGGGTCTGTCTTGCCATCTATAGAAACTGCTCTGGCCCAGCCCATGGCAGCCAAGGATGGCTTCCGCTGGGCTCCTTGAGCAGAGTTACCTGGAGTCCCTGCTGCCCTGAGGAAGTCCAGGGGAGGGGTCAGCTACTGAGAGAAAGGGGAGTATAGGGCTCTGTGATGGAACATCAGGTGCCAGGTGATACTGTCAAGGAAAACCTAACCATACTCGATGTTACAAGTAGAAACAGTAACCAGCTTTCAGAAGTGAAAGATGTTACAAGTAGAAACAGTAACCAGCTTTCAGAAGTGAAAGATGTTACAAG
>NW_022103907.1:1012308-1013828 GCF_000313985.2 Echinops telfairi | reverse complement strand
GATGTTACAAGTAGAAACAGTAACCAGCTTTCAGAAGTGAAAGATGTTACAAGTAGAAACAGTAACCAGCTTTCAGAAGTGAAAGATGTTACAAGTAGAAACAGTAACCAGCTTTCAGAAGTGAAAAGGCAGCCACTGGAAGGTCAATCCACACACCCGCATGTTGGACGGACTGCTGCTCTCTGTGGCCGGTTAGCAAACAGGCCTTTTCTGAACATCTTCAATAGACACAGGCTCAGATAGCTGCAAGCCTAGCAACGGCCGGGACTCCTGTTTGGTACAAAGGATTTGTAACTTTACCTTTGCCTAGAGGTTATTTAAGCTGTGACACTTGTGCTATGCCATCGGATGGATTGGTTGGCCTTGTTGTGGGTGGTCTTTGTTCTGTTCTCCTGGCTACACCTGTGAATGGTGGCCTAGCAGCCAGTCAGCACAACGCAATCTCACTACCAGAGAAAAGAAATCACTCAATTTACTGGATCAGACTGTCTAAGCCTGTCTTGAGAAAGACGCGACTTCCCATTTTGCAACATACCTGGGTCTAGACTATACAACCCCCTGAACCTGACCTAGGAGCCCCTGGATTTAAAGCAGCTATGCACACAAACAAAAGGCTAAACATAAAAATTTAAAGTAACTCTTAGAAACCTACAAATTCTTAATTCCTGGCTTTTCTCTTCCACGAGCCGATTCTGCTAAGCCAGGACACAGCACGCCTTCACTTCCTTCATTGGGATTTTCTCCCCCATTAATTCAGAGTTCCCGTGGGGCCTGGGCACCAACAGCATTCAGGAACATGGGCCTTCACCACAGGTGCTCCACAGAGTGGTCAGAGGTCAGTACGATCTTTGCTCCTGCTAGCGCTTCTTGGCTTCAGAGCCATCCTGAGCCCAATTTCCAAATTGTTTTGGTCTGAGCTTGACACCACGTTTTCTTCATTTATATGAGGTTCAGAGTTCTTGCATTTGAGCTTCTCTTTGCCTGACTTCCTGTAACAATCCATATGGGTGACCCACCTTCCACCAGTCCTCCTTCCACTCAACACCGGGTGATCTTCCAATGTCTTTCCCTCCCCTGTCACATGGCGTCTGTTCCTACCACAACTCTACCAGAGTTGTTCAAAGCCCCACAACTTGCTCAACTGAATGTACAATGGGGTCCTCTGGCCTGATCTCATCTGACTTCTCAGCAGTATTTGACACAGCTGGCCTCTACTTCTATTTTTTTAAGGGGGGGGCATAGTAACTGTAAATTTAGATCAAACAAAACATTAGCCATTTCAACCACCTTCACATGTACAGTTTGGTTGCATGAAGTTCATCATGTTACTCCTCACCTTATCTGTTCCCAAATACTCCCTTCATCCCTAAGGTGACCAGATTTAAAGTGGGACACCATTGACCGGGGGTGGGGGGTGGGGGGTGGTTCCTTGATTAAAATGTTGGTCTATATGGACCAAATAGACCGTTCCCTAGCTTGTCGTGCATTCTTTCCAAAAATCAGGACTTTTTTAAAACGCC
>NW_022103907.1:1007880-1011199 GCF_000313985.2 Echinops telfairi | reverse complement strand
GCTGCGCAAGATCTCTTTAAAGTGTTGAAAAGCAAGGATGTCACTCTGAGGACTAAAATTTAAACCGGAGTATATGCCCCAAGCCCTAGTATTTCCAGTCAACTCACAAGCAGGTGAAAGTTGGACAATGAATAAGGACTGCAGAAGAATGGATGCCTTATGATGCTGGCGAAGAAGAGCAAACAGGTCTTTCTCAGAAAAAGTCCAGCCAGAGCGCTCCTTCGAAGCCAGGATGGTGAGACTTCCTCTCACATACTTTGGACATGTTCTTAGGAGAGACCAGTCCCTAGGGAAGGACCTCATGCTTGGGAGAGTGGAATGGCTAGGATGGTCAGGAGCCAAGTGTTTGTTCTCCTGGAGGTGGTACGCAGGGTGCCTGTGAATCACAGCTGCCCCGTGGCACCTACCAACCACATGGTATTTCTACTCCCAGTCACTTGAAGAAGCACCTGTTTCCACATGGGGGTTTGGTTTTACCATGACACAAGCGGGGTATGGAGGTTCCAATCTCATCCCACCCTCTCTAACTTGTTACTTTCTGTTTGTTTGAACTTGCCTATCAATGCTAGTGTGAGGGGCTATCCCATTATTGTTTTGATCTGGATCTTTGCAGTGGCTAGTGATATGTTTGCTGTTACAGGTCTTCTTTAGTGAGGTGAACTGTCTGTTCGTGTCCTCTGCCCATTTTTAAATGGAGTTGATTATCTTTGTCTGTGGAGGTGCTGTAGTGTTCTGTAGATTTGTAGAAATTACTATCTTGCGGCTGTATCATTGCCAAAATGTTCTTTCTCAGTTTGTGGGTTCTAATTCTACTCTTTGGATGAAGACTTATAATACTCTTAAGTGCCTTATTTTAAGGGGATCCCAGTCCTCTATTTTGTGTTCTGCTGTGTGTGTGTGTGTGTGTGTGTGTGTGTTTCATTGTGTTTGGTAATGTGTTTATTCTGTGTTTTAGGGATCTTAAGAGTTTCCCAATTTTTTGGTTGATGATATTTACAATAGTAGGGTTTACAGGTAAGTCTTAAGTCCATCTTGAGTTAGCTTTTGTATAAGAGTGAGGGGTGGGTCTTGTCTCATTCTTCTGTAGATGGATAGCTAGTTTTGCCGGCACCATTTGTTGAAGAGACTCTTCTCTGGTTGTCTGGGTTTCTATTCTGTGCCCTTGGTTGAGGTATCCATCATTGTACTAGTCCCACGCTGTTTGGACAACAATGTTGTGTAGTAAGTTTTGAGGTGAGAAGTGAGAGGCTGCCTAGTTTGTTCTTCTTTAGGAGTGCTTTGCTTATCCTAGGTCTCTTCTCTTTCCATATAAAGCTGGTAATTAGTTTCTCCATTTCTTCAAAGAGTGATGTTGGGATCCAGATCGGAATTACATTATACTTAAAGAATACATTGGGGTAGTATTGACATTAGGCCTTTCTATCCATGAACATGGAACATTCTTCCATTTACATAGGTCTTTAGTATTGTAGTAGTTACACATTGGGCTGTGATCCACATGGTCAGCAGTTTGAAACCACTCGCAGCTCCTCGGGAGAAAGACGGGGCTTTTTACTCCCATAAACAGGCACCTTCTCGGAAACTCACAGGGGGATCACGTTGAGTCAGCATTGGTTCGAAGGCCATGAGAGTGTGAATGATTTCTTACAGTGGTGTTTTGTACTTTCCTTTTTTTCCTCCTCTGGCAGGGTTTATTGTAAGTCCTACAACAGTGTTCTTTCTCAGAGCTCTCATTTGTATACCAGAGTCCAATTGATTTGTGTATGTCGATCGTTCACCCCGCCTTGTTCCTGGGGCTTTCAATAATTCCCAACAATTTATTTGTTACGTCTTTGGACTTTTCTGTGAATAGAATAACATCATCTTCAAACAGTTTCACTTCGTCTTTGCCGACGTGGTTGCCTTTGCTTTCTCGTTGTTGTTTAGTAGCTTTAAAGACTTCCAGCACAATCGTGAAGAAGGGGGAAGCCAATCGCTTCTGACATTAAAAAATATTAGTCACATAAATAAGAACGCATGAATGTAGAAAAAGAGTATATGAGCAGTTTGCACCTAGAGATCTCCAAGGGATGTCAAGAAGAATGCTAGAGGAATAGAGACCAGGATATTCACCTAGATCCGCTAGAGAGAGAACCTTATCCTAGGGCAGAACTCCTGACTTGGGATTTCTAGCCTCCTGAAGAGTAAGAAAGTACGTTTCTGTTTATAAAGTCGTATGGTATTCCAGTTATAGCAGCACAGGTCATTAAGACAGCACCCGACTGAGTGAGGTGTGGGTGACCGATAACATCTCCAAAGAAAAACCCTATTTCCTCAAACAGGGTCACAATTATAGGTTAGAGCTTCAAGGTAACGTTGGGGAGGACGCAACCAATCCAGAGCACAGTGGGTTGACGACTCATGCCCTAGGCGGCAGCTTTCTTACCCTTTCATTGTTTCTCTTACTTGATCTGGTTGAGTATCAAAACACTGGTCCAGCGGAACTATCTCCTCTGCTGGAAAATTTAGGGCCTGTGTTTTGTACCTTCTGCGCTGTCCCTAAGGATCTCTGGGGGCATAGTGGTTAAAGGACGCAGCTGCTAACCTAAGAGTCCATGGGTCAAACCTACCAGGCACTCCATGGGAGAAAAATGTGACAGTCTTGCTTCCATAAAGATGTACAGCCTTGGGAACCGTATGGTAGAGTTCTCTTCTGTCCTATGCAATCACCATGCATGAGAATGAACCCAAAGGCAGCGGGCTAGGGGCACATCGCCTAACACAGTGGCTTTGCACACAGCAAATTCCTGAGGAATTATACTCTTGGCACTAAGACCAACACATTTCTACCCAACGGAGGGTATCTTCCTCTACATGCCTGAGTTAAGAAATTTCTTTAAAGAGTCATGAAAAGATAGGAAAACCTGAACAGGTAAAAAGTGGATTGTGAACAAATGAAGGATTACCACAGGTACCTGAAGGTCAATGAGAGTCCTACACCCCATCCCCACTTCCCAAACTCCTTCCCTACTAGAACGCCTGCCAATCAGAGACAGTCTCCTGATTTCTGCTATTGCTCCTGTAACATGTATTCTCTTTCCAGACACCTTTGAACCCCTGCTGAAACGAAAGGGATTGCAGCGGGTGCCTTTGCAGATGCAAGTTTATAAATAGTCCTTGCTAATTTGGGATCAAGTTTGGTTTTATTTTTGACAATAATCTTGGTGCCCTGACTCAGACCCAACCTGACCTACTTGTCACAGTGGACCTGGCTCTTGACAGAGTGTGGGACCCACAAAGATCCTTGTACCTCTCTGTCACAGAGCACCCTTCCCCTCCC
>NW_022103907.1:982208-1007265 GCF_000313985.2 Echinops telfairi | reverse complement strand
TGTGGCCTTCTTATAAGGAGAAGCCTAGGACTGCTCTCTTTCAGCCTCCACTCCACCTCTCTGCCTGCTGGGCCTCTGGTGACCACCCTGAGAGCTGCCATCAACCTTGGATCCACTTGCCTCTGCACCCACCGGCCTTTGATCTTCCTGCATTCTGCGTCATTCCCTGTGGCTGCGTGAGTCTGCAGAGGGACTTAAGGACTAGAATCAGACTTATGGACTTGGGTCAGACTGATGTGAAGATGCTTCCTGGTATAAAAGTCTTTCTTATATGTAGATGAGTATCACTGGATTTGTTTCTGTGGCCAACAGCTGAACACAATTGTCCTGACCATAAGAGCTTGTATCAAAGACCTTTGATAAAGCCATTGTTAATCTTTTGTTGTCTATTGGAAGGATAAAACCACCCAAAATTCTATATCCATAATTTATCTTCTCTGCTACTTTGGATGCTTTGATGGACTGTCAGTCTGTCTCCCATCTCTCTTCCTCTTGACCGCAAACATCCAACAAAATTTTATTTCTCAGGAAACTCTGTGGTCATCTTCCTCCAGGATAATTCCTTGGCTTCGATAAGCAGGGCTTTCTGAAGCAAACAATCCCCTTCGGCCCTGAGGAGACCTGGACTAGGAAGCAAAACAGGGAAGAAAGTCCACTCCTCTGAACCCCACCCATTTGCTCGCCACGTCCCTTCAGCACCAGTGTGCTACGCGCTCTCAGTAAATGCACTTGTTTTTCATGCCCAGAAAGACACTGTTGTGAATGCTTTCAAGAGGGACTTGCATTGGCAGCTGTAAACCAAGCACAAGCGTTCTCTTCCTCAATCAACCGATGATCATAAGGAACTCCCCTGAGGGCACAGGTGTAGACTGGGTGAAGACAGTACTCTGACAGGAGTGGAGACTGTGCGCATTTGGGCCACTTCTTCATGCAGCTTACTTGTACTTTCAGGTTTTGCTTGAGTCCAGTCTCATGTATACCACTTCCATTCAATAATGTGTACTGCTGTGCACATCCAACTTTATGACTGTGGGTCAGACAACACCTAGGTGATGCTGGGCAGCTCAGGCCTCCTGGTGACTTGGTGGCCCATGGTGAGACATCCAGTCTCTACTAAGGCTCGGTAACAGGCCAAAAGCTGTTTCTCAAGAGGAGAGTAATAGTCTGCGGAGGATGACAGGCCTTTGTTTCAAAATCGTAAGAGTCTGTGTTGTGATTTACCCACAGGAGCCTGACAAAGACTCCACACTGCATCTCAGCTCCTGCTGACACTTTAAGCATCATTGGATCAGCTAGATCACACGGCCCAAGGGACACAGCAGCTTGCATGGCAGCCCAACCCTATAGCAGATCCTTCTTTGCTTCTGAGCCCTACTCAAAGGTAGCAGCTTTGAGGTTAAATTGGTAAATAGTCCAGAGTAGCAAACCCAAATGAGGGATATGTTGCCTCCAAAATTCCAAAGAGGTCCAGAAAGTATTGCGCCTCCTTTTTAGATGATGGGTCTGGCGTGATAAATTCATACTCACAGGCCGATTTCCCTAACCCTTTGGCTACCTTCTTCTACAATAGGCCAAGGTAAGTATTATCTTAACTTTCAGTAGGCCATTGGGAAACCCATGCTACAGTGAACCAACGGGATAAACTCTTAGATACTCTCCTGACCTCTCAGGCTGAAATACTGAATGAAACTGTGCTTGGTGGATCCATATCAACAAACTCCGGCTGATCAAATCTTAGGCTCCTTGCACCGTTGCCCCACATAAGAGCTATTCCCACACGTGTTCTCCAGGTTGCTGTCTGTCTGTATGAGAAGGTCCTAGCAGTTCTTTATGAGGATAGCCCATCTCGCCCTGGATCACCGTCATACTGCACCTTTAGGGACTCACTGAGACTTAGTCTAGTTACAGATCTAGAGACAATAATGGAGAGTAAGGGGACTTCCTGGGCACTTTCAGCAATATCTTGTCACGCATCTGCCTCAGGCGATGCTCCGGGGGCTAGATCAGCATGCACAGTTGCTCTCATCGCCCCCCCAGGGGTGGGTGGGTGGGTGGTAGGGACAATGGTTTTACTGATGTTGGGATGATCCCTTCCCATGGCAGAGGTGGTGCTGAATATCCCCATCTTCCTGATGATCTGTCCAGATGTCCCCTTCCCAAACGTCAGCGTCCCATTTCTTCCTAATCAATGCCCTGGCTGTCACGTCAGAGCCATTCTAGGTTGGGGATTCGGCTGGCACTGTCATCCAGTCATTCTTGTGGTAAGTCTATGGGCTTGGTTTTTGGAAAGATCAGCTCTGTTACTAGAAGGGATAAGGCTTCCTCTCATGATGCGAGTGGAGACTTTGACGTCTTTTATGCAGCAATGAGGTTGTGTCCGCGAAGTCCCGAGCTCATCTTTCATTTACCCCTTTGTAACATCAACTCACCAGCTTCTCTGTACTTCTCATGCTGACAACATTGTGGAAAAACATCAAACACACAGTCACCCGGAACCTCACTTCCCACCAACACTTTACCTACTGATGATAATATTGTTGGTGTTGATATTACCACCTTATGCCATGGGTTGGCAGCACCCTCTATTAGCAGGGATGGGCTTTTATTATGAGGGCCTTGAGGGACTACTCAGACTTGAGAACCAATTTGGGCAACTCATTCTATGGGTGTGTTTCTCTAGAACCCTGGAACTCACCCTGTGGGTCTGTTTCCCTAGATACCGGGTATCCCACGTGTTATGCTGGGTTCTCTAGACAAACAAAACCAGTGATGTTTATATATACATGTAAATAAAGAAGTTTGATCCAGAAAGTGGCTCACACAGCTGTAGAAGAGGCTAAATCAACTCTGGTTCAAATCCCTAGGTCAGATGTTAAAGTGGAAGCTTTCCCTGACTCACATACCAGGGAGCAGAAAGAAAGACCACAGACTGATGGAGGCTAATGGGGATGAATCGGAGGTCAGTATGTCAGATTTGTGGCTACAGGGTCACCTTACTCCAAGGTTGGCAGTCACTGAGCTCCCAGGGTCGGCAGTCAATATGGTGGACTGTTAACTCAAGTCCAAAGAACTGGAAGTCAATGTAACCAACACAAGATCCACACGAGCAAGAAGAAAGAGGAGCCCTCTCCCTGAGTCTGCTGAAATAGGGGTCGGCTGCACCCACAGGGAAACGTCCTCTCAGCTGTAGCAGGGCAGTGACGTGAGAAGGGAGGATGCACTCCTCCCGAATCCCCTTACAACTGCTGTGGCCCCCATGACAGATCCTCTCCCGGACTTGTCTGCAAGAGATCACGCGATGGAGGAAGCCTCAACTGCCAAACTATGGAAGCCATTAAAGAACTCCCATCTGGATTAAATAGGATGAAAAAGACTTGTGCAAGAAAATAAACAACAACAACAGAACCTACTTCTTTATATCTTGAAGTTCTATGAGGCCAGAACTGTTTCTTCCATTCTAGTAGTTTGCTGAGTCTGAGGGTTTATCCCCTTTCATACCCTGAGTCGTCAGACAGCCTAAACTAACTGAGGGTCTAATAGAAGTCATAGAAAATTCTCTATCCAAACCTGAGCTGAGAGCTATTGTCAATGACTTTCCTGACTCTGGTGAAAACCCACAGAAATTTTTGCATAAATGTATCATCCTGGCACGCCTCCACTAGCCAGGCCCTCAGGTTGACTCAGATATAATTTGCTTTGGGTGTTTTTAAGTTCAGGGGACCTAAGTAGCTGACTGAATGGTGGTAGCCAAATGGAAAGACCCAGAGGAGGTCTAATCCCAAAGACTGGAATTACAGGGGAGAATTTAAACAATGAGGCGCAAAGGTTAGTGAACAAATTGATTGTAGCGATTTAAAAAAAGTTAATTGGCAGATCTGGAGTGTAGACAAAAAAAGAGGAGGAAAATGTATATGCCTTTTCGGACTGTTTCTCCAAACTGTGGGACATTTGAAAGCCCTGGTGGTCTAGTGGTTACACACTGGGATGTGCCACAGGAGAAAGATGAGCCTTTCAACTTCCATGAAGAGTTAGCGGTCCTGGAAAGCCACTGGGACCGTGCGACCCCAGTATTGGGGCTTGAAAGGAGAACCCTGATCTATAGTTCATCTTCTGATTTGGGAAGGACCGTGGTCCTGATGGCATCATGGTTACGCGCTGAGCTGCGAACTGCAAGGTCAGTGGTTCAGAACCACCAGCCTCTCTGGGAGAAAGATAGGTTTTCAAGCCCCATCAACAGCTGCACTCAGAAACCCACAGAGGGCGCTCTGAGTCAGAATCGACTCTGCGGTAGTCAGTTTGGCTTAGGTTGCCTGAGTTGGTAGCGCTCATGAAGGACATCATTTGAATGGGGAAAACGCAAATCCTTCAGAATCTGCTATGGTGGTCCATACACTCGCTCAGGCCGAGAAAGCAAAAACGGAAGGTGAGATGAGAGCTAAGGAATTGCAGAAGACAGTTAATGACGTTTCAGTTACAGCCGTTGCAAAACAGAGGCCATCCTGAGGTTCCTGTAAAGAAACCACCTCAGGCAGGCAGGCCTAGGAATAGGCCAGTGTGTGACTACACTAAGAGGCCTGGCCATTTAAAACAGGATTGCTTCAGCACCTCCACTACCACCCCAGTGCTGGGGTCCCCAGCGGGGTATGGGTTATCACCATGGGGTTCTTCTTAACCAGCAGGGAAGAGAATCCGCTAAGTGAATGGAGAGCCTTGTATCTTCCCCAGGGAAGCCAGAACCATCTGTCATGCCAACATCAAGTCCTCTGTCCTTACAAAAACCACTTCTTCGGACCCACAAATCCTCAACAATCATGAGAGTCTCAAATGAGGATCTAATATTGCCTCATTCAGATCTAGTGCCAATATCCTTAGCACCGACTGAGGATTTACTTACAATATCCTTAGCACCGACTGAGGATTTACATCCCTTTCTGCTTAGCCGTGAGATCCCTGTGAATTGGTCCAGGAGAGATTTATGATCTAAATGGCACTGCCATGGTTTCCTGACAACAGAGACATTCTGTTGAGCTTTCCTTCGAAGGCTTCTGCTGGAAGACAGGATGGAGACAGTTTACGCTTTTTCTGAGGCTTGGTGGGTTCGAGGAGACTTTAGGACAAGCTTGGAGGGAAAGAAAAGTTAAAACGAGTACCTACTCAGCTTTGGACAAAAGCCACCACAGATGTGGGAAGAGTCTTCTCAACGGCAGCTCTGTGGGCTCAGATAGACACTTCTAAGCCTTTCCCTGCAATAGCTCAGGATTCTTTGAAGCCAGAGGCTATAGCAGGGTGACAAGTCATTAGTCAAGACTTCATTCAGAAGGAATTGATTGTGCCTGCCATACTCCTGTTTTCCCTGTAAATAAACTTAATACCAGGGCATGGAAATTGTACAGGAATGGAGGAATCTTAATACAACTATTAGTAGATGCCCTGTAGACCCTGATCCTCATTGACTCTGAGCTCAAGTACCAAGTGATGCCGTCTACTTCACCGTTCTAGATTCCCGAGGTGCTTTGTCAGCAGCCCGGTTCAGGAAGTTAGCGAGTTTTTATTCCATTTTACCTGGAAAAAACAAGAATCATGGAGAGTTTCGCCCCAGGGTATAACAAAAGTTCACCTACCTCTCACAGGGCTTGCACTCAGACTTGGCCCCATGTCAGGTTAAGCACCATCAGTACGGTCATACACGATAGATGACTTCACAGTATGTTCCAATTCCATGAGAATCACGTTGAAGCCAGCATTCTGTTGTTGCCGTATCTGGCCAACAGGGGGCCCAAAGAGTCAGAAGTATAACTGCCTTTTTCTCTAACTGCCCTGGACCACCTGGGACAGCAAGACATATTTCTATAGACCCAAAGAGAAAGGTATTACATTAGCATTTCTCTTGCCTACCCCCAAACAGCAATTATTTTGTAAAAATGATCTCTGTGGACATTATCCTAACTGCCTCACTAATATCTCATGCTTGTTGGGCGTGGAGTTGGTTGGTTCTGACTTCTAGCAATCCTCTGTCCAGCAGCATCACGCACCGCTCTGTCCTGCCCCATCCTCTCAGCTGTCCTTACATGTGAGCCCCTTGTTGCAGCCACTGTGTCAATCCTTCTTGTCAAAGGTCTTCCTCTTTCCACTGCTCCTCTACTTTCCCAAGCATGGTGTCGTTTCCAGGGCCTGGCAAAGTATGTGAAACAAAGTATGTGAGACTAAGTGTCGCTGTCCTTGCCTTTAAGGAGCATTCTGGCTGTACTTTTTCAAAACCAGATTTGTTTGTCCTTTTGGCAGTCCCTGGTCCTTTCAATAGCCTTCACCCGCATCACGATTCAAATGCACACCTTCTCCAGTCTTCTCTATTCAATGCCAACTTTCTCGTGTGGATGAGGCCATTGCAAATAGCATGGCTTGGGTCAGGCAGGCTTTAGTCCTCAAAGTCACGTGCTTGTTTTCAATCCTTTAAAGCCATCTGTGCGGAGGATTTGTCTAGTGATGCGATGCAGATCTCTTGACAGCTGCTTCCATGTGGATGGACTGTAGATATACGCAAGGCGAACTCCTGGACACTTCAATCTCTTCTCCATTTATCATGATGTTACTTATTAGTCCAATTGTGACGATTTTGGCATTCTTTACATTGAGTTGTCATCCATACTAACCACTGCAATCCTTGATCTTCATTAGCAAGTACTGCAAGCAAAGTTGTGTCATCTGAGTATTACGGGCTGTTAATACGCCTTCCTGCACTCCTGATGCTGAATTTTTCTTCATATAATCCAACTTCTTGGATTCTTTGCTCAGCATACAGAATGAATACGTATGGCAAAAGGACACGATTCTGACGCACACATTTCCTGACTTTAAAGCATGCAAAATCACCTTATTCTGTTAGCCCCACAGCCTCTTGACCCAGGTACAGGTTCTGCATGAGCACAATACTTATCCATGGTTTGTTACGGTCCACACAGCCAAGAGCCCTTGCATAGTCAATGAAGCACAACTAAGCGTCTTTCTGGTATTCTCTGCTTTCAGTCAAGACCCACCTGACATCAGCAATGCCATCCCTTCTCCCATGTCTTCTTCTGAAGATGGGCTGAATTTCTGGAAGCTCCCTGCCCATGCACTGCTGCAAGCATTAGCGGATGATTTTTAGCACGATTTTATTTGCATGTGGCATCAATGTTATTGTTCTACAATTTGCCGTCTCTGCGGGGTCCTGCTTCGGAATGAGTACAAATATGGATCTCAGCTGGCCCGGGAGTTGTCTTCCAAACTTCCTGGCATACACATGAGCACTTCCAGTGCTTCATCAGCTTGTTGAAACTTTTCAATTGGAATTCCATCAATCCTGGAGCCTTGTCTTTGGTTAATGCCTTCGATATAGCTTGGACTTCTTCCTTTAGCACCGTTGGTTCTTGCTCATACACTCCCTCTTGAAATGGTTGGGTGTCGACTGGCGGTCCAGTGACTCTGTGTATGCTTTTAATCATCTTTGGAAGCTTCCTGCATCATTCACTATTTTGCCCATAGACTCTTTCAATGGTGTAACTTGAGGCTTGAAATTTTTTCTTCAGTTCTTTCAGTCTAAGATATGCTGAGCCTGTTCTCCCTTTTTGGTCTTCTAACTCTAGGTCTTTACACAATTCAGTATAATCGTTTACTTTTCCTTCTCAAGCTGCCCTTTCTAAGTTTTTTGTTCAGCTGTTGGACTTCATCATTTCTTCCATTTGCGTTAGCTTCTTTAAGCTGCCATCTAGCTCAGAAGCAACAAAGCCTACATCGAAGAAGCACACCAGCCTGTGTGAGCATGAGGTGTCGATGGGATCAGGTATCAGGCACCTAAGACCCAGAACAAAATCATACCCAAGGGGAATGGGGGGGCATGGAGGGGAGACTCAATGCCCATCTGTAGACAATTGGACATCCTCTTACAGAGGGGTCACAGGGAAGAGATGAGTCGGGGTGCAGTACAGCACCGATGAAACAGACAAGTTTCCTCTAGCTCTTTGGTGCTTCCTTCCCCCATTATCATGACCTCAATTCTACCCTACATATCATATTAAACAAGAGCTTGCACACTGCTACAGATATGAGCCCGCAACACAGGGAATCCAGGAGAGATAAACCTCTCAGGCCCAGCAATGAGAGTAGAGATACCAGGAGGATTAGGGGAGGGTGGAGGGAGAAAGGGAGAATCAATCACAAGGATCAACCTATACCCTCCTCCCAGGGAGATGAATAAAGGAAAAGTGGGTGAGGGGTGATGGAGGACAGTGTAAGATATGGAAATAATAACCTATAACTTATCCAAGCTTCATGAGGGAGGGCGGAGGAGGGAGTGGGAAGAAATGGGAAACTGATATCAGGGGCTCAAGTGGGAAGAGGATGCTTTGAAAATGATGGCATATGTGCAAATGTGCTTGACACACTGGATGAATGTATGGATTGTGATAAGCAATGTAAAGAACCCCCACTGAAAGTATTTTTTTAAAAAAACAACACTGACTTTGCGACAAAAAAAAAAAAGGAGTAAGTTTTAGGGTCTCTGCTGACATCACGCTCACCTTTTCTTTCTTTCCTGTCTTTTTTCCCATCATTTTATTGGGGGCTTTTACAACTCTTATCCATCCACCCATCCTTGTGTCAAGCACATTTGGACATCTGTTTCCATCATCATTTTCAAAACATTTTCTTTCCACTTGAGCCCTTGGTATCAGCTCTTTGTTCTCCCTCCTTCGTGAACCCTTGATAATTTATAAAGTATTATTTTTTCCATGTGTTACACCGACCGCTGTCTCCCTTCACTCACTTTCTGTTGTCCATCCACCTGGGAGGGGGTTATGTCGATCACTGGGATCGGTTCCCCCTTTCTCCCCCTCCCCCCACCTTCTCCTTCCCCTCCTGACCTTGTGCTGTCTTCACGTGTGATATTCTTGATATCACCCGGCTCATCAGGTCTTCTGCCATTAGCATTCGATGCATCAAATCTGTTCTTGAGATTTCTTGACGTTCAGGTGGGACAGACTTCAGGTGGCATTCTGGCTCTTGTGGACTTGTTTTCATTTTCTTTAGATTCAACCTGAACTTACAGATGAGAATCGCTGGTCTGTTCCACAGTCGACCCCTGGCCTTGTTTAGCTGCTGCTATTGAGCGTCTCCACTATGTCTTATCACAGGTGCCGTGCATTTGATTTCACTGTAGCCCATCTAGGAGAAGTCCTCGTGTGGCACTAGAAACACGTGTTTGCAATGAAGAAGCCCTTGGTCTTGCAAATGCCCTTGTGCTCCTCATTGAGGTCAAGAGGTGGTCACTGTCGTGGCTTGTTTAGCTCCCATGCTCTTGTTTCTCGTTCCCTGCTGGTCACTTTTGCTGAGGAAGAGTCGGCCAGGAAGCTGCCCTGCTGCCTTGGCATTTAAGGACACCAGAGAGACCCCTGTGGGACCAGATGCGGCCGTTCACTGGATCGGATTGATTCTAACCAAGTACAATGTAAAATTCCTGGAGCAGGTGTGTGCTGACTTGATTAGAAGTGCAAAGGAGAGGAACCTGAAATTGAAGGGGCCAGTTAGGATGCCCACCAAGACTCTGAGAATCAGGACCAGAAAACACCTTGTGGTGAAAGTTCTAAGACCTGGGATCGTTTCCAGATGGGAATCCACAAGTGTCTCACTGATTGGCACAGTCCTTCTGAGATAGTGAAGAAGATCACCTCCATCGGCACTGAGCATGGAGTCCAGGTTGAAGTCACCACGGCAGATGGTTAAATCAACTATTTTCACAAATTGATTACCTGTTGGCTAAAAAAGACACTATCATACCATCTCCAGCTTTGTCTCTATCACAAAGGCCATGTTTCCAACTTCCTCATTCCAATCACCAATAACTATCAATGCATCTAGTTGCGTGTTTAATGCATGTCAGACCGAAGACATTGGTAGAATCCTTCAATCTCTTCCTCACTAGCTTTAGTGGTTGGTGTATAACTTGGTATAAGAGTGTATTGATTGGATGTCCTTGGATGTGAATAGATATTTTATCACAGACAGCATCGGCCTCCAGGATAAATCTTGAAATGTCCTTTTTGGCGATAAGTGCAACCCCATTCCTCTTGATGGTGTCCTTCCCAGCAGAGTCAACCATGTGATTTCCTGATTCAAAATGGCCATCCCATTACAGAAGGGTCGTGGGGAGAAGGCAAGCCAGTCAGGGTGCAGTGTAGCAACGATGAAACATATAACTTTCCTCTAGTTCCTAAATGCTTCCCCCTCCACCCCCACCTCACTATCATGATCCCAATCCTACCTTAAATATCTGACTAGACCAGAGGATGTGCACTGGTACAGATAGGAACTGGAAACAGAGAATCCAGGGTGGATGATCCCTTCAGGACCAGTGGTGAGAGTGGCCATACTGGGAGGGTAGAGGGAAGGTGGGTTGGAAAGTGGGAACCGATTACAAGGATCTACATGTGACCTCCTCCCTGGGGGACGGACAACACAAGAGTGGGTGAGGGGAGATGTTGGACAGGGTGAGATATGACAAAATAATAATTTATAAATTATCAAGTGTTGATGAGGGAGCAGGGAGTGGGAAGGGAGGGGGGAAATGAGGAGCGGATGCCAGGGGCTTAGGTGGAGAGCAAATGTTTTGAGAATGATGAGGGCAATGAATGTACAAATGTGCATTACACAATTAATGTGTGTATGGATTGTGATAAGAGTTGTATGAGCCCCTAATAAAATGATTTAAAAAAAATAGTACTAAGCATATTCTCCCCTTGGGCTCTATATACGCATTGCTAAGCATTTTTTCCCTGGTGGGCGGTTGCTTCTCCCAGTTTCCCACCAGGAGCAACGTGAGTGCCTTCTCAGAGCCGTGCATGCGCCTCTGCACCCATCTTGACATGACTTGACTCTCCAGTAATGTTTCCTTATTGCGCTGGTAGGAGTGTTGGTCGGTTTGCGGTGACCTTCGCCCAATTTTGTGTGGCAGCAACTTAACGGTCTTCTCCTTCCCCCCACGTCTTGAAATAACATCAGTCGATATTAACAGTGTACCCTGCTCAAGAATCTGGCACCCCTTCTTTCCTATAGGAAATTGTGTCCTCCTCAAAACTGCCTTGCCTATGGATGTAATTCCATTTGGGAATAGGGTTTTCTTTGTTATAAGGAATAAGGCCATATGAGCGTAGGGTGTGGTCTAAGCATCATCATTTCTGAGTAGCACATGAGCAGATGACACCCAGGGGCTGTCACAAGGAGGAGAAGAATGATGTCAAGTGATGATCAGCAAGGACTGAGGACTGCTGGAAGAGACAGGATCTTCTCCCCAGAGCCAGCAGGGAGAGCTTGAATTCAACCTTCTGGGTTTCTGTAAGAAAATAGATTTCTGTTCTGGAATGCCACCCACTTGTGATCTATCTGCTACAGCAGCATCAGGAAATGAGACACTCTCCATGACTGAAGGTAAACCCTGCTCCTGGCAGAACTTAGAGCTATGGTCAAAGACATCCCCAAGTCCCGGCAAGACGGAGTCAGAATCTCACTACCCACCAACACACTGCCATCAAGTCGATGTAGACCCGTGGTGACCCTGGACAGGGTTTCTGGAGCCGTAAGACCTTTAGAGAAGCCGAGACAGCCTCGTCTTCCTCCTGTGGAGCTGCTCGTGAGTGTGGACCATCAATCCTCAACAGCACAATGCCTACCCCACAGTGGCATCAGATACTAAATGACCAATGGGAAAAGCAGAACGGACTAACCCAGAGTCAGACAGAAGGGATCCAATGTATATGACAAGGAGCCATGGTGGCATAGCGGTTACACATTGGGCTGCTAACTGCAAGGTCAGCAGTTCGAAGCCACGAGCCGTTCCATGGAAGAAAGATGAGTTCAGAGTCACAGTGGCCGCAGTCCACCGGGGCCGATCTACCCTGCCCTGCTGGGTCGCTCAGAGTTGGCATCCACTTAATGGCAGGGAGAAAGCTTACGCAAAGTCTCAAAACTGAATGGGCCGCTTCTGCCCCAGCTGCTCTCCTGGCCTGAACTGGCCAAGAGGAGACATTGTCAAGGGTCTAGAGCTTACGTTCTGCTGTTACACTGGGCTGGATATTTTATCCCTTGAGAGAGACCAGAAAGGCTGGGGGATCTGTCTGGGGTTTCCCCGCATGGAACAACGGGTCCAGAGAGAGGTTTGCAGGAGGCCAGGGAGAGAGAAGGAAGGTGATTGGCTTTCTGCTTGGACCCCTTGTCCAGCTTCTTCAGTAGGTCCCTCTCTCCTCGTGTGTTCTCAGCTGCTCACCTGGGTCAGGAGCCTCCACTTCAACAGGCATGAATGGAGCCTCCACCATGGAGCTGTCTTTCGATATTTCAAGTACATGCTGCAGCCCACCTCATTGGAAGCATTCCTTTGCTCATTTGAAGCTATGCGAACTTAACTGTCAGGACACTTCTCTAGAGCTCTCCATACCCTAGGTGCCAGACCTGTGTGCCCATATGGGGCACCCCCCAGGTGTCCTGCCACCTGAGAGACCCTTCATCAGTCCCTCTGAGCCCAAGGCTAATGCAGAAGGAGCCTGATCTTCTTCCCTGGCTCCTTTCCGCTTCTCTGGTCACCTGCTAAAAGGCCTCGGGCTTCCCTGTAATCATGAGTCTTGGGAGGGGATGTGACTGTGTCCCAATTATGTGGCAGTGACTGAATGTCAAATACAATGGTTGCTGGCCTTGTGATAAATCCAGGCTCCAGGTGGACTTCCCCACAGGCTTCCCTTTTCCTTTTTCTCATGTTGTCAGGAAAGAAAACAATTCCTGGCCAGGTCTCATTGCCTGCTGGCCTCCCTTCCCTTCCCCTGGGAACCCTGCCCACTGCCCTCTGATGCCAGGCTCCAAGTGTCAGCACCAGGATGACACTCAACTGTCGTGCACATCCTGCAGCCCGAGCCCAGAGGCACCGTCATGAAGAAGGCCTAAGGGCCAGCCCATGTTGACTGAGCGACTTTCAATGTGCCAGGCATGACTCCTGACTTCATGGCGCTTAGACTCTGTGCCACAACCACCTGTTGGTCTGCCACACTGTGGTGCCTTGAGTGTTGGAACCTATATCTCCAGGATTTCCATTGCCAGCAGTCACTCGTGGTGCACAGGTTTCAGGGGAGTGTCTAGACTAAGGCAAACTAGGAAGACTGGCTACCTACTTCCAAAAATTAGCTAAGGAAAACCCTACAGATCATAGACTGTTTGTCCAAGACTTCAACTCACTTACTTTGATTCATCATGAGAAGCAACTGCTCGCTGAGGGGGGCTAGTGAACCCCTCAACTAAGTGGCTTGTCACCATGGTGCCAGTCACGCACTCCAACAAACAGCCTGATGGTGATGCAGGACTGGACAGTGTTTTCTTTTGTTAGAGATAGAGTTGCCATGCCATTAATTAGAGCTGACTCAGTGGCAACTGGTGACAACACCCTAGACGGGGGAGAGACAGGGACTACTGAAATGATCTCACAAAGGAATGTAAAATTACAATGTGGACACATACAACTAGGGAGCCTCTCCGAGGTTCACTTCAAAGCTCAGTGATTATGAGGGTCTTGGAGATATTAGGGGCGATGTGAGGCTTTATAACCCTTGGAAAAGACCTGGGCCTTTATCCTAAGGAAGTGAGAAGCCATTGAAGAGTTTCATTGGATAAAATGACAGGAGCTACTTCCTGTTCTCAATGACTGATGCCTGTGGACCACAGACAGATGGATCATAGGAAGACAGGGGGCGGGGGGAGCGGAGAACCCAGCCAGGAGGGGGCTATCATCTGCTCCAAGCGAGAGATGGAGGAGGCCTTGAACCAGCCCAGTGGTGGCAGAGATACAGAGAAGTGGATAAAGAGATATATGGGAAGAAAATCAGTAGGTTATGTGTAAGAAGAGACAGCGATGGCTCTTGGATTTCTAGCCCATGCACTGGAAGGGAGGGTGGTTCCTGCTCTTGGTGGGGGGGTCACTGGGCATCTTCAGAGCAAGCAGAGGGGAAATGTCGATTCACCATTGGAACTTGAAATGCCTTTACGACACACACTCAAGAGAAGTCAAAGGGATCGACGTGCAGAGGGGGGTGCTTGCCTGGAGGTTGGTGGGAGTCAGAAGTGGCCATTCAAGTTATGGTGTGATTGGCGGTAGATCAATGCACCACAGTTAAAAAGTGGGACTACCGAATCAGCAACGGTGCCGTGACTCGGACACGACATTATGTTAGAAGAGTTTACGAGATTGATCCAGGGCCTCTGACCAAGGCAGTCAAGCCATGACTCATGATTAAGGTAGAAAAGGTCTCCAGGGGGCACACGGGGTTTGGGATTGGCTGCTAACTCAGGGGGAGCAGTCGGAATGGCTAAAAGTTCAGACAGACCAGTGATGCTGCTGCTGTCCGGTCGGGTCCAACCCATAGCAACCCTATGCACAACAGAGCTCAACACTTCCTGGCTCTGCCGAGTGCTCACCATTGCTCCTATGGCTGAGTCCGCTGCTGCAGCCAGTGTGTCCGTCCACCTTCCTGAAGGCCTTCCTCTTTGTCACTGCCCCTCCACTTGACTACACATGATGTCCTTCTCCAGAGACTGGTCTCTCCCGACCACATGTCCAGAGGATGTAAGACAAAGCCTCACCGGCCTTGCCTCTAAGGAGCACTCTGGTCATCCTTCTTCCCAGACAGATCGGTTTGTCCTTTCAGTAGTTCATGGTACTTACCTTCACTAGTCTTCTCCGGCACCACAGTTCGAATGACTCGCTTCTTCAGTCTTCCTTCAATGTCCAATCGTCACGCGCATACGAGGGGATGGAAAGTAACATGGCTTGGGTCAGCCGTACCTTAGTCCTCAAAGTAGCATCCTTGCTTTTCAATACTCTTAAAAGGTCTTGCACAGATTTACCTAATGCCATAGGCCTTTTGATCTCTTGACTGCTGCTTCCTGGAGCACTGATATGGATCCAAGCAGGGTGAAATCCTTGACAACTTCAACTTTTCTGCATTTTATCATCATGTAACTTATTGATCCAGCTGTGAGGATTTGGGTCTTCTTTATTCTGAGCTGTAATCCATATTGAAGCCTACAATTCTCGATCTTCATCAGCAAATGCTTAAATATTCAATTTCTTCATCACATAAAAATTACAGCCCAGAAAATCCCAGGGAGAGCTCCTCCTCTGTAACACACGGGTCACCATGAGTCGCAACCAGCTCTCCTTCGACGTGTCTGTGTGTTTTCATACATGGGGCAGTCCTCCACATCAGGGGTGCCCCAGTAACCCCGTTGGTCTCACACAAGGCGCATTTGTTGCATGGGGACGAGAATGGACCTGGAATGGCCCATCCTGGGGAGAGCAGAGCTTTCCGTGGTGCTGGAGATGCCCCAAAGCCTACAAAGGCCTTGCTTTGCGCACCTGCCTTCTGACTCCGGGGGCAGCTCAGTGCCTGGTCTCACACTCAGATCCAGCATCCTGGGCCATTGTGGCATCTCCCCAGTTCCTGCTGACCCTCCCATACAGTGACCACGGTAAGGGGGCAGTTCTGTGGCAAGTGGGACCCTGGGCAATGATCCAAGCAGAGCTGGGCCCATGGAAGCCATGGTGCTGCCCCACCTGCACGGATGCTCTACATGCCCGACCTCTCTGCACGGTGATGGGGGGGAGTGGATTGACACCTACTGATGTGGTAGGTGGTCTGAGACAGCAGTCCTCAGATTTTCTTTTCAAGCACGGTTTAGAACTGTCTAGAAAACAAAACAAAACCAGCCCTAAACAAGTGACCCCTGTATTTTTGTATGTGCAGAAGAAGCCCTTCGAAAGAATATCTTCTCACTTCCAAATTTGGTTCTTCCAGGAGAGCAAAAATTGGGGAGATTTATAAGGAGGAAGGGTAAAGGGGCAAATGTTTAGAAATATGTCTTTGTTGCCTAAATTCTCAAAGTAGTGTCATGTTTTGAAAAGCAGTTCTTGTTTTGTTTTGTTTTTTATGTATGAATGATTGAGTGGCCTGCGTGCAGACTCTTGTGCAGGAATTTGTGTTTAGCTAAATCCCACCTCCCCACGGGATTACTCGCTATAGACTGTAGCCACCCCCAGTCTCATCCCTTTGAGAGAAACCCAAGCAATGGCTGCAGTTAAGTCAACTTAGAGAGCTGTCAGGGCCACCGCCATTGGATCCAAAAGACTTTTCCCCCACTGGCCTGGGATCTCCCAGCATTTAACATCATTGCTTGTGGCTGCATGGGTCTGAAGAGGGACTTATGGACTAGTCTTGGACTTACGTACTTGATCTGGACTAGGCTGGGATGTTTTCTTGATATACATTCCTCTTTGACATAAAACTCTTTCTTACACATATATGTCTCTGGACTCACATATTGTTTCTCTAGTCAACCCAGACTAATGCACAGAGTAAATGCTTCCACCCACCCTTATGTGGGGCATGGACTCCTGAAGCTCCTCCCAGAGCCCACCACTCCCTCTTGTGAGCCAGTCAGAGACTTGCAGAGCTACTTCCCGAGATCATACTGCAGGCTGCTGTAGCTGTTTCAGTCTGAGAGAGCCAGGATAGCCATTGAATGTTTGACTCTGTCCAGACGTGCTAGTGACACCCTGTAGGCCTACTCCTTCTAGAATGCTAGACTGTTGATTTATTACCCTCCACTCTATCAACCCCACGGCCGTTGAGTCAGTATGTTGTGTGTGAGACTCACGGGGCCCTTGTGCTGCTCAGACAGGCCCAGTGATTGGCATCCGTGGTTAGAGTGGTGTTTTCCAAACCACAGGTTAGAACCCGTTCCAGACCAAAAGCCAAACCCACTGCCATCGATTTTGCCTTATATCCATCCACCCCATCTAGGGTTTCCAAGACTGTAAATCTTGATGGGAACAGACAGTCTCATTTTTGTGGGTTTGGATTCTTGGAGAACTAATCCCCACCAAGCAGCCACAGATGACCCCGTCTAGCTCAGTGGCACTGTGGCACACTGGTGTTATCATGAGCCAACCGACTCGGAAGAACTGGTTGTTTCAGACGAGCCCAGGCTCTGGGGCATCTGTTTCAGACGGATGTTCACCCCCTGCCTCTACCTTTCCCCCGAGAAGTAGGTCAGCAGCCAGTAGGCTACTAAGTTCCAAGTCTCTGGCTTACCCCACACTGCCTATTTCGGTCCCAAGTTCCACAGCAAGGAGGGAGATCTGGAAGCCAGGGCAGCCCCCTGCTCCCCCACCCACCCCAGGCCACCCTCCTGCGGTCTTGTTGGCTCAGGGCACAGGCTGCCCCCGTCGCCGGTTCCCTCAGTGACTGAGATCAGCAGCTATGCCTCCCCTACACTCCTTTGTGTGAGGCTGGTCCTCTGAGCTTCCTGCCACTGGAGACCTGCCTCCCCAGAGTGACAGCCACCAATGTGACACTCATATTGACCACACTTCTCCCCATACCCCAAGATGATGCCAGAGGCCTCCGTGCCCCCAGCTCTCTGGAGTCTGCCCCCTGTCCAGCTCTGTGCCCTTGGCCCTTCCAGCTCACACATCACCCAAGACTGTCTGAGGCAGAGCAATGAGTCAGCTGCACCCTCTATCCCCGTCCTCACCCCAGATTCCTGAAGGACCTCACTTGTTGCGCAGAGTCATGTCCTGGTGTCCATCCACAGAATAAAGGAACTGACAAAAACCATGATGTGGCCTTTGGCAGAGCTGTGCTAAGCTGGTCTTTCTGATGCCAACTGGCCACCTTTCCAAGGATGTAAATCCGTAAGAACACAGGCTGCCCCTTCCTTCTTCCCTGGAGTAGCTTAAGCCACTGTGCCACCAAGGCTCCTTCTGCAAAGATCAGCACCTAGGAACTCCCACAGGCAATTCTACCCTCTCACATGAGGTTCCCATGAGTTCAAATTGGCTCAAGGGCACCCAATAACAACAGACTAGAACTGTTCCACAGAGTTTTCGGGGCTGTAACCTCAAATCTGTAATCTTAAATGAAGCAAATCTCTAAGCCTTCTACTGAGTCACTGGGTAACTCCCAACCTGCTACTTTTAGGTCAGAGTCTCTTTGCTTTTGATCCTTTATCTCTTTCTTGTCTTGTCAAGGACCTTTTGCTTTCTTTGTGTGTGACACTCTTGATGTCCTCCCGCAGCACACTGTCAGTCTTCTGTCTTTAGTGTTCAGTGTGTCAAATCTGTGCTTGAGGTAGTCTTGAGATGCAGGTGGGACAGACTCCAGGTCCTATTTTGGCTCTCAGAGACTCCTTTTCATTTTCTTCAAATTCCATCTGAACTTACATATGAGCAATTGAGGGTCTGCTCCACAGTCAACCTCTGGCCTCATTGGCTGCTGATATTGACCTTCTCCGTCGTCTCTTCACACAGATGTAATCCATTTGATTCCTGTGTATTCCATCTGGAGAAGCCCACGTGTATCGTCACCGTTTATGTCATTGAGAAAAGATATTGGCAATGCAGAAGTCATTGGTCTTACAAAATTCTGTCATGCAATCTCCAGTTTTGCTTCTATCACCAATACTGAACTGTCCAACTATTGTCCCTTCCTCTTGGTTTCCAACTTTTGTATTCCAATCACCAATAATTATCAATACATCTTGATTCCATATTTGATCGATTTCATTCCCCCCCCCCAATGAATAGAATTCTTCGTCATTAGCTTTAGTGGTTGGTGCAAAAATTCGAATCATCATGGTATTACTTGGACATCCCTGTAGGCGTGTAGATGTTATCCTATCACAAATTGCACTGTACTTCAAGCTGGTCTGGAAATGTCCTTTTTTGATGGTGAATGTGATGAATTCCTCCTGGACTTGTCATTTGGTAAAGTAGAGGATCAGGGGGAGGTAGAGGGGGAAGACCTTCAACATGGTGACCCAGTGACTACACGATGCCTTCAGACAAAGCAATGATGGTGAGGGTGGTGCGAGACCTGCCGGTGTTAGTGTTTCGTTATGTAGCACGCGGGCTCACTTTGAGTCACAACCACCTTGAGGAGACCCAACCCCAACAAAAGAGACCTTGAAAAGCAGCCTCTACGTAGAAATTATAACTCCCCCTGGGTACTTGGACTTCATCAAAAGTGATGTCTTTCTTGACATCAGCAGCATATCCCATGCGGAAAATATCCTACAAAGTCAAGTGGTCAAACTTAGCAGAGGAATCCAAGAGCCAGCTTTCTACTTCAAGACAAACTCTGGTTTCATTTCCATGATAATGTTCCGGATTACACTGGATGCTTGTGAAAGAGTTCGTGATTCTAAAAGGCCTGGCTCCAACCAGTCCTTGTCTATTCCCAGCACTATTGTTTTCTAATAAAAGACCATGATTTGTTATCTGTGAAGGTATCAAAGCACGTAACTCAGATTTAAAGGCGATTTGACAAGAAGACCCTAAAGGGATTTTTAGGACCAGTAGTACATAGGACGGCTATGCGGTAGAACCAACTTGACGGCTCCTAACAACAGCAAAGGCCATCAAAGTTTGGGCAATAGCTTTAGACTATCTTTCCAAAAGCACTTGAAAGACTAGCAATACTCATTTGGACTCAGATCTTCTGGTTTATCAAACTAAAGGATGATTCATTTGCAGACATTGATCTGCAGACATTTCTTACCATCAATAAAGTTCTGACCTATGAAATTTTATTTTTGAAATCTTTGTACCAACTCCATCTATTATTTCAGATGATTTGGGTTTTAAGCAACAGAAAACCAACACTATCAATAAAGGGGAATTTCGCTCACTCACAGAATGAGTAGCGAAAGGGTCAAAGGTGGAGTTGGCCCAGACAAGTTTTGACCCAAAGTCTTTGATTCCATCAGGGCTGTACCTCTGCCTCTGCAATGTTCTTGGCGCTTCCTTCTACCTCTTTTGTTCCCTTCTGTGTTAGTTATAAAATCTCATGTCAACTTGATAATGAAAGTGTAGGGGTGGAGTTTAGCCTGCAAATCAGGTCACACCTTGGTGACCTCTTTTGGAGGTGTGACCTAAATAAATTGCTCACTGGGGGCCGGCCCCCCTCTCTCTCTGCTCTCACCTTCCTGCTGACAAGCCACATGGAGCCACACTGAGAACTTTGAGAGCCCTGGAGATGCTTCCACCACCACAGGATCCACAAGACTTTTCACCCACTGGCCTACATTTTGCATCATTGCATGTGCTGTGTGAGTCTGAAGAGGGCTGAATGGACTAGTGTCGGACTTATGGACTTGATTTGGACTAGGCTGGGATGTTTTCTTGATATCCAATTACTCCTTGATAGAAAGCTCTCTCTGATACATATATGAGTGTCCATGTATTTGTTCCGCTAGTCAACCTGGCCTCACATACCTTCCAAGCTAGATTTTCTCATTATAGGTCTTCGCTTCCTTCCCACCTTGGGCTGCAATCCTCATGGGAGGTAGTTCGAAACTACCAGCAGCTCCTCAGGAGAAAGACTGGGTTTTCAATAATCCTGTAAACAGTTACAGTCTCAGAAGCCCACAGGGGGTCGCCATGAGTCAGCCTGGACTCAATGGCAGCAAGTTTGGTTCTTGGTTCTTCCTTCCCCACCTTCACCTAAAATCACAGTTGACACCCAGCAACATCTCTCCAGCTGCTGTGGATACATGCTTGTGATCCTCCCTAAGGCTCTACTTGTGCACAGGGTCCTGCTCCGTCTCTCTCCTGACCCTCAGTTATTCCCTCACAATGATGTACTCCTTTCATACGACATGGTGCAATCTTCCCCACAGTCAAAAATCAAACACAAACCTCCTACCCCTCCCCAGCTCTGTCTCATGGTTCTGCCCTCTCTGATGTTGACTCCTGGAGTGATTTCTCCACCCTCCTGGATGCCAAGTCTGCATTTCATTTCAGTGAGCTGTGGCTCCACCACTCTTTGGTGCCATTCTTTGACCCAAACAAAAAGACTCACCAAGGCTCCTGTTTCTAAAACAAATGGTCAGCTTTTAATCTTCCGCTTGCTTAACGACCAGTCCTTGTTATTTTGTTGTTGGTGGTGTTGGTTTGGAACACTTCCTTTATGTGGGTTTTAAGACAACGCATTCTCTTGTCTTTGTCTCCCCGGCCACTAGCTTCTCCTCTTTCGTCTGCTTTGCTGCTTCCCCTTCATCACTCTGACCAGTCAACACTGGAGTGCATCGGGGCTCTGTTCTGGGCCTGTGGCTCCACTGTAATTACATTCACAACCCAGGTGATTCTATCCACTCCCAACAAAGAGAAGAGAAATGGACTGAAGCTAAAAGGGGAAGTTCATTGCTGGTGGACAATTCACAGGTGAGGAAACACATTTTTGAGACAATCTCAGCACCAGGCGTCACCTAGCAGAGGCCATGCAGGGCTTCAATATCCAAATACCAGGAACTAACAATAAAAAATTTTTTTTAATTCTGTTTAGCTACTTAAAAGTCAGTTCTCTGATTGGCTATTTTCAAGAACTCCTTAAGGCTATGCCAGGCAAGTTCTTTGTATAAGAAGGTCAGACCCAAGCAAGTCTAGGCAGTTTTCTGCCAACTAATTCATCTACTCTTAACCACTTTCTTCCCAAGGGAGAATTGTCCCTCCCTATGTTTGTAATTGGTTATGAGTTGGCTGCTAACTGTAAGGTAAGCAGTTCAAAACCACCAGCCACTCAAGGGAGAAAGACGAATCTTCCTATTCCCATAAAGACTTACAGTCTCAGAAATAGACTAGGACAGTTCCACCCTGTCCCATCGGCTCACTAGGAATCAGAATCTACTCAATGGCGGAGCTAGTTCCCACTAGCTCTCTGGCTTGTGGGAACATAGCCAGGTTGTTAGTTTAGGTCATTGTTGCGAGGCATCCAGTGCAGGATGCTGCTAGATTTCCTCCCTGCTGCTTCCATAGATGGTGGCTGTGGATCCAAAGAAAATGAAATCCTTGACACTTTCCATCTTTTCTTCCTGGGTGGTCATGTTGCTCATTGGCTGTCAGGGAGATCAGATGCTTGCATCCTCCCTGAAGTCAATCCCTGTCAGACTTCTGTCTGGCTCGCCCCCCCCACCACAGTGGGGGGCCTGCTCCCTGCTGCTGGAGACAATGGATTGCTTCTCCCTAAGACTTGTGACCATTAGCATGGTTCCTGTAGGAGGAGTTCACACCCTACCAATAATGGTCGCTATCAGTTGCACCAGGGAACAAGTCAAAAAGGTTCTGTGACATCCAAAGTTAGGCTGCCATCCTGTATCTAGGAACAGTCATCTTGCCGCATGTATACCCCCAATCCCTCCTCTTCCTATTGCGTGGATACCCCTAGATCACCCCCTCCCATTACTGTATTACCTATAGCACAACCCCTTCCTATGTCTTCACCTGTAATTAGGGGACTTGCATGTTCCAAGAGAATATAAAGCTTTGGTTAGCATTAAAGATTCTCTCTCCATGTGGACCTCCAAGGGGATGCTACCATGAAATGTGTCTGACTCCATTTATTTCTATATTTCTCTTCTATCTCTCATGCTCTTTATAACTTTGCTATAATCTTTACTTATTATCGCTGTACAATTGCGCCTACCAGACCCGTAATGTTGTGCTAGCAGCTGGCTTCTCCTGGCAATTGGCCCTGTGGTGAGGATCTTGATTTTCTCTATGTTGGCATGCAATCTGTGCCATTTAAGTGTTTGAGCCTCATCAGTAAAATGCTCCAAACAGCCAGCAGGCATTGGAGAAGTAACATACAGAGTTCAATGGAGTCTAAACCTGTGTCAACCCGCAAAATGGAGCGGGGACTCCATCTGTAGATCTCAGCCTTCCACAGATCAAGTGCTCTTGGTCTTTTGCCTCCGATACAGCTCCCATATCAAATGTCAGATGATTGCTCTCCTGACTCTGGGTGAATATATCTAATTGCCTGCTGAACACTTCCACTCAGATGGCTAAGAAAATCTCAAACTTAATATTTCCAAAGCAAAACTTCTGACAGCTCTGTTTCTGCTACAACTCAGTAAGCATCTCCTTAATTAGTTCCTACAGATAACAACTCTATACTCTGGACAAAACATGAAAAATGAACACAAACAAACAAACAAACAAAAAAGCGATGTGAAGGCACTAGAGAATAAACAAAAACAGGCAGATTCTGGAGAGGAGTCAACACTTAGGGGAAAAATAATGCATGGGATGAGCATTCCATGTTTTATGGCTTTTAACTGGATGTCAAGTGACAGTAGGGAATCACCTACTCAAATCTACTGCTATTGAGTTGATGCCAACTCACAGGGCTTTTTGAGGCTGTAAATCTTTATTGGAGCAGGTAACCTCATAGTTCTCCTAAGGAGCAGCTGGTGGTTTTGAACTGTTGACTTTCTAATTTGCAGTCCAATATTTTCTCCACAGGGCCTCCAGAGCTCCTTGTAAGAATCACCCAGCACAGGGAAAGCCATAATAGAAAACCTAGGGTTCTTCTGGCCCAAATAAGCAGATAATAGAGTTGGAGGCAACCACAGCCATCAGAAAATAAAGAGAGGGGAGACATAGAAAGAGGCCAGTGAGAGGTAGAATCACAGATTTTAGGGGTAAAAGCTGCCCAAATCACTCACCAATTTCTGAATTAAACATGCAGGGGGAAGATTCATGAAGCCCAGATTAAAATAAAAGACTTGAGCTTGGATTTGACCTGTGGCCTTTACAGTTTGATCGAATCACGATTAGCTCTTGCCTAGATAACACCAATCTCCTATTAATCAATTCCTCCTAATAGGTGATGCTCCAGATACCTGGCAACGGAATCCTTTTGAAAACCTGTTGTCCTTTCACTTTTCTGCTCAACACTCTCCATCGGCTACGCTTCTCACCTCAAAGAAGGAGGAGGAGGAGGAGGAGAGAGCAGAGGGACAGGGAGGAGGAAGAGGGCGGGAGAGGGAAGAGAAGAAACCTTAACATAGTTGACAATGACCCCACGGCACATGGCCCCTGCTGCTTGCTTCCCTAACCTCAGCCCCTTGACACTACCCCACCCCCCACCCCGGTCACGCTGATCTGCCCATCTCTGCTTTTTGGCTGTCATCTAGCCACAATGGTCATGCTCTTGTTTCCAGGACTGTGCATTTGTCCTTTACCTTCTTCTCTGATACCCACGTGGGTCACTCCATTAGCCTTTTTTTAAATGTCATCTTGCTACTGAGGTCTTCCCTGAGGGCCCTATAAGGCAGCAACATACACGCATTCGCACCCTCGTCCTCTCTTATCTTGCCTTAGTCTTCTCATCACTCTTGCTGCCTTCCTAGATTCACGTCATACGTTTCAAGTTCTGATTGTTAATGCTTGTTCTCAGATCTTTCTTCCCATTTGGAGTGGTGTCTCATCATTACGTGACGCTCCCGAAAACTTTGCTCTGTTCATGAGATTCTGGTCCACTCTCCTTTCGGAGGGCTGCTCTTCCTCAGGCAGATTTGGAGTGCCTTCTGACCTGAGGGGCTCATCTTCCTCCCAGCCGGCACTCTGCTTCTTTGCGTCTGCTTTTCAGTGGCTGACAGCGTTCCACTGCTAGTCCTGAGCTCCCCCCGGCGAATTCCTCAGACGCGGACAGTCTATTCCTTCTTCTTAGTTAGCTCTTAGATGAGACACTGTCCTGAACTGTGCTCACCTTGGCTGGTCCTGCTGGTATTTGAAATGCTGCTTCTAAGAGCTCACTGATTCTCAGTCCGCTTGTGACACGACGGTGGCCATTTTGAATGAGAGAATCCTATGAGTTACTATGCCAAGAATGAAAAATTCCAGCATTGTAGTCGACATCAAAAAGGACATTTCAAGAGTGATCTTGATGTACAATGCGATCTGTCATAGGGTCCTGTCTAGATGCATACATGGAAATAGTTAATTCAACTTTCATTCAACTTTCCCTTGTATTAGTCTGAGTATTAGTCTAGAAAAACAAATTCATAGACACCCATATGTGTATAGAAAGAGCTTTATATCAAAGAGTAATTGTATATTGAGGAAACATCCCAGCCCAGTCCAGATCAAGTCCATAAGTCCGATATTAGCTCATATGTCCGATACCAGTCTATAAATTCCTCTTCAGACTTA
>NW_022103907.1:972288-982026 GCF_000313985.2 Echinops telfairi | reverse complement strand
CTACCCTCCAGTGAGCTATTTATTTCCATGGTACCTCCAAATGAGGTCATCAATCTGCAACCTGATTGACAGGCTAGACTCCACCCCCTTTGCAAGTTGACAGGAGATTAAGTAACTGCCACACCCCTGAAGCCAGAAAGGAGGAAAGTGGAGAATTCTACCGACTTATTCAGTCTGAAATTGACCAATTATACACTCAAGATGCCTCGATGATTATTAGCAATTAGAATTCAAAAGGCAGAAACAAAGAGGAAGGAACATGGTTGGGAAGTAATGTCGCTGGCGATAGACACAGAGCTGGCGATTGCGTGATAGAATCTTGCAGGACCAACAACTCCTTCAATGCAAATACCCCTTTCCAACAACGCAAACAGCAACTATGTATACATGGACTTCTCCTGATGGAATACGCAGGGATCAAACTGACTACATCTGCAGGAAGAGACGATCGCCAAGCTCAATCTCAGCAGCTAAAACCAGGCCAGGGGTGGGCTGTGAAACAGACCATCAGTGGCCCCCGTGTAAGTCCAGGTTGAAGCTGAGGAAAATTAATACAAGTCAAGAGTCCAAAGAGGACTGGCGTATATCCCTCCTGCATTTGAAGAACTTCTCAAACAGGAAGGTTGTGTTTACAATGATGACCGGGTAAGATGGGCTCCGGGGCTTTGGGATCATGGCTTTCAGTCTCACCAACAAAAGGCAGCCGCCCTTCACTGAAAATGCCTTCCTTTAGGACTACCGGCCGTATCAACCTTCTTCTTCCTCCCCTACACTGTCTCTCCTCTTCAAATGGAATTGTTTGCACAAGGACCCACCTCCTGGAGTCCAATCCCGTCGTGAGTATTAGACTTCCCAGAGGTTTCTAGTCTCCTGGGAGATAGTACGGTGGGAGGACAAACCCCCCCTCATTGCGTGAGTTCTGATTGATCGTGACCCCGTAGAGCAGAGGAGAGCTGCTCCCTAGGATTTCTGAAACAAAATCTTTCTCCCTCTATGCAGCTTGGGCATTTGAATTGCTGACCATGAGGGTAGAAGCCCAGTCTGGTAACCCACCCCACCACCAGGAAAAGGCATTGTGGGACGGCAAGGCATTCTGTTTTTCCCCGAAGAAGAGAAATATCAAAATGCTCCAGGTCCTCTCCTTTCCCCAAACCAAGTAACACTACCTCAGTTGTGCAAGTTCCATGGGTAAGAGGGAGAGAAAGGAGGGCTGTGAGGAGCGGCCACCATTGCTATCTAGTTCCCTTCCATGACCCTCCAGGAACACCCAGTGCCACACAGACCTGCCAGCTAGACTCCACCAGAGAAGGGTGGTGGGGCCACCTGTTGGACAGTAAGAGCAGTGCAACTTAGCCTGGGTGAACTTGAAGTAGCGTGGAACGTGGCCTACTATACTCCTATCCGTAAGAAGGTGAGGGGTTGCAGACGGGAATTGGTCTATGAACAGCTAGATCAAAGTCCAGATGCCCTGAGCTCTGTGTATCCAGGGAGGGCTACTTCACCGCCTCAAGCCACAGTTAGTCAGCAGCTGTGACTCAGAAATGCTTGCCCTCTCCACATTCTTGCTGGACGCTCCACTTTCTCTACAATTGACTGCTTTCCGTTGGAGCTGAAAGGTACTCCTTTGTCTCTGCACTGGAGTGTTAGGAGGGTCCCTCGATCCTACAGGTCTCCTACTTGGGTCACCGTTGCGGACAGCTTCCACAAGAAGGGTTCTCTGCTCTCCTTGACCTTGATCCCACCAACGGGAGAAAGAGTCCCTTGTGGTCAGGACCTAGTCACCTCCCACGGCCTCAAGGATTCTGGTCCTGCAATGATCCCCTCTTGCTTATATGATCAATCTCTCATTTACTGCTGCATATGTTCCATCAGCACACAACCAGGTTTCACACTGTGAACTTTTTTTACAAAAAAAAGTACCCTCCACCGTTCCCAAATGCTGTTACCGTCTCATGTCTCACAGCAGTGTTGTCCAGTCTCTGTCTCGCCCCCTCGTTCCTCCCCTCTCCTTGCCCGTTCTGAGTGAACGCCTACGCTCACCATGCCACCGAAACACGGGCTGCAGGGACTCCCTTGCCCAAGTTGGCAGTCACTCTTCAATTCTCATCTAACTCAGACTCCCAGTCATTGACACCCCTGACTAGTCCCTCCTTTTGAGGAGGTTGACTTGTTTTGGAATCCTTAAATGCTGGTGGTTTCTGAATTCCTATCTCCATCTTACATTCTTCCCTGAATTCCAAACTCATATACCAATGTCCCCTCCCACAGAGGCTTCCCTGACCTTCCCTGACCTTCCCAGCTCAGGTCCCCGCACAATCGCTCTTCATCCCCGGATGCTGCGTGGTTTTCTAACAATCATCACGGTCTGAAATTAGACTCCTTGTGCACATACTTCCAGGAAGTCCCCCTCTCCTAGAAGGTAGACACTTTGTCTAAGTGTCCGGAACAGTGAGTGGCAATGACTGGGAGCTCAAGGGATCGTTGTTGAAGGCATGGTTGTGTTACTGACCAGCTCCACAACCCAGGACAAGGCAGTTAAACGTCTGGGGATCCCACTTCCCCATCTGGGATCAGACTCCGCTTCTTCGCCCTTCTTGCTACAACCCTCGAGCTTGGGTCCGAATGGCATTGTGTTTCTGCTCAAGGCCTTGGCCAGATGGTGCTGCCCATGGTGAGAGACTTGGGAAGAGAATCCCCACCGCTCTCAGGTGGTACCTGGCCTTGCAGGCTGGGGTCTGCAGGTACAGGACAGAGGTCGAGCTGTCCTGGGCCAATCGGGTCACATGGGAGTTCCACCTCTCCAATGTCAGCTCCAGAGGGCAAGGGTGCATTTATGTATAGCCCCAGTGCCCAGAACAGTGCCACCCACTCACCCTTTCTTGACACGGGTGCTTCTGATCCGCAGCGAGCGCGCTGCTGGCCATGCGGGAGGAAACCAGCCCCGAGAAGCCCTTCCATGGGCGCAGTCCTCCCGGAGTGTTTTCACAGCGTCATCTCATTGCCTCCTAAGGACAGCCCATGAGAAAAGAGCCATTAAACGCTATTCTCCCAATTTTCCGCGGAGAGCCCACTGCCCAAGGCCGCATAGCTGGGAAAGGGCGGAGCCGGGCGTCACACTCAGGTTTGTCGCTCCAGACTCCGATGTGCGTGTGAGTGTGCACCTGTGTGTGCATGTGCACCCGTGTGTGTGCTCCTGTGTGTACGTTGTGCACCTGTGTGTATGTACATGTGTGAGATGATGCAAAGCCGAGCGTGAGCAGGGACAGGAGAGCCAGGGCCCTGTGGAGGGAAAGCTGCGCAGAGAGCAGTTGCCTCTGGAAGGGTGACAGCCACAGAGCATGCTGGGGGAGGGTCCTGGGGTGGGTCCCCCGGAGCCTGCTGGCAGAGCGGCCCTCCCTGCGCTCCCTCAGTAGCTGGGTGAGCCTGTGCAGGGAGCAGGGAGCGGGCAGATAGAGAGACTGCGGGCTCACGTAGGCACAGTCACCCCTCAGGCCCAGACATGCACGGCCGACAGGTCCTTCAGAGGGCACGGAAGTGGGCCAACTGGTTTGAAGAGCACAAGACCATCTTCTGCCTGCCCCCCACCCTACTCCAAGGAGAACTCTAAATATGGTGTTTGTCTACTCCCCAAATTTTCCTTTCTTCACCCAAATTATTTATGTCCCGCTGCATGATAAACACACACACACACACACACACACACACGGTGCCCACCACCCTGCACTCCTCTCTCTGAAGTCCCTTGCTGAGCCATCAGCCTAGGGCTCTCTGCCTCCGCAGGTGGAAATCCTTTACCCAATCTGTAAGGTCATGTCTCCACAAAGGCTCAGAAGAATCCCCCTCCCCTCCTTCCCCCTCCCCCGCTGCTGGGCTACCCAGCCTCCCAGACTCCCCCTGCATAGATTCTGACCACTCAGCCTTCCCCCTGGAGCAACCAGTGTGCACGACCCTTCCCCTGACTAGCAGCCCCTGGGGGTAGGATGGGAGCCCCCATGCAGGGCCCCACCTGGCCCGGGGCCCAGAGGAAGGGCACCTTGCATGAACCCATGTCAGCAGGTCAGCACACTCCCTCAGGCCTTCTTTCCCCAGAAAGCAGGGTGATGAGGCAATGAGGGGGGAGGGATGGGTGGAGGCCAGTGCAGGTGGCGGCCCACATCCTTGCCTGTGTTCGTCATCAAGGGCGCCCACGGAAGCAGAGGTCACCCCTAGCACTGGTGCCACCAGGACCCAGGTGGGAGAGGGCACCTACCTGCAGAACCAGTGGGGGAAGGGGTTGTCATCCAGTGTCTTTCTGTCACTGAGCTTCTGGTAAGGGCGATGGGGAACGGTGGAAACCAATCATGCCAAGGGCTGACCCACACAGTCAGCATAACTCAGGTGACTGGATTCTACCCGTGACGAATGGTGAGAGGGAAAACGGTTTGCCACAGTTACGTTTGCCGCCTATTTTTAAATGGTTCCCAAACGCACACAGAAATGGAGACGCAAAACGAAAAAGAGATGCTTGCCCAAACTCCCAAGGGATTGAGTGGTTGATGGGACTGCTGACTGCGTGGTAGGTGGTTCGAACCCCCCAGCTGCTCTTCGAGGGAGAGATGTAGCAATCTTCCTCTCTCAGCACCGCAGTCTTGGAAACCCTATTGGGCAGTTGTGATCTGTCCCAAGAGTCAGAATCAACAGCGGTTGGGTCAGCTACCTCAGAAAGCTACTTGCAGTGTCTCCGGAAGGGCAACTGGGTCTGTGAGTGGGAGACACTAGAGGGCGCCAGTTAGCTGTGCTTGGTGGCATGGCCTTCTGGCTGGTCCAAGAGGCAAATGGTCTGAGAATGAGCTAAGGGGACTTCCTCATGGAGCAGCGGCTGAACCCGCTCCTGGCCTAGTTCCTTGCTCTCCTCTCAGGCTCCAGCAGGCCAGGTGGAGTGCCAGCCAAGGGAAGCCCCCTCTCTCCACCCTGGACCTGAGAATCCTACGCAAGAAGAGGCTTCACCTCTTCTCTCCTCCACTTCAGCCTCGCTTGGCCCTTGCCTGCTGCCTCCCTGGCCTACCCTGGGACAAGTCCTCAGATCACCAGCATGTTTGTCTGACAGGCTGGGACTGGGCTGCATGAAAGCTAAGTGGGGTGGGGGGACCCCAGGTCACACCAGGCCAGGCCAGAAACACCTCTCTGGCCTGTAATGAGATGGAGAGATGCTTTGTGGACATGAAACAGGGGGAATATGGAATGTGAGAGACAGTGATGAGGTCTCCTTTGGGGCCTGAATATCTGAGTTTGGTGGGAGGAAGATAGTTGTCCTACCCTAGGAAAACTGCTTTGCCCACTTTATGATTGGATTATTTGTCTTTTTGTTGTGAAGATTTTGATGTATCATATATATATATATATATTTATAAATATATATATATGTTCTGAGAGTCTTATCAGGTATATGATTTCCAAAGATTATTTCCCAGGCTTTAGCTTATCTTTTCACCTTTTTCCTGTCTCTCAGTGAACAAAATTTTGTCGATTTTTATTTTGCTGGGATCTCGTATGTGTATTTTGTCTTTTTGCTATTTGTGTTTTTGCTATTATAGTAGATAATCGTTTGCAAAAGCTCGGTCTGCTGGCACTGCCCTTATATTTTCTGGTAAGAATTGCATGGTTTTAGTCTTTACTTTGAGGTTCCTCTTCTGTTTTTAATCATTTTCTTGGGGGCTCTTACGGCTCTTATAACATTCCATACACCGATTGTGTCAAGCGCATTTGCCCACAGGTTGCCATCATCATTTCCAAAGCATTTTCTTTCCACTTGAGCCCTTGGTATAACCTTTAGGTTCTTAGTCCATTTCAGATGTGTTTTTGTGCATGGTGTGAGGCCAGGATCCCCATTTCCATTTTCTGCCTGGGGAAACCCAAAGATGCCAGCACCGTCATTGCACAGCGAGACGCCTTCTCTATCCAATGGATGGCCTTGCCACCTTCATCAAAAATCAGTTGGCCCATAGTTGTGTATCGGCCTATGTGCAATCCCAAAGGAAGCTCCACAGCCTTCGAAGGAAGCAGGGATGAAGGTCTGCCAGAACACTTGGTCAGCAGTGAGCCTGCCTACCCCTCTTTCACCCATTCTCACAGGCAGTAAAGACTCATCCCACGTTCAGGTTGAGTATCTTTGCCTGTGATTAGAGCCCAACCCTGTCTACTCCCCGGGGCTGGAGGACCCATAACCCCCCAACAGCTCACTTCTCACTGTCCTTCATGCCCAGAAGCTCTGAGTATGCATCGTCCCATCCAAGGCTTGCCAATGATTGGCTACCACATTGTCCTCCGGGAGGTCAGCCTTCCTATTTCCAGACAGACACACAAGGCCGCAGTCCCAGACCAGGCCGACTTCCCTCTGTGAACCTGCTGATTACCAGGGCATGTGAGTCACAAAGTGGGTGAGCATTCCTTTAATCGGGGCACCCTCGGGCGCTGTTCTAAGGCCCTTCCCAGGGACAAGGGCACCCAAAGGCAGACTTGGAGAGTATTAAAGACATAGCCTTCCAGTAGAAACGTGGGCGAGGGAGACAGCGGATGGTGTGAAATATGAAAATTAAAATAATTTCTAAATTATCAAGGGTTCACCAGGGTGGGAGAGTGGGAAAAGAGGAGCAGATACCAAGGGCTCAAGTAGAAATAACATGTTTGGGAAATGATGGCAGCATATGTACAAATGTGCTTGATACAGTGGATGTGTGGATTGCTAAAAGGGCTGTAAGAGCCCCCAATAAGATGATTTTAAAAAACATAGGCTTGGTGTCCATCAGACTTGGGCATGGATTACAACTCTGTTGTTGGTTATCTGCATGACGCGGGGCATGTGATTTAACTTCACTGAGTCTCCCTTGACTGACTTGTCAAAGGCAGTAAGCATGTCCACTTCGTGGGACCAGTGTGAGGATTTCACGCAGTATATCACTCCGTGTCTGTCACAGAATAAGGCCAACACCCAATCCAGTTATTCTCCGGGTAGAGAAGACTGAGCTGTCCTGATAGGACCATCCCGCCTCAGTCCGGATTTTCTCTCTCGTCCTGACAAAATGAATAGCCCACTTCCATGTGGGGTAAACATTAGCTGCTCATTGAAAGCCCATGAGCAGCTCCATGGGAGAGAGTGGGGCCTGTCTGCTCCCAGGAGGATCTGCAGCCTTAGAAACCCCGCACAGGCTCCTCAGTGGGATGTACTCTATGGCCGTGGGTTGGGTTGGGGTTGGGGTTGACGCTGGCTCTCATCATGACTTCTAGGACAGAGGAAAGCCCCTGAGGGTTTCAGAGGCTATAAACCTCACCCTTCCCCCTGGGAGTGGCTGGTAGTTTCGAAAGGCTGACTTGGCAGTTAGCAGCCCATTCCCTAACCCACAGTGCCACAGGAGTGCCTAGCCGTCAGAAGGGACTCACTGACAGAGGGATTGCTTTGGTGTTCACTCTTAAAGTATCCCTATTTGAGTGAGCATGTACTCTGTGCCCTGGAGATTGGGAGAGAGATGGCACACCGGGCCCTGCATTCAGGGGCCCGGTCCAGTAAGGAGTCACCAAGGAGATGAAGGAAACAGCGTGAAGAGACGGGGCTAGAGATCTTCCTGTGGCCAGCAAGGAGTCCTCTGCCCCTTAAGAACCTGCCAAAAATTTTTTTTATTTGACTTACCTGTCCTCTTTTGGCTTATTGACTTCTTGAAGATTATTTTGAGGCCAATGAATAGTATATGTCTTCCACCCGGTACGTGAATTGCTAGTCCTTTTATTCATTCTCGGGTTCATTTTTTCTCAGTCCTCAGGGGCTGCCTTCAATTCAGGTACTTGGCATATCTTTGTTTAGGGAGAGCCATGAACATCTCAGCTGTTCTCTTTTCGATCACGCGGATATTGGGTCTCCAGGAGAAGGTCCCTAATTTCTTTTCCCATTCTATCACACGGAAGTGGCAGTGACCAAGAGGCCTGCTCTGATTGGCCAGCTCCTCCTGATTCAGGCTGGAAACACTTGCAGGACAGCTCGTGAAATGGGCAGCGTCTGAGTGGAGGAAACGAAAGGTACCAACAAGATATGGGAAGCCAGTTGCCGTTGAGTGCACCCTGACTCACGGCCACCTGCGGGCATCAGGGGAGAGCTGTGCTCCGTCCGGTTTCCATGGCCGACTCTGTTCTGAAGTGGATCCCCAATCTTTCTAATGAAGAGCCTCGGTGGGGATTGAAACCACCAAGACCTTGGTTAGTCATCAGGCTCTTACGCATGTGCACCACTCGGGGCCCTCCAAAGAAGGAGTCCCAGGGCAGAGGATGGGATGAAAGAGACAGAGATGGCCCCTGGGTTTGGCTGGGGCTCCTGTCTGGAAAGGTTGCCCTTGGAGCTGCGGCCAACACATCTGAGTTCATTAGCACTGGGACGACTGCCCCACCCCAAAAAATTCCAGCAGCCAAGTGTGAGTGTATTGGGGAGGGGGTAGGTGGGTGGGAAGACAGGTCGTCGCCCATACTAGGACTAGGGGTACTTTCGGCTCTGAAGACTTTAAAAGGTCTAAGCTTTCTGCCAGGTCTGCACATTCTTCTTCGGCCCCAGCTCTCTCAGTCAAACGTCTCTTCCCCTCACTCTGGCCTCCTGGTTGGTTCCCTGCTCAGTAAACTTGAAAGCACCTGGGAATCCATAGTATCACCTTCACCTGTTCGTTCACCCTCAAGTGTCCCTCGCCAGGAATCTTCCCGTCTTCTCGTCTGGAGCTCAACCGCGTGCTCCTATCTCCTCATTGCCTAAGAGCCTGATAATTGATGAGAACCGTGACCAACTCCGTGGCCGTCTGGACCAGCCTTGCCTTATTTAGATGCGCCGTCTCTGGGGGAGGAAGAAGGGGAAGGAGGAGGAGGGGGTGAGAAGCCGATCGGAGCAAAAGGAGAAGAGAGAAGGCAGGGGTTGATTCTGAGAATTCAGGGTCGCCCCTGATGTCATCAAAGGGAGTGTTTCTCCCGGGTCAGTGGGTGGGGGCGAGATAAGGCGACCGGGCTGTGTGACTCATCTAGAGGATGGGACGCCGAGCCCTCCGGAGAAGTCATTTGTGTAGTGGTGCGCTCATTCTTCCAACACATGTTTGGGGCGCTGCTGTCAGGGTCCAGACACTGCACTAGTCACGGAGGAGGAGAGAGCTCTCATAGGACTGGGAGCCCCTGGTTGATGGGGAAGCTCTTTCCAGGGGTGGGACAGGGGACGTCAGAGGGTGTGATGTCTGAGATAAACTGTGAAGAAAGAGTGGGCGGGGAGCCAGACCAAGAGCAGAGAGGAACGGGAGTTTGAAGGCATGGAGGTGTCGGGGCAGCATGGGTGGCTGTAAGCCGCCCCTGAGCTGGTGAAGGGAGAGCAGACTGAAGAGGCTGGGGGAATCCAGAGCCCTCAGAGTTGAGAGGCTGTTCTGCAGACGGTGTGATCAGATTCCCCCTTGAGAAGGGAGTCCTTACGTCCAGATTAAAGACCGGCTCCCTCCGGGCCTGTGGCTGGCTGCTAAGCCAAAGTTGGAGATTAGAGTCCACCAACTGGTGTCTTGGATTCAAGTTCTGCTGAGCTACTTCTGAAAAAAGGATGAGGGAACATCAGCCCTGAAAGCCCTGTGGAAAGCACTTCTCCTCACAGCACTCACGAAGATGCCGTGGGTCAGAGCGGACTCAAGGGCCCACTGGTTTTCGCGCTCTCAGAAAAGGGGGGCACGATGTCAGTCCTATGTCCTTGCATGGGTGAAG
>NW_022103907.1:953409-971574 GCF_000313985.2 Echinops telfairi | reverse complement strand
GGGGGGGCGGCAGGGTCCCTGGATGCTAAGAGGTTGCCTCAGGGTGAGCAGTGATTGTTCCAGGCCCCTTGCAGGCACACAATGGCTCCTGCTCCAACCCAGAAGGAAGGAAAGACTATGTCAACTTGACCTTGAGCGCTGACACAACTGACAGCTCCTTGCTGGCAATAAATTCCCAGACATATTTTTGCTTCTCCCTCGAACTTTTAATTTTGCGTATATTTCAAGGGAAACACAACTTGGCCTGCTTCTGATTTATGCCTGCTGATCTCATCCACGCCAGAATGATTTGGTAATCGCTGCCGGGTTACTGGATGCCTTCTGGGATCCGTAAAAAAATCTCTGTTCCCCAGAAACAGGAAGTTTCAACAGGAGGAAGGAGGCTGATTGCAAAGATCAAAACTTGAATGCCCTGTGCCGATTGGAAAGGAACTGTGTTGATAGCACTTCCTTCCCCCCCCGTAGATCGACAAACGTGTGTAAACGTGTGTTCCGTGCCTACTGTGTGCAGGTGCTGGGAACGCAGCCGTGATGTTGTTTGAAAGGGGCTGTCATTGCCAGGAGTCCTTTTCCCAACAGGTCAGGATCCGAGGTGGTATCAAGCTCAGTGTACTCTTGGCCACCTAGGCAGGCAGGGTGGCTCGGGGAGAGAAACACTCAAGCCACTGGGCCTGGCATCAAATCCTGCCTCCTTCACGCACTTGTAGAGTGGCATAGTCCAAGCTACAGAGCCTCTTAAGCCTCGGTGTCCCCACTAGTATAATGAAGGACAATAAGTTCTATGGATTTGTTTGGGTAAAGATCCAAACAGAGAGCACAGACGAAACACAGCACAAAGCCTGGGAGCATCGTGGATGCTCAGAGAGGGGCCCTTCTCCTTCCAGGTGCGGTTCCTGCCCGATGTCCTCTCCCAGGGGTCCAACGTCTGCCTTGTTTACTTGCTGGGGGTGGGGGGGGAGGGTTCAAATGCCAGGTCCTTCAGCCAATCGGGAGCTGGTGTGCCGGGCTGCTGGCTTTCACTCCTTAGGTTCAATCCGGGGACCCTGGATCACCTCTGGCCTTCTCACCATTCCTCCATCCTCTGTGCCATTTCCTACGGAAAGCGCCTCCTTGAAGACATCCAGGGTCTTCTGACCAAGCCCCAGAGTAAGAGGACTGTCAAACCATCTTACCCAGGAGCACCTACTCCCTGGAGCATGGGGGGTGAGAGTCACTGGATTGGGTCCCGGGGCCCCTGCTCAGTCATGGTAGCTCAGACGGATGGAGCCGGGCTGGGGAAAGTGGATCATGGAGGACAAATAAATCCAGAGCCCTCTGGGTAAGGTAAGCCCTTAGAACCCAGAGGTCTAAGCACTGTCGCCAAGGAACCTGGGTTCTAATCCCAGGACTGATACTTCCCAACAGTGGGACACTAGCAACTCACCTGACTTTTCTAAGCCACAGGTCCTCGGTGATAGGAGGGAGCTAGCTCTGACTGATCTGCTCCTCTTGCAGGGAAAGCAAACTGGGATGAACTTCTAGACCACGGTGAGTCCGTCTGTTATTCCAAAGCCAAAAGGGAGCCCTTCTTTTTTGGAAACCCTCCTGTGAGATGCCATGCCTTTCTCAGCTGCGGAGGGAGGAAGGGAGATGGCCTCGTTGTCTTGGTTTCCAGTTTCCTTCAAATGCTAAGATTACCCACACACGCCCCTCCTGGGAGCAGATGCAGCCCCCGCCCCCTTCTAAATAAGAGTAGCCTTCCCAGCTTTGGAGCAGGAGACACGGAGCACCTGCTCTTCCCAGACCCCGTTGTCTCCCTCAACATGGTCCCACTCCCACCCTGGAGCACTCGCCGCCTCCCCCAGCCCCGCTGGGTGACTCACGCCTGGAAATACACTGATGACTTCTGCATGAGTAAGAGACCGTGCACGTCACTGCCTGGCTGGGAGGGTGAACGAGTTCAATGCTCCCTTGGGCTGCTCTGACAGGGGCCAGCCTCCAAGCCATGGAAAGAGGGTCCCAGGAAGCCAGAAGGCCCTGCCCCATTCCCCCCTCTGTCACACCCCTGAGTGATGATGGCCTTTGGGGCTGGCAGGGACAGCTCTAACTCCTTCCTGGTTTACCAGGCAGTAAACATGGGGGCCTTCAGTGAGTCCCAGGAGGTGGTGATGGCCTCGCCCAGGCACCTCTGGCCTCACCCATGCCCAGCTAAGCCTAGGGGCAGCCCTGAAATAGCCTCCCCGGCTCTGCTGCTTTGAAAGGGCCTTGATCCTGGGGCCCAACCTGCAGGGTGTTGTGTGTGTACAGTGGGTGTGGGTGTGTTTATATTCTTGTGCACACCCTAGTCCAGAATGTCAGTCAAACAATTTTTTTTTGGTCCGTGTTCTGTTGTCCCTGTGTCCTGCTTTTGAGCATGTGGTTGAAGTGGTATTTCAACAAAGGAAATGTACTAATTCGACGAAGCTTGGGGATTTGTAGTTGACACTCTTGGAAGTAAGGTGCAAGATGGACATGCTAATATAAACAAAACAACATGCAAATGCGAATGCCCCGGCGTTGAATACATGGGGCTGAAGCATCAGTTTCCCCATACCTCCAGTGGGTGTAGTCAGGACATGCAGAGCATGGAAAACCACACCAGGCCCGTGAAGCATGAGGCAGCCCCACCCCAGTGTGCTCTGCATCCAGGGCACAAGACGGTGTCCTCCCTTTGAGCCTCAGCGTCCCCAGTGGTCACTCCCATGAGGCAAAGGAATCACCTCCGAGCCTTGTTCCACACCGATCCTGAAGGGTGTTGCTTGGAGCACACAGCAATGACCTTTGCATTGCTCAAGACAAAGTTGGCTGCCATCCAGTTGGCTCTAACTCCCGGTGGCCGTCCGAAGGCATGTCCACAAGTTTTGCCACTGGGGTCCTGGTTCCCACAGGCATCTATGGGTTTATTGCCGTCACCATGGATTCCCATACGTCTCTGTGACCCACCGGAGGCTGCAGACAAGTCCTCTCAGCCACACGTTCGTCTTCATCTCTGCAGGGCACCTTCAAAAACCAAAGTCCAATCAAAAGAGTGACCTCGGAGGTCATCCACTGGTCTAGTTAAATTCAAGGCAGATAAGTCCCCTCCAGGGGTATGACAACTGTGTTTGCGGTTGTGGTTGTCATTTCTAAAAGACTGTCTTGACAGCTTTTCTCAAAGGACATATGGTGATTGTGGAGCTTGTTTTCAACACGTTTTAAGAAAATGAAAAACTGCATTGATGAGGAAAAGGCCAGGAAAGGGGTGCCCAAGAATCACACCCCCACCCCCACCCCACTGTCCCACCCCCAGCTCAGGAATATAGTAAGCACGGGTTATCCTACAAGAATGTTGGGAAATTTTACCCCATCCACCCTAGAGTTCTGATTTTGCCCCTTTGGACTTCTTTTTGTTCGTCAAACCCAAAGAATATCTCAAAGGGGCAGGTGAGTCCTCAAAACTATTGTTTGACTGGTGTTATCGAACAGCGTAGAGTTCTGCAGGGAGCACTACGAGAGCTGGAAATAGACTCTTCAGCAGTCTATCTACCTGGATTAGGCAGGGTGGGGGCGGGGGTGGTGCGTTGAGAAACAGTAGTCTCACATTGTCGTGTTTTTGTTTTTATAAGTTTCTATGATTTTATAGCAATACTTTTTTCCTTACTCTCAGATCCCGCACCCTCTTGGCAGTCACTAGAGTCCCTTGTTGAAGACACTGTGTATCTCCAGGGCCTCCCAACCTGGAGGACTCACCTTCCAGTACTAGCTCAAAGAATGTTCTCACGTGACCCATCTGGTTGTCATTGGCTGATTTTCTTTCTAGTCTGTCTTAGCCTAGAAGCGCCACTGAAATCTGTCCACCACAGGTGACCCTGCTTGTGTTTGAAGTAACAGTGGCATCCAAACCAAAACCGAAACTCATTCCCATAGAGCCCATTCTGACTCAGAGTGAACCCTACAGCACAGAGTGGAACTGGCCCCACTGGCTTCCGAGACCACCGCTCTTTACAGAGTGGAAAGCCCTGTCTTTCTCCCTTGAGGTTAGCAGCCCAACATAGAACCCCCGGTGCCACATGCAAGCCACCACAAAATGACTAACTGAGAGCTAGGTAGTGGAAAGAATCACACACGGCACTTTGACATCCTAAACACAGGGGCTGGAACACAGGTGAGGCAGGCAAACACACTAGCCAGAACTGCCCCAGAAACAAAGAAAACTACAGCGCATGAACACAAGAAACCCAAAGAGACCTACATAAACACAAGACTATTTTATGGTCATGATAGGAAGGCTTAATATTGTGAAAAATGTCAATACTACCAAAGGCAATCTATAAAGACAACACAATTCCTGTTCAGGTACTATTCACATTCTTTAAATTTAGTTAAAGTCAAGGCAGAAAGGTCAGCTCAGAATGGAACCTACTTTTTTTTTCCCCAGATCATTTTATTGCGGGATCTTACAGCTCTTATAACAATCCATACATCAATTGTACAATCATACTTGTACATATGTTGCCATCATTATTTTCTAAACACATTCTATTGAAACCCCTGGTATCAGCTCCTCTTTTTAACCTCCCCCACCCTTGTGACCCCTTGATAACTTATAAATTATTATTATTTTCATATTTTACACCAACCGCTGTCTTACTTTCCTCACGGTTTCCTTCGGCCCTCCTCTCCCCACCTTTCCCCTATGCTCCTGGTATCACCACTGCCATTTCTGTTCCTGAGGGGTTTAACTGACCTGGATTCCATGTGTCCTGAGCTCTTATCAGTACCTGTGCACATGCTCTGGCCTAGCTCAGAGTGAAAGGCAGGATTGGGGTCATGATAGTGAGGAAGCCTCAAGGAACCAGAAGAATATCATTAGTGCTATACTTCACTATACTCATTCCTTCCTTCTGACCCTTCTGTGAGGGGAATATTGTCTACAGATGGGTTTGAGTTCTCTGCTCCAACCCCCCTAATTCTCAACAAAATGTTCTTTGGTTGGTTTGTTTTGGGTCTTCTGATGTCTGTTACCTGATCCCCTGGACGCCTCGTGATCATACCGGCTGGTGTGCTTCTTCTGTGCAGGCTTGTTGCTTCTCTACTAGATGGCCACTTGTTTAACTTCAAGCCTTTAAGACCCCAGATGCTCTGTCTTTTGATAGTTGGGCCCCATCAGCTTTCTTCACCACACTTGCTTGTGCACCCATTTTATCTTCAGCAATCATGCCAGCTAGGTGAGCATCAAAGAATGCCAGGTTGTTACAACCAAGTGTTCTTGCATTGAGGGAGGGCTTGAGCAGAGGCCCAAAGTCTGTCCACTTCCTCAATGTATTGCCATATAAATATATGTACCTATACTAATACCTCTATTTTTATTCATTAATATATGTACATAAAGACACAACTGTTTATACCTCTACCCAGAGGTTTGCTTCCTAGATCTTTCCTCGGTTTCCTTTTTACCTTCTTCCTGCCCCACTATCACACTTGCCCTTCTTCTGCCTCATAGTAATTCCTCTCAGCTAGATTGCTGCTGCTCCAACACTTCCCGAACCTCTAAATCTGCCTGTTGTTCATTTCAATTCCTTAGTTGTTCCCCTGTCTATGGCGTCCTTTGCTCACCACGTCCCTTCCCCTGCCTCCTCCTCCCACCAAGTCCCTCCAGAACCTTTGGTGCCATTGTTTTTGCCTCGGGCTTGCTTCCCACGCATATCTTATAAAGATAGGCAAATCAACAATAATGTAGACAAGACAAAAAGGAAACAAAAAGTTAAATAAAAAGAGGAGAAATAGAATATATATAGAGAGAAAAATAATAACTAGGGAGGAAAAAACATAGATCATTCTAGGTCTGGGACCTACATTCTTTAAAGAGATGGAAAAACTAATTATTAACTTTATATGGAAAGTTAGTAAACAAAGGACTTCTTTAAAAGATTAAAATAGGCCTCTCACTTTCTAGCCTTAAAACGTATTACACAGCCTGGTATTGGTGTGATGAAAGATACATAACCCAATGGAGCGGAGCAGAGCACCCAGAAATAAATCCGTCCACATACAGACAACTAATCTTCCACAAAGGTTTACGAAAACATTATATGGGACAGAGATGGTCTCTTCAGCACATGGTGCTAGCAAAATTGGATCTTGATCAGCAGTACAAAAACTCAACTCATATCTAAAAATAAACTCAAGATGGATTGGGGGCCTGATTGTAAATCCCAGAGATATAAAGATCATTAATGCAAAAATAGGAACAAATTGAAGAGCCTGACTATAGGATATAGACATGCTGTCAAATATAATGAAAGAAACACACACAATAGAAGATGAAATAGATGACTGGGCCCTCCTGAAAGTAAGATACTTGTGCGGCAGAAAGTTCATACGAAGAACAAAAGGGGAACCCATGGGCTGGGAAGATAGTTTGGGAAGTGATATAATAGACAGGGAATCATCTCTCCGATCTACAGAGAACTGCAACACCTCAACAAGACAAAGATGAACAGCCCCATTAAAAAGTGGGCACCGAAAAAAAAAAAGTGGGCACCGGACATGCACAGACAGTTCACCAGAAAGCTAGCAAACATAAAAAAAAATAAAAAAAAATGCTCATGACCACTAACCATCTGAGAGATGCAAATCAAAGCAAGGATGAAATACCATCAAATTGAAAAAAGAAAAGCAACAAATTCTGGAGAGAGTGGGGAGCTGGAGAGACCGGAACTTTCTGGCGCTGCTGGTGGGACTAATATGTGTGCAACCACTGTGCAAAGTGATACGGCGCTACCTCCAACAACGGGGTATAGAAATGCCACATTATCCAGCAATACCCCTGAAGGGCATATGAGGGGTACCCCCCCCCCAACAAAAAGCCCTGCTGGGTGAAGCTTTCATAGTACACATTTTTCCACTGGGTGAGCATCCCAGGGAGGAAGAGAGGTAAACTATGAGGAGTGGGGAAGAAATGTTGACATGGAATATGTGAGGCAGTGTTGAAAATATTTACAATGTTACAGGAGAAAACTTTCATGTAGACCTTTATTGTAAATGGCCTAAGTTGTGCATTGTGTGTCTTAAGGTGGGGGAATAATTTTTCTTCTTTTCAAAAACATTCCCTTGATGATACCATTTTCATCTTAAAATCATAAATCTATAAAAATAAATAAATATGGATTTGAAAAAAAAGTTTTGCTTAAATGTATGTTCTGAATTGTTTTCTTTAATTCTTGAAACTTGTATGTATCCAATAAAATATCTTTGAACCATTATTACTCGGCTATTTGGATACGTTAAAATATATATATAAAGAGCCCTGCCCCTGACTCCTCTCCCGTCAGAATAGAAGATGATGATGATGGGCGAGAGGCCCTCTATTCTGATGGGAGAGGAACTGACAGGAAGGAGTCAGGGCAGTTTTTGCTTGTTTTTCAGAACTGGCTCGATAGCAGTGGAGTTTGTTTGTTTGTTGTTTGTTTTTTGGACTCCCCCATCCTCACTCTGCATTAACATAAATTTTTTTAAATAGTGCTGGACCAACTGGCTATCTGTGGAGGGAAAAAAATGATCATTGACCCTTCACTTATATCATCCTCAGAAATTAGTGCGAGATGGATCATTGACCTAACCCTAAAGCTATAAAACTTCTAAGACAGAACAGAGGAGAAAAAGTCTGAATAACTGGGTGGCGGGGGGGAGATCAAAGATTTCTTAAGCAGTGCACACAACCGTTTTCTAAAAAGACTGATAAATTGGACTTCACCAAAATGAAGAACATTTGCTCATCTGAAGATATTGTTCAAGATGTAAATAAGCAAGGAAACATTACCAAAACGTATTCTTGACCAAGTTCTGGTACCTGGAACATATAGTGAATACCAACAAGTCCATAATAGAAAGGAAATCAATCGGTCGATCAAGAAATCAAAAAGGCTTGAACAGACACGTCAGAAGAGATGACAAGTGATCAAAAAGCACGTGAAAATTTGCTGCCCGTCATTCTGAACCAGGAAATGCAAATGAAAACCGCAGTGAAATGCCATCCCACGCCCACTAAATGGCTACACTTTAAGAGGCCACCAAGGCCACATGTCGGCGAGGACGTGGAGCAACTGGGACTTTCATAATGGTTTATTGGAGTATGAAACAAGACAGCTGTTTTGGAAAGCTGTTTGGGAAGCTGTTTCTCATGACGCAGCAATTCCACTCCTGACTATTTGCCCAAGAGAAATGAAAACATTCGCTAAAGAGCCTGTACTGTAGACTTCATCATAGTTTCAATCACAATGACCCCAAACCCAGAAACAGGTGTATGAGCGAACAAGCTCTTGTCTTCATACAATGGAAATCCACTGGACAACACAACTGAGCCACCTACCACCAGAGACAGTGACAGTGTGTTTGAAGAAGCTAGCACGGAAGAGCACATACCATACGATCCCATATATGCAACGTTCTAGAACAGGCAAGGCTAATCTCTGGTGATAGAAATCAGAACAGTGGTTGCCTCCGGGGTGGGGTGGGGGTGGGCGGGGATTGAGGGCCAAGCAACACAAGGGAACTTTCTAGGGTACTGGAAACATTGTAACCTGAGTGCAGTCACGGTCCACACAGGGGTAGCCCTCAAAGTCCTCATTGAACACCAAAGATCTGAGCATCTCACTGGGGGTAGAGCAGACCTCAATTAGAAAAAGAACAAGCTACCGCATAAAATGTAGCAACTGTTGTTCATGAGCATTCACCACAAAAGCAACTTAATTTCTCAGGGCAATACTTAGATCACGTCTTCAACAAAAGCAAGCAGAGATGGCCGTGTTCCTCAGCTCCCGGACCCCCAGCCTGAGCTCTGCCCGGACTGCTTCCTGATGGTCTCGCTGTGGGGCATTGACTTTCCATGTCCAGTCCCAGGGGGCGTCCAAGGGGAGACGCTCTCAAGGGCTTTTCTGCTGGCCCATCTATGACAAAGACGTTCCAGAACGACTTTCTGACAAGTCCCTCCTGAACGGAGTCTATAGTTTGCATCTCCTCCATATTGCTCTCTCCCACTCTGGTTCCGTTCCCAGGGCCCAGACAGCCGCCTTGTGCATTCAGCCCACACTGGTCAAGTCCACTGTGACCCTCCCATATCTGCTCCCCTGGGCTCTGCAGAGCTGGCTGAGCAAAGGGGCTGGCCCGTGGGGGCCATCCGTGCTGGGTGTGTGCTGGCCACCTGATTCTCTATGACAAGGAGGCCAAGTCTGGCCCGCCCTCCCCTCCCCTCTGCCCTGAACTGAGGCCAAGGGCCTTCACATATCTGCCGACAATGCCAGAAGTACTGCTTCTTTTGCAGTCGAGAGACAGTGGCTTTGGGAGAAGTTGTGGGAAGGGAAGAGGGGATTTGCAAAAGGGTTGGATTTGCTCTCTGCTTAAATTGCTCTTTATCTGTGTGCTCAGTTCATGTCTTCCCCACCTCCACCCTGCCCAATGTCTTGTCTAGGGTGACCCCACCCCTCCTAGTGGCCCTGAAAGGTGACGTTGGTGGCAGTGGAGAAGCACATGAACAGCAAGGTGGATTTGAAAGGGGAATCCTGGCTTCTGTGGGACAGGCTGACACTGGTTGAGGAACACGCGAACCCTTGTAAACTTTCAGTAGGCTCTCGCCAGCCTGGCTTCCTGAGGAGACAGAGATGGGTGGATGCTGGAAGCCTCAGGGGACCTCACCCAAGAGCCCTGGAGAACTTGTCCCTGCACCAGCTCACAAGTCCAAGGGAGAGTTCAAGGCTGGAGTCTGAGAGTGTTCCCTAACAGGCTGAGAAGAGGAGGTCCTCAGGACACTGGCGGCGACTGGCTTGAGGGGACCCCTAGCCCTGCAGTAGGTGTGGGGGAGAGGGAAGGCAGTTGGTAAAGGGAGTGTGGTGGGCATGCTCCCCAGAACCCTCAGCACTTTAATCTGGACTCTACCCCTCCTGTTCCGCGCAGCCGGTACCAAGTCCACCATCTTTGGGGAGAGGGGGAGCGGTGGCCTGGGATTTCTTGCATAGAACTCCTCAGCACCCCCTCAGGTGAAAACCTCTGACTGGGGGCTCAGGTATCCCCTCTGGTTCTGCCAGTGCAGGAACTGAGACTGGGGGTGAGCGGTGTTGGAGGGCAAGGATCCAGACAAGCCCCAGGGACTGAGGAGAACAGACTCCGAGCAAGCAGACAGAGCACCCGGGAACCCACCCAGCCACACGAGGGCCGGTGTGAGTGCCGGGAGGGAGGTGCGGCAGCTCTTAGGAGAGGTGAGGGGAAGGTATACCGATAAGAAGCAAATCACTTGATAAGAAGTCACGCTCAAGAATCATTCTGGTCATTAATTCAGGTTCTTTAAGAGACAACACGGCAGGCACGTTCTCCATCACCCTCTCCTTGGTTGCTGAAAGCACCCCTGGGGTGAGAACATGCTTCCTGATGATTTATAGAATCGTGGGTCCTTTGGACGGACGGATGGACTACTGCTGGACAGAAGGCTGATTGTCCCCAGGCTGATAACTCCTATGTGGCTGACCCACGTTAAGTTTTCATAGGAGCTCTATCACCTGAGCCTCACCACACTCTTCCCTTTTTGTCAACAGGGAAATTGAGGCTCTGGAACTGAGGGGGTACCCTAGGGGGGGAAATATGAATCTGTCTGTCTCACCTCACTCGCATCATCATAGCATGTCATTATCTCACTTGTGAAATGGAAATACTTTTAGATTTTTCAACTCTGACCCTGCCCTAACAGAATAACTTCCCACTATCCCCTTTCCCGGGCCAAGAGCGTAAGCTGCCCCATTGTGTCCGGCGTGGAGGCTACGTGTGAAGCAGGCTCTCCCGCAGAGGAAGGAAGGAAGGGCTTTATTTTTTCTGAGACAAAAACTGGGCACCGAGAGACAAGAAGAGCAGCTGGCACTTTTCAACGTCGCTCAGCTGTGGTTGTTAGATGTCATGAGGTCAGTCCCAGCTCCTAGAGACGCTGTGGACATCCGGATGAACCACTGCCTGGTCCTGCACCCGCCATTGTGGCAGCCGCTGGGTCAATTCATCTCGTTGAGAATCTTCCTCTTTCACCGACCCACTGCTGGTGTGAAGGATTACAAGGCCAGCATTCTCAAACCCCCAGCCTCGAAGGGGGGGAGTGGAGGGATGGGATGAAGCTTTCGACTCCTGTAAAGATTGACAGTCTCAAAAACCTAGAGGGGCCGTTGTACCTGCCCTGTAGTGTCACGGTGAGATGGAATCAATTCAGTGGCCGTAGGTGGGAGTGTGGTTTTCCACGTTACCAAGCATGATGTCCTCTTCCAAGGAATCACTAATCTTCCCCATGACCCTGAGCACTGAGTGTTAGGAGCTCCCCCCACTGACCCACTCTTACAGGTGAAGGCGCTCAGAGAGGTGGAGTGAGTTGGTTGCAGGTGTTCAGTCTGCGTGTGGGTGTCAACGCTGGGGTCTTTGCAGATTAGAGAAATCTAGATGATGGGGATTTGCCTAAGCCCAAACCAGGTCCCATCCTCTGAGCCTCCATCCCGGCATGGCAGTAGAAACCAGTCTATGGTCGTACCATCCTGAATGCACCCGATCTCATCTGATCTCGGAAGCTAAGCAGGGTCAGGACTGGTTAGTACCTGGATGGGAGACAGTAGACACCACAGATAGATTCGGAGGAAAACCCAATGTAGAGTGGGTGGTTTGCCCCCTTCCCAATGAAATCTCTGGGGAGACCAGTCCATAGGGGTCCTTCCTCCAATGTGGGGTGGTCAAAGTAGAAACAACAGATGTGTTCAGACAGAAAAGGAACCTCAGACAGAGGCGTCACGCTGATGCCTCTGGTCTTCTATGGCAGGGGGCCTCAAACTGCAGCCCGAGGGCCACATGCGGCCGGCTAAGGACATTTATCCGGCCCGCCGGTGTTTTTGCCACCCATGCCTGTCCTGCTTAGCAGCTGACTCATCTAGTGTGCATGGGAATTTGTTCATAGTTTTTTTGTAACTATAGTCCGGCCCTCCAACGGTCTAAGGGACAGTGAACTGGCCCCCTGTTTAAAAAGTTTGAGGACCCCTGCTCTATGGTCTGATGGCTGAGATCTAGAATTTGGGGTCAAAACAGGTGGCATATGCAGAAGGTGAGTGTATAGTTAAAGGGGTATCGTGGCAGGGGTTGGACAGCCGAAATCGGGGGCTAGATGGAGGTCGTATCTGCAAGAGTTGAGGGGTGAGAGCTGAGCTTCCAGGGACCCATCTGCATTCATCCCCTGGGACAAACTAGGCTGTGAATTTCACTAACCTGTCAGCACAAGGCAGCCGGAGAGGCTGTGTGACAGAGCCAACACTGGTTCCAGCTTGAATCAAGGGTTCCTTCAGAGAAAGACACCCTGTGACCGTGCACCCTCCTCACCTCTACCACAGGAGCCTGTGCTGCGGAGTGGGAGGAGGAGCAGGGGAGGGGGAGGGCAGAAACCTGGAAACCTGAGCATTTTTGCCCCAGAGCTGTGCCTTCCCGAAAAAGACTTATAAATGAGGAAAAGCTGTGTCCTTGAGCAGACAAGGCTGAGATGTATTTCTTTTCCCCTCAGTTACATAAACAGCAACAGTCAGTTGCCCTGGAGCCTGCTGAGATCAGGTGTGGCAAATAAAGATGCCTCATTTGTAGACCTAAGGACCCCCGGTGGCTTAGTGGGCTACACATTGAGGTGCTAACTGCAAGGTTAAGGGTTCAAACTCACCAGCCAGTCTGCAGGAGAAAGAGGAGGCTTTCTGCTCCCATAAAGAGCTATAGACTTGGAAACCCACAGGGACAGTTCGACCCTGTCCAAAAGGGTCACTACGAGTTGAAATCAAGTCTATAGCAATGAGTCTGGGGTTTTAGGTCTGGTTATTGTACACTGGCATGGCCATTGTTCTGTTCTCTCTCTCTCTTGGATTAGATGAAGGTTTGCAGAGCTACATGTTTTGACACACCCCTCCCCAAATGCACTCACTACATATAATTACCGGGGAATAGGAATCCTGGTGGCATAGTGGGTACAAATTGGGCTGTGAGCCACAACGTCAGCAGTTTAAAACGACCAGCCGCTCCATGGGAGAAGCACAGGCCTTTCTACTCCCCTAAAGAGTGCCGGTCTCAGGAACTCACAGGGCAGCTCTACCCTGTCCTATAGGGTCCCTCTGAGCGGGCATCAATTTGATGACAGGGAGTTTGGGGTTGTTTTGTTCTCAGAGGCTAGGGAGGTTGCTTTAGATTAATGGGGTTCAGAGGAGACCTTCTGGTCTGAAGTGATGTTTAGGATAAAATTGAGAGGATAACAGCCAACAGAGAGCGTCCCACGCAGAGAGACCAGCACGTATAATCCCCTGCTGGGAGAAAGAGCTTGGCATGTTCAGAGCTTGGGAAGAAAAGCCCAGGGTCACCTTAGCAGGGACAGGAAGGGAGTGGGTATGTTGACAGGTTTGCATTGACTTCCAAGGACAGTGACCCAGTGACCTGCTTTCAGCAGAAGATACCGTGCACACCTGCTGCCCTGTGGAGGCTGGATCCGTGATGTCCAGGGGCGCCCAGAAGGGGGGGGAGGGGGCCTGGGCTGGAGTTAGATGGGGAGTTGAGTTCACCAGCACACTCCTCTCCGGTCAAGGTTTGGAACCCACTTCATTCTGGCCTGCACCACTCCCCATGTCCGGGCTGAGAATCTGCTTTTCCGCCGCAGGCATGCTGAATCCAGATCTAGTTGGGAAGTTTCCAGTTGGGAAACATGGATTTATGGGTATCCGAGGTCTCCACAGGAAAACCAAGGCGAAAACAAGGGCAGGTGGGCCTGGGAAGAAAAGAGGAGATTCCAGAAACTCGATCCTGATGCTGGGTGCTCCTGAGGTCTAGCACTGAGGTCTGGCCCACCCAGAGGCAAGACTGCAGGTGCTCACCCTTGAGCAGCGACAAACCCACAGCTGGGCATCGACCAAACTAACCAATAGAGAAGTGTCCGCCAAAGACCCACAATGGCAAACAGCCGTTACTCGGTCACCAAGTCCCCAGCCCTCAGAGACCTTAGGGAACAGCACTGTCTATGGAAATCAAGCAGGTCTGGGGACTCCACCCTGCCTGCATGGAGGGGAGGAAAACAGGTTGGCGAGCTGCAGGTACGCTAGCCTGCAGGGAGCTGGAGCCGGAGGCCCACGTCCACCAGGGTGCAGCCTGCTGAAGGGCCACCCACCCCCATCCACAAGCCAGGGTGCTTTCCCACGTCCCTCTTTTTGAAGCTGGGAGGGGGAGAGAGCGGAGGGAGAGGGAAGGGGGAAGCCAGTTGGCCTTTCGAATTCCACCCTCTTCTGAACTGGTGGAAATCCTCCCAAGGGGCGTCATCTTTCCCAGTGCACTAAGTTGGGGAGGGGCATGAGTTAGGAAGCATTGACACCACCACACACAACACACCACCACACACACAGACAGGCAGCTGTTTGTGAAAGCAAACAGTGACGATGCCTCCCGGCGCTGCGGCACACCGGGGACTCTTGTGCAAGCCCGCCACCCACCCGCGTGGGAGGGACCTGCCCACAGCCGTCACCCTGCGCCTAACAACCTCTCCAGGCACGCCCTGCTCATTAGGCCCCCGCCACGCCTGGCCGCCCAGGCTCTTGGTTGAACCAGCATGCCAGCAGCAGGCAGCATCAACTTGGACTCCCCGCAATGGGCTGGGAAGGAGTTACCCCGGCCTGGCCCGCGGGATCTTCCCACGGCCCAGCTGGCCCCTCCTGTGGCCCTGGGGTCTGGGGTCTCCAAGGAAGCCAGGCTGAGCTCTAGGCAGTAAAACTTAGTTTGTTTGGACTGGGTGTTGAGACTGCCTCCCCCGTGGGAGACCCAGCAGTACAGACATTACCTCACTTCTGTTCAATGCTCCCCCCAGCCCCCCGCACACCCCACACCAGGCAGGTAAGGGATGGGGCATGTTCCTGCTTTATAGCAGTGAGGATGAGGCAGGCAGGACCTGGGCACAGCTGGACACCTGCCCTGGAGCTGCCTACCCCCCTATTCCCTCCCCCCTCCCCCCTCACCAGCTGGGCAAACACTCCTGAGGCTGAGCTGGGAATCAGAGGTGTTTCCCAATGAAACAGACTGGCCTCCCCTCACCCCACCCCCATCCCCCACCCACCATACATACACCCCAGAAAAGCCAGCCGTTCGTTCTTCTTCCTCCTCAAGGGCTGCTTCCATCACCTGCCCTGCCCCGGGCGTTTTGGGCGGGCCCGAGGCCCGAGGCCTTCGCAGGGCGCTGCCGCCCTCCCGGCTGGTGAGGCATGAGGAAGGATGAGACTGCCCAGCCCCCCCAGGGAAGTGCATCCACCGGTGTCTCTGCTAACTCAGGATAAACCGGATTGGGGTTAGGCAGGTGGGGACAGGCTGCTATTTGTGGCAGCTCCTAGCCTCTGGAGAGCGAGGGTGGCGGCTGCCTCTACCCAGTCACGGGACTCCCTGGGCCTGCCCAGAGAGCCAAGATGGCACCATGGCTGCCAGGCTGGAGGAGACGCAGAGCCCAGAGAGGGGCAAGCTGCTGGCAGAGAGCCTGGCCTTTGAGACCAAGGGCACCCACGCTGCGGAACCCAACTGGGTCACTCACCAGCAGTGCCACCTGGCTGCCCTGGGCCTTCTCCGTTCAATGAGGGGCTTGGGTTAGATGAGATCCTCTCACATCATAGTCCATCCACTATCATTAACTCTCAAATCCCTTTAATAGCGATTTCAATAAAGCTTATGCTCCTTGGGGGCTGGGGGAGGGGATTAGGATTAACCTGGGTCTAAATTAAAAGCTAGGCAGGGAGTGGCGTGAGGAGCAGACCCTGGGCAGAGGTTGAGTGAGCGTAGCGGGAGAAGGACCAGCAGCCTGGAGTCCCCAGCCCTCACTGGGTGCAGCCGTTCCCTCCGCGGCTCCAGGGCCCATTGGGGGCAGCATCTGGGCCTTTGTGGCCGAGTCCTGGAGATATGGTCCTAGTAAGCTCCACGGGAAGCCCTACAGGGGCCACAGTGAACCTACGGTGAGCAGCCCCTCGGGATGCCCGGTCTCAAGTCCTCTGAAAAGCCAGCCCTGAAGAGGAAGGACGTCCTGATCTATGCTGGGACGTGGGTGAACCGTGAGGGAAACGTGGACAAAATGAGTTAGATACTAAAGGATAAATATTATCCGAGCCCACTTACAGGAAATCTCTAGAATGAGCAAATGAATAGGCACAGAAGTGTATTAGAGGTTACCAGGCTGAGAGGAAGGAGAAAAGAAGTTATTCCTTCAGGAGCACTGAGCTTCTGTTGGAAGGGGGGGCATCTTTTGGAAGTAGATAGTGGAGCTGATAGCATGCTGTGGTGACTAGAACGAGTAGCCTTGGAGTGTACGCTTAAAATGGTGACATACCTCACAGTAAATTTAAAAACAAAATAAAATAAAGAACCCTGCTGCCCTGCCCCAGACATGCATCCCTGGAGGAAGGCCCAGCACACAGAAGTTCCAAGCGCCACAGCTTCCTTCCTTACCATTTGAATCAGTTAATCATTTGTAGAATGTGTTTTGGTTTACAAAACATTTTCCATCGGGGTGAGGTCATTTCATCTCCTAACCATGTAATTTTCCCTTTTTATAGGTGAGAACACTAAAGCTCAGAGAGTTTAAGCAACTAGGCTGGAAGCATCCCGGCAGTAAGTGGTCACACCAGAGCTGAACACTGGTGGCCAAGTGCCAAGGACAGGGCTTTCTCTAGGACAGCGTGTCCCTTTCTGCAGGCCTGAGGGACCCAGAAACACCCCACCAGGGCTCCGACAGCAGGCCAAGGCCCTCCCAGCTAGCTCTGCCGCGTGTTCTGCCATCAGAGGGCCTCTTGACTGCCATCCTGGGACCATGGACAGATCTGTCAAGAACGGGGAAGCCAAGCTGCAAGCGGTAGTGTGCGGGAATCTCAGGGCATCGCCCCATGGAGGTTGCAAAGGGCTGTATGTCATCCTGGTTGCTAAGCCTCACAGTGGTCTCCCTCTGTGTGGAAGAGGCCCATCGTTAGGTGCTGTCAGTCCTTGAGGACGGCCCAGCTCACAGAAGTACAAAGTGCTACAGCGACTCTATGCATCGCACAACAGAACAAAGGACTGCCCAGCCCCACACCATCCTCACCATCATTCTTGTGTCTGCGCCCACAAGGCAGCTGGTCAAGTCACGCCTGTCCCCCCTGTGTACTGCAGCCGGCCTGGCCAGATCTTCCACACCAGCCAGGTAGTCTCTTGAGACACACAAGTGTCTGGAACTAGGCATTCACCGCCTGTCAGGGTTCAGGGGGCTTGCCTGGGCTCCAGGGTGATCCCCACCTGTCTCGGTTCTTCCAGGAGTTCCGGGGGCTGCTCCTATGCATCACTTCCATGGATCAGTGTCTAGTGAGCACCGGTAGACCCTGGCAACCCAGAAGAACCCCAAAGAGGGGGGAAACGAGTGAAGGACACAAACAGGCGATTCCCAGATCTGATTCTACCACTTCCTTGCAGTGTGAATTTAGGCCAGTCGCTCATCTGTAAAATCAGGAGAATCACGGCTACAAGGAATGAGACAGTCTCATAGGTTTCCAAATTTATTTGGCCTACTGCCCCCTTTTCCGGGAGAAAAAAAAATTACTCAGCAACACCCTCACCCCCACCTCCCCGACAAACACATTTGTACTACAGCCCATACTCCAGGACACAGTACAGGGATCTGCTTTTGAGGCCCCGTGGATTATCCCTGTGCCCACCCCCAAGGGGGTGGAATTGCCCCCTTTGGGAAGCACTAGTCCACATAATGGGTTATCGTCTGCTTGAACAATGTACGCCACAGACTGCCCACCAGTTAATGCCAACCGCTGCCATTCATCAGGAGTCCTGGTGCACAGTGGTTAAAGCTAACACACTGCTAACAAAGAGTCAGAAACTTGAACCCACTAGCCAAGAATTTATAAATTATCAAGAGTTCATGAGGAGGTCTGTCTGGATAGGACAGGCTGGATGAACAATCTGGAGGAGAAAACAACGGGACTGACAGTTCCAGGGGATCATGGGATAGGGGGTGGTGGGGGGAAGGGAAGAGGTGTTAACAAACCCAGGGACAGGGAAACAACAAGTGATCCAAATTGGTAGGGAGGTGGGTGTGGGAGACCTGGTAGGGCAGGATCAAGGGGAACGTAA
>NW_022103907.1:946554-951846 GCF_000313985.2 Echinops telfairi | reverse complement strand
GCTCAAGTAGAAAGAAAATGTTTTGAGAATGATGATGGCAACTAATGTACAAATGTCCTTGACACAATGGGTGGATGGATGGATGGATGGATGGATGGATGGATGGATGGATGGATGGATGAATGGGTGGATGATGATAAGAGTTGTAGGAGCCCCCAATAAAGTGATTTTTTTAAGAGAAAGATGAGGCAGTCAGCATCCATCAGGATTATAGCCTTTGAAGCAGGTCTCTTCCTATAGGACCACCGTGCTTTGGACTTGACTCTGCAGCAGCAGACATGTTCGATTCACCACCATTAACATGGTTTTTCTCTTATCCGAGGGCCCATTTGGGAGAAAGATGAGGCTTCCTGCTCCCATGCGATTTACCATCTTTGAACCTGCAGGGGCAGTTCTACTCTGTCCTGTGGGGTTGCTATAGACTCAGAATCACCTTGATGGCAGTGAGACTCGTGTTCTGGTGCGGGTGTCCCTCTTAGTGTATTCGTTTCCTCTTGCTGTGATCACAAATTACCAACAGCCTAAAACGCTGTCTTATAATACTCAGACGTCCAGAATCTGTCTCACTGCACTGACGTCAAGGTGCCTGCAGGGCTGGGTCACTCAGCAGGCTTCCAGGGGGAACCTTTAACCTTGCTTGGTTTTGTTTTTCCTCGCTTCTAGAGGTGTCCACTGTCCGGTTAAGCCTCAGATTGCTATCCACAAGATCGGTGCTTCAAACCTGCCCGTCGTCCCACAGGAGAAGGAGGAGGCTATTGGCTCCCATGAAGATTTACGGCCTCCGGTCCCGTATCCAGCAAGGTTGTAATGAGTCGGAGTCAACTTGGGGGCAGGAACTTGGCTTTGGGGTGAGGAGAACTGCCCGCGTTACTTGTCTTACGGCCCCTCCCTCCATTTTCAAAGCCAACAGTGTAACAGCTTTGATTCTCTCTCCTCTCTGACTCTGACCTTCCTGCCTCCCTCTTAGGAAGACCTTATGATTCCACTGGGCCCACCCAGATAACCCAGGTACCCTACCCATCACACATTTCTGAATTCCATCTGCAAAGTCACTTTGGTCCTATAAGGTCACGGATTCACGGGCTTTGGGGGTTGAGCCGTGATCTACTCTGTAACCTTCAACTAATTCCCAATAAACACTTCTTCAAGAAAATAGGTTTAAAATGTAGCCTACACTGATATCAAGTCATTAATATAACAAAGAAAAACCTACTCCCCAATGGTATTGTCTCCACAAGTATAGGAGTGAGGATTTACGGATGACACATGTAATATATAACCACCAAATCTCAGGCCAAGCCCACTGCTATCAAACTGATTCCAGCTCATAGCAACCCCACAGGACAGAGTAGACAAGCTCCCTAGGGCCTCTGAGCCTGTCCATCTGTATGGGATCAGGCAGCCTGGGGACAACTGGTGGCTTTGAACTTCAGACCTCGTGGTTCACAGCTCACTGCCTAACCCACAGTGCCACCAAGGCTCCTTAACAGAGGGGAGCGGTGTAACAGCGAGAAATAGTGGCAGGTCTGGGTCCACGTGCAGAAGGAGGTTAAACAAGGGGACAGGTAAAAGCAAACATCTAGAGGTGGATTCTGGCTGCCAGACAGAAAGCCAGCCAGGACCTTTGGAATCTTCTATCTCTCGTGGAGAGGGAGCGGTGTGTTGACCCACTCAGGAACACGGGGCGGGGGAGCTGAAGCAAGCCCCACCCCGCCCAGTTTGCCTGGAAAATTAGAGGCGGAGCTGGGAAGCAGCAACAGCCTATGGCTTTCAATGCCATTGCCAATGGGGCCTGAGGATGGGAGCTGCCAAGGTCCCTTGTTCATCTGATCTTTGGGAAACTCTTGAAACAAGAAAGGGGTTGCAATGGTGGTCCCAGTGGAAGCTCATCGGGCCGCTCGCTAGTTGTGTAGCCTTGGCTAGGCTTTGCCTCTCTGGTTTCCTTCTAATCAGGAAGGATGGCTAAACAATGAGAGCTGAAATGATTATGCCGTATTTACTGAGCTTGAGTCACGTAAGTAGATGATCTCATGTAATCCATACAACAACCCTGCAAAGCAGGCATCATAACCCTCGTTTTGCAGGTGAGAACATGGGAGTTCAGGGAGGCGGACTGAATGGCCAAGCAGAGAGTTAAGCCTGTGCGTGGTCAGTGTGACGTCGGGATCCCTGCAGGTCAGCGCTTTCTCCTCCGCAGGGGCTCACCCTTGGTCTCTCCCGTGCGCCTCTGTGCTTTGTCCCACGGCTCTGGTGGCCCGGCTCTGCCCTAGATGTACAGGGGGATGTGAGGAGGGGACCAAAATGGGCACCTGGAGCCTGTGGAGGAGATGCGGGGCCTGAAGGGTCGATGACCCACACGTGACTCCTGCTGTCATGGCCAGGGTGTCTCTGGGGTTTGGTGGCACAGTGCGGTGACTCGCGGTATCACCCCTCTGCCACCCTGCTCCCCACCTCCTCCGGGACCAGACCTCATAGAATCCTCAGTAATGCTGTCTCTCTGGATCACAGAACAATGGGTGATCGATAGCGTTACACGTTTCTTAAATAGACTATTTTTGAGATTGCACGAATCCTAACAAAAGTGTTCATGTGAACTCTTTCTACATTGGATTATCTTATTCGTAACTGAGCAGAAAAAGCCTTTTACATTTCCCCGCCTCCTTTTCCTTTAATTACATACGATGTCATTCCTCACAATGCTAGTGATGGAGCTGCACCAATACGGATGATCACAGGACGATAGCTAAACCCACGAGTAAAGTCAACAGAATCAGCGCAGCAGCGAGACCAGGAGTGGGTGCCTGCAGTGCAGCTAAATCCACGTGCTTCCAACCGTCCTTGTAATTGGGGACACCGCCAGTTCTGAACGGAGAAGAATCGGGAATGTAAGTTAGCATCACAGTTTAGCATTGCAGGTATATTGCTCCACGCACGCTGGAGTTACCCCCACCCCCAAAGAAGTTTCTGTTATAACCACAGGGATATTTTTAGGCAAAAGCATAAACCTCTGCTGAAACACTGCCCCCACACTGTACAGATATGCATCTTGGCATCTGCCCCTCTGACCGGGTCACCTAGTGAGGTCTGTGCCCCCACTATGGGCACCATTGCTCATGGAGTTCTTTAGTTACAAAAGGGAACCTCCGCGTGGACCTCTACCCCACCAGGGTTAGATGGGGTCTCTTAATTCTTGAGTGGGACATACAATTGGGGCACTTGGCGGCTAACTAGAAGGTTGGAAGTTTGACTAACTAGAAGGTTGGAAGTTTGAGTCCGCACAAAGGCTCTTTGGAAGACAGGCCTGGTGATCTACTTCTGAAAAATCAACCCCTGGAAACTTCTGGAGAACAGATGTACCCTGACGCGCCTGGGCCTGCCAGGAGGCTGAGTGGACTCAACGCAAAAGGGTCTGATGGCTTTGCTGCTTCCTCTCCGGCGGAAGTAGGAGAAAGAAGAGGTTGACTATTTTAACTCAGAAGCCCACAGGGGCCGTTCTACTTCCTCCCCTCGGGTGGCGATGAGTCAGACTCAACTTGACAGCGGCGAGTTTCAGTGGGTCCGACTGAAACTAAAATTGCAAAGGACCTAAAATCTATCATTTTACAATTTGGGGGGTATCTACCTTCTGGGTATAGGCTTTATTGGAGCGGGGGGGTTATCTCCAAAGTAACTGAATGAAATTAGACTGCTTAGTCAAAAACAAACACAAACACCTTAGCTGAGCAAAGGCTATAGATTTTAATATTTTTCTCCCATCCTATCAACAGCATTCTTCCCAAGCTGTTAATCCTCATGTCCTTGACTCGGTGAGTTTGTATTCTTCCACCTACTGAACGAGTGGCACTAACGCTGACAGGATCTTTTAACGCACGCACGGCCTCTTCCTTTCTCACCAGCAGGCCATGTTACCCTTATCATCAACTCCGTCAGGGACCCAGCAGAGGAAGAGGCACGGTTTCCAATCTCCCCCCCACTCTAGCTCTAAATGCATTTGTCTTTCTACAAATTTTAGCAGAGATTCAGAGGCTTCGACACCTGTGTTCACTGCACCACTCTTCACTATAGCCCAAGGTGGATACAACCTCCAAGTTCATGTCCACCAACAGATGAATGGGTAAGCGGAATGGGGCCCATGGGAATCCTACCCAGCCCGTAGGAGAAATAAAGTCTGGATATTTGCTACAATGTGGATGGAGAATGGAGACATGAGGCTGAGTGAAATAAGTCAATCACAGAAGATCAAATATTGCCTGATCTTGCTTATATAAAAAGACAAGAAAAGATAAAAGTAGAAAGAATAAAATGTGTTTGTGTTGACCATTGGTGGGCCCTCAGCATTTTTCAAACTGAAAGAACAGAGAAAAAATTCAAGCCTCAAATTGTAATGTTGAAGGATTCTATAGGCAACATGTTAAACCATGCAGGAAGCATCAAGGGATACACAGAGTCACTGTACCAGAAATAAATGGTCAATATCCAACCAATTCAGGGAGTAGCAAATGATAAAGAGTGGAGAATACTGGGGGGGCGACGTCCAACCTCTACTTTTTATTGTGAATGGGTTGAAGATGTACAGAGCAGATCAGTTTTACCTGCAACAATTCAGACACATGTTGCTCCCTTGTAATTCCCCTAATGCAACATTATTCATCCCACCTGCTCCCTGTGTTTCCTACTTCCACGCCTCCTTCTCTCCTAACCTTTCTGAACTTTGCCCTTGGGTACATCCAAGTGCATTCCTTCGGCTACACTCTGTAATTTCCTAAGGATAGGGGAGGGACCAGAGTCCGATGACCTTTGCTTGTCTCTTACCTTCCCGTTTCCAGTTCGGCCCATGTCCTCCACCCACAGTGTCTCCTCCATGTTGTGCCACTTCTGATTTCTATTTTATTACACCTGGCACAGAGCACTTTGAAAGTTCATGGACTAGTAGAACAAAGTGTTCTTTTGTCAAGGGAGGCCTTGAGGAAAGGTCCAAAGTCCGTCTGCGAACGTAATACTTAACCTATAAATATATGTACAGTGGTCTCTACCCCTTTCATTATAAATTACTATATTTACACATATACATACCTATAGCTATACCTCTATAAATAGCTTTTGCCTCCCATTTCTTTCCTCTATTTCCTTTCGCCTTCCTCCTAACCCACTACTATGCTCACCCTCCATTCGGCTCTCAGCAATTCCTCTCGGGGACATTGCTCTTTATTAAACCCTCCAGTCATTGTATGCCCTCCTCAACATCCGTCTTAGATCTCTTGTTGTTCCCTGGGTTTGTTGGTTCCCCACTCT
>NW_022103907.1:937308-944717 GCF_000313985.2 Echinops telfairi | reverse complement strand
GGGGGAAAATGAGGAGCTGATGCCAGGGGCTTAGGTGGAGAGCAAATGTTTTGAGAATGCTGAGGGCAATGAATGTACAAATGCGCTTTACACAATTGACGTGTGTATGGATTGTGATAAGAGTTGTGTGAGCCCCTGATAAAATGATTTTAAAAAATGTTAATCCGATTGCTCTAGTCAGAATTTCAGTCAATGTTTAATATCACTAGTAAAAATGGCAATTTATGTTTGTCCTTTTTCTGACGTGGGGTGATGTTTTTTCAACTGTGACATGTGACTGCTTCTTTTTAGCAATGTATATTAGTAGATTAACATCGAGCTATACCTGCTTTATGTTAGATGTGTAGATGTGTAGAGGCGTTTTCTCTTAGCCTTAAAAAGTCAAACTTTGTTTAGTATGAAAAAAGAAAGAAAGTTCTGAGCAAAATATGGTGATGGAACTGAGGCAGAACGTTTGATTGTTGCGAAACATGTGAGGCTGAGCATTTGACCAGACGAGGCTGAAGAGTTAAGTGGGGGGCAAGACTGGAAGGGAAGGGGGGCAAGACTGGAAGGACCCTCTTGCACATTTTGGACTTACCCTAAGCAAAATAAGAAAGTCCTTAATGATGTAAGCAGGGTTCTGTTTTTGAAAATATTCACTGGGTTTCTTTTTCATTTCTGTGCGTGTGACCTTGGCCAGCCCAATTACCTCCTCGCCTTGGACGTGGCTTTAGGATTTTCAAAGAAGAACACAAAAAGGAGGAGATCATTCACGTTCAACTTCTGACATCCAAACAGGGATTTTTGTTCAGCCAGAAAACACTCTTCGAAAGATGATCTTTGTTAGGAAATACTAAGTTCTGGATGTCGTTAACCCAAGATATCAAGAAACAGGCCTGATAGAATTTTCAAAGATCTTCACTTACGGCAGAGAGAAAGCCCTGACTGTCAGGTTCAGAGGATAGTGGGGGGCGGGGGCTTGGTGGGAGAGGGAGCAGGGGCGGAAGGAAGTTAGGTGGGTGTTGGAGCTTCCGTCTGCTAGCTGAAGTCCTAGAGAACGAACGGAGGTAGAATGAAGCTGGCTGAGGTGGCTCTTCTGGAAGCCGGGAGGAGATGGTCTCACATGTAAATCAAGGGGCCGTCAATGCAGGCTTGGTGGTTGGGTGTGAGTACACACTCCTTTCAAGCTGCACAGAGCTCCCAAATGGTTTGAAATGTCTACACTAGCTCTTTACGTGTGGTGTTTGCACAAGAAACGAACCAGAAGTAGATGGATTGGAAGCCTACTCAGGTCTAAGGAACATGGACTGAACAAAAGCAATGCTTCATCTGTGGCCTATCATAGTCCAGCACCAAATCTTAAAGCAATCCTTGGGCCTCAGAAACTCGAGCCAGCCGCAGAACTGTCAATAGGCCAACGCTTCCAGGTGGCCCTACTCACCACTGCCCATTTTAAGGATGGCCATAGGAACCAGGCCTACGCTTGGAGACCCAGCGGTAGTACCAGGAAGAACCTTCCAGAAGCAAAACCCCAGTGACACAGACAGCAAAGGAATCCTTCCCAGAGAGCAGAAGAGAGGCTGCCAGAGAGGCAAACCATGAATTTTATTCGACAGCAAGGAGGGGAGTAGACACTTGTCTGGCCTCTTCATATTTGACCGTTGCTCTGAACTGGCGCCTGGGGTGTTTCCCATGCTTCCCTTCTCTGGCCCTGTTCCGTGTGGTATTTCGAGTATGGGTGGAGTATTCAGCTCACATATTGCCAGAGCGAGAGGGGCTGCATCCGAAGCTGCCTGAGAAGGCCACACATCTGCATGAGAGGTTGGGATCGTCTTCCCTGGGAGGGAAGGAGAAAATCCGATGTATGGGAAATATTGGGGTGGCCCAATGGGTTGATATGGCAGGAAATGCCAAGGGCTTACCCCAGTACCCATTTTTCCCTGGCTTCCTCAGTAATACAACCCCTTATCGTAGTAATAAGACTACGATCCAGATTACATTTCCCAGACTCCCTTGCAGCTGAGGAAGTCCTAGCTGACAAAAATAAAGTGTCCTAGACCTTTCAGGGAAGTGTCCATAAAAGGGAAGGAGCAGCAATAAAGCAGGGAGGAGCCCTTTATCTCCCATACTGCTTCTTGGAAAACAAATAGGAGGCTAGGGTTTGCTAGCACTTGGGTCATGAAAACTAGGGACACGCCTTGGGAATGGCAGAGACAAAAGCTGGGGGGCTCCAGGGGCTGACAACCTCATGAAACCACCTCCTGGCTCCAGACTTTTAGGCAAGAGAATGAAACCTGGTGTTTCAAGTGTCTGTCTGTCCAGGACTCCTGATCCAGGAAGTAAAGGAAGCGAAGGACGAAACCCTAACTTATCTGTGTCAGTCGCAGATCTGAAGCAGGGGGTGACACACTCAGCTTTGGGTTTCCAAAGACCTGTCTGGTGGCAGAATGGGGAGTGGATTGGGGGTGATTCTAGTCATCCAGGTGGGACATGGCAGGCACTTGCACTAGGAGGGGGGCAGCGAGCAGGGCTGGATAGAACATTCTGAGTTACAACCTCTTTAGGGGGTGAGATAACCAGAGCTTGGTGCGACGTGCTGAGACAGGAAGAGAAGGGCAAGGCTTTTCATTCTGTAAAGAGTTACAGTCTTGGAAACCCACAAGGTCAGTGCTGTCCTGTGCTATGGGGTCACCATGAGTCAGCAGCCACTCGATGGCAGTGGGCAGGAGTGGGTGCCCCTGTAACACATACTGAAAGTAGAAGCCTTAAAAGGGCAGAAGGTGATTCTCTCAGGGTTCAAGAGGCTCAGGGTTCCAAGCAAGGCCCCAGCCACGACTCTTGCTGGGGGCGTCTCTCTGGGTTTCCAGGGTCTGCCCATGATCCTTGGTAAATCTTACTTGTACATGGTCCTCCCATGTTGTCTGTCTCCCCCTGTGGGTGCACACATCTGTGTCTAAGGTGTCCTCTTTTCTAACTCAGAAGGTTAAGATCCACCTCACTTCAGCATGATCTAATCAACACAGTACAAACCAAAAGTTAAACTCATGGCCACGGAGTTAATTCAGACTCGTAAGGACTCTGTAGGACAGGGTAGCGCTGTCCCTGTAGGTTCCCAGGGCTATAACTCTTTACTGGAGCAGACAGCCTCCTCTTTCTCCCGAGGAGAGGCTGGTGGTTTCAAACTGCTGACCTTATGGTCCGCAGAAGGTGACCGAATTTTAACATTGGTAAAGTGGGACAAAAGCGGGACACCATTGATAAAACCATCCTGGCAAAATAGCCACATGGCAGCCAAAAACCGTAAACCCTAGCTTGTCGTGGATTCGTTCTAAAAATCGGGACTTTTTAAAAACGCTGCGGGACGTGCGAAAAATTGTTAAAAATCGGGACTGCCCCACCAAAAGTGGGACGTCTGGTCACCTTAGGTTAGCACCCCAACCTGTAACCCTCTATGCCACCTGGCTCCTTCAGCAACACAATACAACACAACAGAAGGAAAACCCTAATTCGCAAACAGGATTATACCCACAGGTACAGAGGTGAGAATTCTATCCATAACAGAAAACTGAGAGCAGAGGGTAGGGAGAGGGAAGCCCAAGAAATGGGCATCTCGCAGGCCCGGTGAGCAGTGTGGCTGAGTGCTCAAGTGAAGCAAAGGCTGAGGCGTGTCTGGGGAGTTAGTCACAGGGAAGCGCAGCGTCTCAGGGACGTGGGGGTGGAAGCCAAAGCACCGTGGGTTGAGGGAAGAGTAGGAGGTGAGGAAGTGGAGAGAGCGAGTTAACTCTTTCAAGACTCTAGGCTGAGGAACTGAAATGGGAGGTTGGGCCAAGGGAGGGCTTTTTGTTATTTTTAAGACAGGCATGACTCAACTTCTTTTCATGCCAATGGAAAGAGGGGCTCTTGGAGAAGCAGAGGTCTGTGATAGTATAAAAAAAAATTTTTTTAAGAGGGAGTGGGGTATGCATGAAGAGGGTCCTTGGGGAGAAGGAACATGGTGGGCACCAGAACCTGGTGGAGAAATGAGCCTTGAGGGGCTGCTGGAGGAGGGCAGGCAGGCAGGCGACACATAGCAGGCTGGTAGGTTAGTGCTGACGGGAAGTCTCCATCTCCTCCAGACGGAGAGGAGACAGCTGTGAGGAGGCAGCTAGAAATTTCCCTGCTGGGGACCAGAGCCAGAGCTGGGAGAGCAAGCACCCCAAGGCCCAGGGCAAGTTGGAAACATGAATGGATGATGGAGCCCGTCTGCTAGGTTGTGTCATGGTCTTGTCGGGGCCTCTTTCCCTGCCTTTCCTCCAGAGCTGCACGTGGATGCTCATCGATCCTTCAGGGCCCTCCATTCCTAATGGACTGCAGGACTTGGATCACCCCGTCCCCCCAACGAGCTCCTGTCCTTGGCTCTTAGTGTCTGTTCCTGGAAGCAGATGTCTTGGGCTCCAGCCTCCCCAAGATGCCTTCTCTTTGCCTGGCGCCCCCCTGAGCTGTCCACAGAACCTCTCCCCCTTCCTGCTCCCCCACGTGCTTATCGGCTGGATCAATCTCCCCAGTGTCGGCTGTGCTGAAGTCCCTCCCCTACTCCTAACTTCAAGCTCCCCACACCCGGAAATAAAGCGTGTGTGTCTGCTCACCCTGGGAGGCCCACCCTGAACACACTCAGGCTAGGGGCAAGTTCTGGTGGGGTCTGCTCCCGCAGCCCCTGAACATCTTCCTGAAGTCACTCAGTGAACTTGGCATTCACTCCAGTAACCCTTGAGGGAAGGCTTGATCCTCCTCGTGAGATAGGTCAGGGGCAGGGGTAGGGATGGGACAGAGCTTCCTTATCCCATTCTGGTCCTCCCGCTCTGAGGACAGTGCCTGGCACACCAGGCATTCGCTCCATTGTACCTATAGACTAACTGACCAAAGGATTCAGACTTGTCATTCATTCTTCCTCAAGATCCCTCAGGAGTTCAGCTTAAAGGTCCTCAAGCCTGACAACAGCCCGCTCTCCAGACGTCTGGGGTCCTCCAGGATCCCTAAATCCGTGCCACACTTTCTCCGCCGTCTTCTTGAAGATTCTTCCCTCTGCAGAACACTTGCTCCCTGCTCTGTCTTCTCTGCGCGTGTCAGTTCCTTCTTCAGAACACCAGCTCAACTGTATTCTCCATGACAGCTCCTTCACCCCCACCCCCACCCCTGCCAGCCTCTGAGCTGCGACCACCATTACCCAAGGCCAGATCCCAGATGCCAGCTCCCTTAAACGGCTGGGTTGCCCCTCCGTTCTCGCCTGCCAGATTGCAACCACTTCCAGGGCAGCTGCAAGCTGATGACGGCTAGTTGCTAATTTGATTGAAGGGACTTCTCACTGTAAGGCAAAGCGGCACCCTCTATGATATTTGGACAAGGGGACTCCAAAAAAACTCAGAACAAAGCGTCCACTGTGTTTTCATTCCATTTGCTGCGAACATCCTAAATAGAAGACGAGGAAGACACACCACCCCCCACACCCCCCACCACACACCCCACTCCCCGCGAGCCGGACTGACATGGAGGCTGCAGCCCCATCGTGATCGGGGTGCGGGACCGGGCGGTGTTTCCTGGTGTTGTCAGTAGGGTCGCCGTGAGCGGACACCGACCCGGTGGCACCTAAGGACAACAACAGGCACACGGGCACACACGGGCACGAAGAGGAAGACCGCCGACACAGCGATGTGTTCAGACCATGGTGCTCGGCCTCGTGTCCCCACGCGTGCCTTTTGCACGGACATGCCCTTAGTAGGACCATGCACGCACGTGCGCACGCACAGTGTGTGTTGTAATGAACACGCGAAGGGGCTCCGGACTGTCCTGGGTCGCCGTCATCCGTAGCGCGCTGTCCTTTCAGGTGCAGGAAGAGGCCATCCTTTCCCCTCGGTGAACAAAGTGCCCCCTTTCAGGTCGGTCCCCTCTTTCCTGGAGAAACAGGCGCTACTGTTAGGGGAAAGGAATTCCTCCCGGAGCTGGTGTTTTCCAACGTTCCGCAGTGTTTCTCTGGGGCTTCCGAGCGGCAGCCACCGTGGGTGAGAAGGCGCAGGCAAAGGTGTGAAGCTCAAACATGTTTTGCTTGTTGGTTTGAGTTCAGAACAGTCACTCCGAGATTCTCAAAACTATGACCTAAATAATCCGGAGTGCTTTCCAAAGGCCATAAGGGGGGTGAGGCTGTGTTCTATTCTAAGATAGCCCCGCCCCCACCCCCCACAGGCCTTTCTCCTTTGGGAAGAGAGTGGGGTTCCCATGCAGAACGCTATGTCCTCAGATGCCGTGTTTACACGTTGGCTTGGTTTCTCCCTTTATCTTAACCAGGGATTGGTTAAGGGTGAGTTGGAGTCCGGACTTCCTAGTTCCAAAGATGAAGCCTGAATCGGTTTGTTTCCTTGTTTGTTTTTCTTCAAATGAGTGGAACTTCGAGGTGACCACAGCTGCGGACCGCACGTAAAGCCCCATGAGCTTCCCCGTGGCCAGTGCTAGTGCCAGGAGAGGGAGGACGCCTACCCAAAGGGCCGAGTCAGAGGGCCTGACTTCCTGCAGCCCCAGGCAGTTTTTGCAAAGGCTGGGTGTAAAGAAGGGTGGGTGGACGTGTCCCAACAGCTCACGGCTTCTCTGGAAACAGTGTCCTTGTTGCCTTCGCAGAGGAGCTGAATTTCGGTCAGCGAGAACAAGGGCAGGTGCCTGGCCAGCGCCCGGGCTCAGGTGCAGGCCCTGCCTTGGGCTGGCCTAGAAAGGCGGCCATGGGCCCTCCTCCTCCTCTTTGCTGGGGCCTGCTGGGTGTGGGCCCAGGCCTGTGGCGAACTGGAGCTGGGCGGCCCACGTACCACCATCCCATCCACCCTTTAAACACACAGAGCCACCAGGAAAATCACAGCCTTACTCTTCAAACCCAGCCCGGGAGCCCCGATGCCCACAGCAGTCCTATAATCAAGTTGCATCAGTTGGTTTTATAACCGAGGTCGATGGGTTTTAACTCCTATAAGGCAGCCCCTACTGAAGGAAGCCTGGTGCCCAAGCTGTGTTCCGGAGGGAAGCTCTGAGGCCAACCAAAAGGGCATTGTCCCGGAAGCCCCCTCACCCAGAATCCCGCTTCGTCCTTGAAACCCCAAATGTCTAGGACGTGAAGTCAAGAGCATTTACCAGCAACCCAGGTTCCCCAACTGGACCAGGACAGCATAGACTTGGGGACGACTGCAGACGTGTCCGACAAACCCTGTCAGCAGGGAGAACCCACAGTCGACTGCCCCGGTGGCCTCCTGCTCCCCTCTCCTAAACACAAAAAAGACCAAACAGCTGCCTGGGTGCTTTGAAGGCATTCGCAGCTGCACAAAGAAATGAGGCTGACTGGAGATCCCCTTGCAGAGGGGTCTCGGGGAGGAGATGAGCCAGTCAGGGTGCGATGTAACAATGATGAGAAATACAAC
>NW_022103907.1:934622-936767 GCF_000313985.2 Echinops telfairi | reverse complement strand
AAAAAAAAAGAAAGAAAGAAATGAGGCTCTCGGAACCCCATCGAACCGGGGGCTGGCGAGCACTGACCTTGCTCACGGTCGAGCGGCTCATTCAAGGCGGACACTTAAAGGAAGCCACTGGAAGATGAAAACTATGGCGACACTGAGGCGCGAGAGGCAAGCACAGAGATGGGGCCACCTGCTTCTCCCCGGGCAACATAACCCCCAAACCTACAGCAACTGGAGCACTTGCCTCCTGCAGGGGTCGACCCCAAGGAAGCCCCTCAGCCAATGAGGAAGTGCCGATGCTGTGGAAACACCTGAGACGCCTTCTGGGCTTCCTGGGCTCTCAGGCAGAGCAGGTCAGTGGGAGGGCTGTGCTGACACCTCAGAGTGGGCCCCTTCCCCCCTCTGGGTCCACAGCAGGGGGTGGGTGGGTGGGGGGAGGCTGCTGAGGCTGTCATTCTCCTTCCCTTTCCGGATAAAGAAGAGAGAGGCCCATTTGGTCTACTACGAGCAGCCAACGAAAGCCTTCTGGATCCCTCAGTAGGACTTGCTCACTTTGGCCACATCATTAGGAAGCATTGATCCCGGGAGCAAACCTGTGTGATGATGTAGAAACCCTGGAAGGAGACAGATGGCATCATCGGTGCAATAGGCTGGTGACTGAGGATGACTCAGGACCGTGCAAGACTGCGTTGGGTGGTATAGAAGGTCACCATGGGTCACGAGTCAGAGTCCATTTGAGGACAGCGAACCAGCCTATCTACCTATCTATCTAGCTATCTGCTTGCCTATCTACCTATCATCTCTCTTACAGATGAGGACGGGAAGGTTCGGGGAGATGAGATGCCTTTCTCAAAGGCTCAACAGTCAAGCAGGAGTGGAGATGGGTCTAAGATCTAGGACACCTCAAACTCCCAGTCCAGTGCATGTAGGCCCTCCGGAGCATAAGGCCTGTCTGCTGAACGATCCCTTTGGAAGCAAGTGGTGTCATTTCTTCAAAAGGTTACTTCTGGAGCAGCTTCCTGCAGGCATTCACTAATGAGAGGCCAGCCTCCCACCATTTGCCCAGCAAGCAAAGCACACACCAGCGCAGATGTTACCCAATCACTGGGGCCTTCCTGGTCGACGTGACAATTGGGGCCTGTGCTAGCACTTCTGAGTGTCCCTGACCTGACTACCCCTGTCTGGTCCAAAAGGAGATCTACAAGCATGGTCATCGCTTCTTGGCCTCCCTCAACCACCCTCAGAGCCCTGCCCCAAGCCTTGTCTCATCAGAACCCCACCACACACACACACACACACACACAGAGCTTTCCAGGAAACAAACAAACATATTGCCCTTGGGTTGATTGCAATTCATCACAAGCCCCACGTGACAGCGTCCAGCCACTCTGAGGGGACTTTCCTGGCTGTCACCGCCAGGCCTTTCTGCAGCAGGGATGCTGGGTGGGGTCCAACTGCCCATCTTCACATGAGTAGCCCAGCACAGACTTTAGTGACCCAGCTCACTAGGGGTTTGAAGATTTCCGGGTATCTGGTATTAACCAAAGGAGCCCTAGTGGTGCTGCTGGGTAAGCTGTAGACTGCCAACCCTGAGGTTGGAGGTTCAAACCCACCAGCTGCTTCAAAGGCAACTGACCTCATCTTTTTCACATTCTCAGAACCCCTACACAGGCTCTGTATAAGTCAGAATCAACTCAGGGGCCGTGGGTTTGGTTGGTGTTAGTCTGCTCAGTGGGAACAGCCCCAGAAAGGGAGTAGCAATTTAAGCATTTTTTACTGGCTCCCACCTGGGCAACTGCTGGCAGCTGGCTGGGAGTTGGGCCATTTGCAGTGGGGCGCAGTTTGGGAGGAGGGGGCAGGAAGGCCAGTGGGGAAGAGGCAAAGGAAGGTGGGGGGGCTCCCGTGCCAACCTCCAGCAGGCCCCCTCAGTTTTCCAGAAAGAGGTCCCAGGGGAGCCTATCCCTGGGCATCCACTGCCAGAGGCAAGGCCTGAATCACTTCGGGCCAAAGGGGAAAGAAAGAGACAAGAGAGGGGAGGGGTGGGTTGGGGGAGGATGGAATAAACAATCATCAGAGGCTCTTCGATCTTAATCCATTTTATTCTACAAAAGACTACTCAATCAAAAGTGGAAAAGCTAACCAAAAAAAAAAAAAAAA
>NW_022103907.1:911291-934522 GCF_000313985.2 Echinops telfairi | reverse complement strand
TTTTTTTCTAACAAGCTTTCTTTAGTGCAAATACTGTAGGCTTGTCTTACAGTAAGAACAAAGTCATCATCAACAACAACAACACGATACCCCCCAGAGATGCTTCCAAGCAGAGAGACGCCTCAATCTTCCAAACTCTACAAACGGCTTTTGGTCCTGCCTGGAGAGGCTGGGCTGGGAGTCTCCGGGACCATTTCACTATTACTTTTTTTTTTGGGGGGGTGGGGGGAAGGGAGGAAGGAAGAGGTGCTCAGGAAGGTACCAAAATGCCCACACTGAGCCACTCGGATCTTGTACAACTTGCTTGCCTCTAGGATCTTCTAGCCGGCTTCAGTCCACGCCACGGACAGAGCTCAGATACAGAATACACAAGGCGAATGGCTTTCCACTATATACCAAAGTGCTATCTATCTATCTATATATATACCTCCCGCCACAGAAAACACCACCCTGATACCTAGTCTATACAAAGTGGAATATGTTCTTCCTCAACATCAAGTAACCACAAACTAAAATAAATGGGAGAGGCTTTTCATCGGACAGGGAAACCACGGTGGGAGGCGAAGGGCGGGATCATTCGCTGTGGCCAGTCGCCGTGCGGGCCCCACGGTGGCCGCTGTCCCCAGAAGAATGACCATCCATCTTTAGAAACAGAACCCTTCTTCGTCTTTTTATACAGTTTGTACAGCACAAGTCACACATCGTTTGAGAAACAAATAAGCATCATTAGCCGGGAACTTAAGAAATCGAGAAGGAAGGGGCGGGCGAGGGGAACTCAGTATGTTAATGCTATCTGTTTCTATTCGGGCTTGGGGTAACACAAAGAAGATGTAAACATTTAAAATAAATAATAAAATAAATGTCAATCTCTTCTCCCACCTTTCCCATGTCCCCCCCTCCCCCTCCACACCCATCCCGGCCCCTCCTGAACCCGTCAGCCCTGGAAAAGTTAACCGCCCCGTGGCTGCATGGCCTGAACACTAGAAGCGGGAGAAGATGCCGGGTGAGAGATGACTGGGTTCCCTTTACAAAAACTGTGGGAGGACAAGGACGCGCTCACACACAGACACACACCTATCTGTCAATAAATAGCGAGATGCTGGCTGTCCGGACGAACGCCAGAAAGACTGAACAAGCAGAGAGCATCAAGAGCCCGTTACTTCGGTGGTAAAAAGCAAAGCTCTACACACCACATAGCCCATTGGTCCACAGATACTCTAAGGACTCACGTTGTCCCTCCCTCCATCTGTGGAGCACATCACGGGGGTGGGCGGGCAGCGGAAGGACATTGCAGGGAGGGCTCTTTGAGAACTAACTACAGATGGATGGCAATCTTGCCTCGGAGGAGAAAGACCCTCGCACCTCCCAGAGTTTTTGTGATTGCCTCTCGGCAACGTGGGGACCTTTCAAAAGGGGGGAGGTGCCCTCCATTGCCTAACGAGGGCATAGGAGGGGGTCTTCAGAAAGCAGTTAAAGGGTCATGGTGTCTTCCCACAGATTTTTGAAGCCGCTTCATAGGAAAGTGCCTAACACAGTGGCCGGGCACATCCGAATCTACCATCATCGACGCCAGCTCAGAGCAACCCTACGGGACAGAGTAGCATTGCCCCTGTGGGCTTCTGAGTCTGTAAGTCTTGATGGGAACAGAAAGCCTCCTCTTTCTCCCTCGGTGCAGCTGGCGAGTTGTGTCACTGGGGGAGGGAAGTAGCCACAGGGTAGACGCTGGGGTTGCAGGAGCATTGCTGCTGCTGCTCAAGGAAAGGGGGGAGAGGCCTCACCGGAGCCCACAGCCCCCCTCGGACCGTCCACCCACAGCCAGAGGAGCAGAGACAAGACTCCATCCCCCAACGCTCAGGTGGCTCTACCCGGCCTTCTGCCGAGAGAACACGACCTGACCCTTTGAAAACCGCCCGGGAACAGTCTCTGCTTGGAGTGGGCTCCAGCCGTTTCCAAAGCTTCACCCAGGGTCTCTTTCCTTTCCTGTGTCAGCAGTTACCCCCTCCTCTTAGCTGAGAGGGCTGTTCCCAGAGAGGCCAGCCAGGGAGCCGCCACCGAGGGGACATGCCCACTGAGGAGGGCCTGCCCTGCGCAGGCCCCGAGCGAGCTACCTGCAGCCCTTCTGGAGTCCTGTCAGCTGCAGTCCCCACCCAAGCCCAGATCACCCCCACTCCAGCCGCTCCCTGACTCGGAGCAGGCCTGGCCCAGGTCTGGGGGGTCAGTCGGAGTGAGTGAGCTCACCAGAAGGGAGTAAATCGATGACCTACTCATGGCCCAGGTGTGAATGCCGTCTTCCCCAACAGCCTCCAGCGTGGAGAAATCCCTCCTAGAGCAAAGCCAGCGAACACTGAATTGGGACACACCGGTATTGGCTGGGTTTGCCTGTGGCTGGTCTCACGGCCCACCCTGCTGGAGACTTCCACAGAGGCCAAAGGTTTGCCTCAGGAAAGCCCACCTGGCCTAAGTCCATGGCCAACCTGAGCATCAGTGCTGGAAAGTGGGAAGTAAAGAGACCTTGAGAAATCAAAGACCAGAAAGCAGCTTCATTTAAGACAGAGATATGTACGTAGGCAAGAAGATGCAGCCCTCTCCCCCTTGGCTACCAAGACTCTTTGAGACGAAGCCTTTCCGAGCTGAGGGTGCCCCGGTTTTCCTACCCTGCCAACTCCTGCGTCTGACTAATCTGAACCTGGAGACCCAATGGCCTGGTCTCATTCCGTGCCTCTGGGAGACCAACAAGACATCACCCCCAAGGAATGTGGGAGATTCGTTTTATTTTAAGTTTCTGAATGAAATCATTTCTTTCGAAAATTCACTTCCTTCTCCAGGGGTTGTCCTTGCATGTGCCACGCTCTGGGATGGGTACTAAAGGCCGACCTGTGTGCCAGGTGTGCGGTGTGTGGTCACATGCATTACATAAGGACCAAGCACATGGTTTCCCTGGGTAAGGGGGCAGCCCAGTGAGGCTCTTGCTGCCCGCTCCAGAGTCTCATTTGATCATTTATTCCTCACCGGTCAGATTTAAATAATACACCTATTGTTTTAAATGATCATACAATCGCCCCCCCCAGGACTAAATCACCAAGAGTCATCTCCCTCAGAGCACCAGGCCAGCTGGGGCCAGTTATAACCAGGAGCTGCGTCCCCAGACAATGTGGACAGAAAGGTCAGCAGGAGCTGTACCCAGCAGAGAAAAGGTGTCTGAGTGGCGAGACAGGGCTGGAGCTGGGGCCCAGGGGCAGCTGAGAAAGGTCCCACACTGACAACCCACAGCTGGACACAAGCCATTGCAGCGGCTCTGGGCCAGCTGCTCAAAGCTTGCTGACCAGACCTGGAAGAGAAGACTTGTGGGGAGGAGGGGAAGAAGCAGGCAGTGAAAAAGAGGCAGCACTGGATCCACCAGGCAGCAGATGACCACAGAGGGCAGAGAGGGCCCAAGCCTCCCTGAGACCAGTGCACAGTCGGGGCAGGAGGAACAGGGCCTGAGGCTGCTTGCTGAGGCAACCACCACTCCAAAGGCCTGCCTCCCCCCTCCCTCCTCCCCTTTCCATCACAGCTAATGCTCCCGAGGCTCAGGGAGGGGCCCCCTGGCAGCAATCTGCGAGGGTCCCATGCTCATTAAACCTCCGTGGGTGGTGTCACCCTGAGAGCCAGGGAGGGGGACGGGCAGGGACTTGGAGTGCTGCGTGGTTCCTAGGGAGGGACACCTGCCCTGTCTGGAGAGAAGGGTCCAGGGGCAGAACGGGGAGGCAGTAATTACAGGAGACGCCCTGCTCGGCTCAAGACACCAGGTGAAGGGAAGCCGGGTTAGCACACCGTGTGGCTTCGTTGGCACTATTCCTGGCCTGGTAATTAGGCGCTTTGGCAAACCCAACCTGTGCCCAGCTGTCTCGCAGCACCACCAAGAGCTGCCTTGGGAGACGGGGCGGACCCCCGTCCCCCCGCACCCCCCACCACCAGTGTGCGAGCTCAGGGAGATCTGCTGGTGGTTCTGGAGGGGATCGGGACCCGCCCCCCGGGTCAGGGGAGGGAAGGTTCTGTATTGCACATTGGCCTGTCCCCTCTGGACAAGTCACTCCCCCGCCCCGGCGGAAGAGTCGCCTGTGGTCCCGTCTGCAGAAATGAAGAGCTTTTAATATTCAGACCACCCAGATGAAATGTCATGGCAAATTTGATAAAAACCAAGGAGGAGTGACGTCTGACATGGGGAGGGGGGGGGACCACGAGAAGAAGGTGAAACCAAAAGCACTGAGCATGCTCGGAGTGGGGGGAGCGAGGGAGGGGGCCATCACTGCAGAGAGAACGTTGTAACAGAGGGGCAGGAAGGGTCCAGACCAGCTTTGGGATCTTCAGAAGCCAGAGAGATGGCGGAGTCCACCCATCCACGTTCTCCAAGGCTTTTCAAGATACGGGGTTTGCTTGCAAGATGCGTTGAGGGAGGGAGGTCCCTTGACTTCCAAATAGATCGTCCCGAGGTCCTCTGTCCCCTCGCCACCAAAGCCCACTGGGGTTCTCCCCAGAGCCAGGCAGCTCGCCGCCACGGCAGGCTCCTCCTCTTGCCCTCACGGCCCTGGAGTGCTTGAAGGTGCTGGTCCCTGGGAAGGAGGCAGTGCTGGAGGAAGCCCCCCGCTGGGGCTGGGTCACAGAGCCAGCAGAGTCGGGGAGTTCAAGGAGTCCGAGGACTGGTCCCCACTGCTACTGCTCCTGCGGTGAGCCTTGGAGCAGGACTCGGACGGCGACACTGGTGACTCCTGCTCCAGGACACTGGGGTAGGTGAAGACGAGGTTCGAGGTGCCTGGCGTGATGGCAGGGGTGGAGGTCACCACAATGGGGGTGTGGAGGGGCTCCTCCCCGTAGAAGCCCCCCGCAATGCTGATGGGCTTGATGACAGAGCGCTGGGCTTTGTCGAGCCCGGCCGATGAGGACGAGGGGCTGTCCTCTTCCAGGGGCTCCTGCTTCACCACCACAGCACCCACACCCCCGCCCCCTCCACGCAGGGGCTGCAGCCCAGGGGCCGGGGGCGAGTGGCGCTCCTCGGGGCTGATCTTGCACACGGGCCCGTGGGCCACCAGCATAAACTCCAGCTTCTCCTTCTCCTTCTGCAGCTCTGCGATCTCCTTCTGCAGCCCCGACTTCTCCTCCTCCAGCTCCTCCGTCTCCTGTCAGGGGAGAGATTGGAAATGTGAGGGACCAGCCCAGGGCCTGCTGTGGGGTGGCTCAAAGCCAAGGGAGACAGGGAGGGGAGCCAGGGGCTCAGAGGGCCACGGGGACCCCCTGTTCCGGCAGGCTGGCGACCCCGTGTGTCTCTAAGGCCCAGAAGGGAGAGGACAGGAAAGTCCACTTGGACCACGGGTGGATAGCAACTGTCATTTTCGGCATGAGTGAGCACATACTTTGGGCCGGGCACCTTGTTAATCAGGGCACAGGCATTAGCTCGCTCCATCCCCATTTTGCAGATGAGAGAACAGGTAGACTATCTTGCCCAACGTCACAGAGCAAGCACGTAGGATAGTCTAGATTTGAACTCGAAATATTGGTCTCCAGAGCCCACCCTTCACTAAGCTCTGCTGCCTTCCGTGGCCTCCAAACTCCAAAACCCAATTCATGGCCATCGGTCAGTTCTAACTCATGGTGACCCTATAGGACAGAACAGAACTACCCTTGTGGGTTTCTGACACTAAATCTTTCCAGGAGTAGAAAGCCTCATCTTTCTCCCATGGAGCAGCTGGTGGTTTTGAACTGCTGGCCTTGCAGTCAGCAGCCCAACTTGTAACCTACTGTGCCTCCACGGTTCATTGGGTGGCCCCAAAGGATTCAGAGGCCGATTCTTACCAAGTGGAGAGCATACTACAAAGCTCCCCCTGCCCTCAGCCCCCCAGCAGCCCCTCAGGCAAACAGAGACTACACACTGTAAGCTCTGGATGCAAAGTCTTGGTCATACACATCCCTGTGTCCCTGCATCAGAACAGTGCCCAGCCCGGAGCAAGTGCTCACTCAAGACTGGCTAGGTCTTCTCACGTGCCCTTCCTCTTCTCCTGTCTCCATCACGTGCTGAAGAATTGTGTTCCGGGGCTCACAGAGACCCTGGGAGAACCTTCCAGTCAGCCCCCTTGCTGGCCAGAGGCAGAAACAGATGGTCTTTGAGGGCAAAGTAAGGAGACTGCATCACAGCGCCCCCGCTTTGTCCCAAGAGCCTTGTCTGTGGGGAGAGGAGTATGGCAGAGGCCTGCTCCCCACCAGCCTGCTCCCCGCTTTTCTCCCAGCCAGGATTCCCATCTGGGGCAAGTGCTTCACTGAGTGGTGATCAGCATAGTTCACAGTGAAAAAAAGTTTCAAGGGTCTGACAACGTCATGAGTTCATGAGGGGTTTCCCGTGGAGGAGGTGGCTCAGGGGCCCGGCAGCTAGCCCTGGGCAAGGGGTGGCAGGGGAGTAAAGTGTGGGGTTTCTGGGCAGAGGGCTAGAGGGCGGAGGAGGTGCCTTGGAAGCTGAGGGCTTTTCTGGGCTGGTGTAGGGAGCTGGCAGAGACACCAAGGGCCCAGGGCACAGAGACCAGTCAGCCGTGGGACAGGGTCTCCTGAGAGTGTATCCCTGCCCGTGAAGTGCCAGCACCTCCAGGGGACAGGACAGACACCCCCCCCAAGGGGTCACTCTGTGCCGAGAGTGGGGGCTCCAGGCGGCTTAGATGAACTGATGGGAGGCACAAGACGCTCTGTGACCTCATCCTGGCTGATGACCACAGGCACCCCTGGCAGGCTCCTCCATCCCCTCACTGTGAAAACATCCCACCCAGGAGTATGGGCCCTGGCCCTCCACAGGCCCACAGCCCTTCCTACACACCCAGACTCAGCCCAGAGGTACGTGCCTTCAGTCAGGCCTGGTTCTCCAGAGGGCAAGGGAAGGTCGTGGGCCCCCAGGTGAGGACAATTAGGCAATATGGGTGCGTGACTCACAAGTGCAGGGTGCACATACCCAAGGCTACCGCTCCAGCTCAGCGCAGAAGCAGGGATGTAGGATACGATGCTCCCTTCAGACCCAGGGGGCATCGAGACCTCTACATTCAGCCTAGGGAGCAGCAGGGAGGACAAGTCCCCCCAAGTGCCCAAGTCGGAGCACCAAGGCCAGGCGGGACCTGTGGGGGGAAACTCTGGAGGGGGCAGGTCTGGGCCTGCCCTGGCCCCTGGGGGACCAAGGTCGCTGACACCCTCTGACACCCCTCACTCAGGATCCCCAGCAGACCAGGGGGCCAGACCAGGCTCAGACCCTAAGTGCAAAGAGCTGCCAGGCTGAGAAAGTGACTCCCTCTGTCACTGTGGGCCAGGCGGACGGAGGCCACAGGCCCGGGCCTCTCTCTGTGCAGTCAGCACCAGGCTAAGCCTTGCGCTCCCAGAAGAACTGTCTCTGTCCCCACCGACTGACTCATCTGTAGGGTCCCAGCAAGCAAGGAGCAAGAGGGAGGCTGAGGAGAAGCCCTGGGGGCCTCGCTGCAGCCCACCCAGAAGCACCCCCACAGCCCGAGAGCTAAGGTCTCACCGCCTGCAGCTTCTCTGTCAGCTCCCGGCGGCGGTTGCGGCACTTGGCGGCGGCCAGCTTGTTCCGTTCCCTGCGGATGCGTCTTTTCTCCTCTTCTTCAGGAGATAGCTGGAGGCCAAGGCGGCGAGCACGATCAGGTCGGGGCAAAAAACCCATTCACAAGCACTCGGTTCACAACTGTTTTCTGAGTAGGGCAAGAAGCCCTCCTGGGACTGGGGGCTGCAGGGGTTGGGCCAGCGAGGCCTGACCCAGAATCACATGGGTGCGGAGCCTGGAAGGGTGCTGGGAGAGGGATGGTCTAGGAAGGGAGGGCTCTGTTTCAGAGCAGCAGCAGGCCAGGGGCTCAGCAGCCCAGCCAGGAGGGTGGCCTTGATTCAGGGACAAGGCCAGAGAGCTCTCTCGGGGCACAGGGTCCCCCGGAGTCCCCTCCAGCCACTGCCTGGCCCCACCCACGGAAGCAGCTTTTTCCAAACCCTGGCTAATCACTCTGCTCCCCATCACCCTGCTTGCTCTGCACGCCTCATTATCCCCATTTGGGTAAAGAGCTGGCCCTGAGTCGCCCCACCCACCCCTACCCCAGGTGAGCATCATCAGGGGGAATGTTCCAGTGCCCACGGGCATGCCAATTCACCCCCAACTTCCTCTGCCATCCTGAAGGGCCTGGCAAGGTGCTAGGCTAGACAAGGGGTGCAAAAGGAGGAGAAGCCAGCAGGCACGCCGAGCCCTGTTACCCACCAAACCCCCTCCGTCCACCAAAGAGGGGCTCCGGTTGGCAGCCCAAGGCCCAAGGGCTGGGGCTAGATTGGTAAGCCCGACTCTCAGATCCCATCTGCCAAGAGCCTGCAGTGAGGAAGGGCAGGGACCGGGCCAGGCTCACGCCAGAGGCCAAGGACTGGCGCGCTGCCCACACGCAGCCCTTCCAGGGCTGCGACCCCCGGCGGTGGCTGTGGGCCAATCAGACAGCCAATTTGAAAGGAAAGCCCATCACTGAACTGGTCTCTGAAGGCAGAGACCTCCTCTGGTGGCAAGTGAAGCACTGGGCCTTAGAAGGGACCTTGCAGAATAAGACCTGGGTCCTGCCATCCAAGAGCACCCAGTGGGGAAGCTGAAGTCTCTCTGATGGGTGGGAAGCTGCCCCAGCTGTCAGTGGCCCAGAATGGAGAATGGAGGGAGCCCTTGCCCAGCTCCGGCCCCTGGCCCTCCTGTCACTGTGATGTCCCCGGCAGCACTGCGGCAGCCCAGACCTGTGTGCCCCGAGGTGCCTCTAGGTCCCCAGGGTGCCAGAGGGCCTGTACCTAGCGCTCAGGGAAATGTGCCAGCCTCATCCTACCTGCCCTTCCTTCAAATAAAGTTTCTGTGATACTCAAATGGGACCCGGTACGGGTACTTTCTCTAATCAGACTCTGGTGATCCAAGTCCTAAAAGAGTCCTACATGAACTTGAGGCCCACAACAGACTCAGGCCTCTGTGCAGGGGTGGGCTGCCCAGCCGGGGTTCTAAGGCCACTGGCAAAGGCCCTGAATACTTGCTGCTCTCAAGCATGCCTGAACCTGTGCCCAACAGGGTTACCAAGAGAGCCGTATGGCCCGGGTGCAGTTCTGGGTTTAGGCTCCCTGCTGAGAGGGCCAGCAAGCCCCTCGGGTCCCTCACTGGTAAGGAGCAGGTGGGAGGGAGGGCGGGTCTTAGTCCACTTCCACTTCCCTTCCCCCTTGCCTGCTGCATCTGGGCACCTCTGCCTCCCAATTGGCCTGGAAGCTGCTCCTCCCCAGCCGCCTCAGCCCCGTCTGGTGAGGCGAGGGGGAACACGGGAAGATTTCCGCAGGGAAACCCCAGGGGCGGAGAGATCAACACGGCTGCAGCGTGGATGTGCCAGCACACCGGGCACACACCCACCTGACCCCCTGCCTCCGCAGCCCAGTGCCTCAGAGGAAGCCTCCCAGGCAGGTGCAGGAGGGCAGCTAGGGCACCAGGCTGGTACCCCATAAAAGGTGGGGTGGGGGCGTTGAACTGAAGAAGGATCCAGAATAAAGGCCCTCGGGCTAGAAACCCTGATGGCCAAGGCTCCAGGTGACTGTGACCTGGCTTCCTCAAAAGGGTTGATGACATGACCCCTGGAACTGCACTGAGGCGACAGACACTCTGGGCCTTCTCCCTTCCTCTAGCTCTCTCTCAGAAAGGAGGAAGGACATTCTCTAGACAGTCCGTGGAAGGGCACACCTATGTAAGCTGGGGGGTCAAAAGAGGTAGATTCTAGGCCTGGCTCTGCTGTGGGACCCTGGAAAGGGCCCTTCTCTTGACTGGGCCTCAGTCTCCTCATCTGTGAGATTGGTCCAGGAGGGAGAAAAAAATAGAAAAAATGGCCTGCCAACGTCCTTTCCAGATTTAAACATTTTAATTTAAGCAATTTTAATTGTGCCAGGCCCAGGAGGGCGTGAAGAGTGTTGGGCACACCTTGCTCTGTTGACTTCTAGCTCCACAACTAACAAAAAGCAAACACGCTGCCACCAAGGTGAACCCTCCTCGACCTGGCTGGCCCTCCCTCACTCTCACTGCCACTGAGTCCATGCAACACGTGGACACTTTATAGGACAGGGGAGGTCTGCCCTTGGGAGTTTTTGAGCCTGTGACTGCGTGCCAGGGGAGAAAGCCCTGTCTTTCTCCAGCCGAGTGGTTTCAAACCGTTGACCTGGTGCATCGCAGCCCAACACATAACCACTATGCAGCCAGAGCCCCAGGGCTCTCCCTCGGGGTCACTCACATCCTGGGCAACTCCAGCTAGCTCATCAGGGACTATTCACTTTGTACCTTGGCTTCCCTGGAGGAAGCACATTTGTAAATGATATTCTGATCACTGCTACCGCACTATTTATAACGGCAATTATGGAAAGCAAGAAGGGGTATCGGCCACTTGCCACGCCAGCAGAACCCAGGCCATGACTGTGAGCTGTAGCCACTGCTACCCTGCTAACAGCAGTCTCTGTTACACGTGTGTCTGTCCGTGTCCCCCACCCCAGGCTGTGGGCCCAGCATGAACAGAAGCAACCAACCGGGAGGGCCCAGCCTCTTCCCCAGAGAAGCAGAGCTTCTCAGAAAGCACTGATTCCCACTAATTCTAAGTATGCTGGAAACTCCTGGCACCGGACCGGTGACCCACCTACTCCCCACCCCCTGCTGGGGAACGTGTGGTCATGTGTTGGAAAATGACAGGGCCCCAGGGCCTTAGGATGGAGGTGGTGGTCTGTGGGTGAGACGGGGAGGCCCTCCATGATGACATCTCCTTAGCAACGGGGACCCCACCGCTGAAGCATTTTCCACCTCGGGGCTCCAGGAAGCGGGGCGTGGCGCCCACTGTGTGACAAGTGCTGCCCAGAGAGTCCCCTCTCACATGCTCAGTGACCCCGTGACTGTACCATTTGTGGCGGGGCAGAAGGAGCTCTCTGAACACCAGCCCCTTCTTGTTAGAAACATGCCACACGTGGCTTCTCTTGGGGGACAGGAATGGGGGGCAGGGTTCCCCTGCTGCCCTGGCTTACTGCTGACTGGGACAATGGGCCGCAGCAGGGCAGAAGCCCCTATTTCCTAGGGTGAGTCCTCCTTGAAGCTGAGCCCCTTGGAAGAAGAAAGCCTGGGGTCTGACCCCCGAGTCCTCACCCTACCGGCTAACACAGCTGAGCAGAAGTCTAAGACGCCCAGGACCCCGAGTGCTTCTGGGCGTGTGTTCCAAGCACCCAATATGGGCCCCTGCTTTAAGTGGGAGCCTGGGGTCCTGGGGAGGACAGGAAAATCACCAAGGAGTCCGGCCCTTTCACCTGCACCAGACATTGGGAGACAGCTACGTGAACCACGGCTGGGGTCCCCCTCGCTACAGCTCTTCCCCTCTGTCATCGGCCGATTTAGGCTTTCACATCCTCTCATGGAACACACTCTGTCCCTCTGGCAGGTAGTCTGACTGTGGTTTCCCAGGGGAGGAAGCGGAGGCTCAGGGAGGTGACATCCGTCTCCAGCTCTGCCTGCAGCGAGGAGGTCCATGTTGTCCCCGCCCCCCCAACCCCCTGTGCCCTGTGTGGCCTAGAGTCCCAGTCTGGGCGGTACCTGTTCGTCTCTCCTCCTGCGACCCACAGTGGTGCCGATGGTCTTGATGACGCCGGGTCTGGGGAGGGCCATGTGGCCCGGGATGGAGGCCAGGCCCGGCAGGGGGCTGTAGGGGTGTGAGCGGGAGTACGGGCTGGACATGGAAGTGATCACCGTGGGCTGCACCATCCACTGCAGGTCCTGGCTGGTGGTGATGGCGTTGATGGTGGGGATGAAGGCACTGCCCGAGCCAGGCATATCTACCCGGAATTTCTGGAAGGAGGAGAAAAAGACAACTGAGTCCGAGGAATTCTGAGTGGAACAGGGCAGGCAGATCGGAGAGGTGCGTGCCAGCAGAGATGCCCGCTGGCCTTTCTGAGCCCGGTCTGCACTCGTCAGACAGGGCAAGCTTCGGGTGCCTGGGCCTCTTGTCAGCTCCTGACCGGGGTCTGAGAAGCTCTATCCTAGGGGGGTCGGGAGGATGTCACTGCCCCTCAGCTAACTCCCAACACAAATGCAGCTCCCAGCTGGTCCCCCTAGGGAGCCCTCAGAGCTGGGAGCCACCTGCCAATTTACTTCCCAGGGTTCCGACTCAGGGCACCTTGAGGAGACTCAAACACTAGCAGGTCTGGAGTAACCATTGTCCCTTTTCCAAACAGATCCAAGATGGGAATGTGACCGGAGGTAGGTGACACCAGGTCTCTGATCAAGTGTCCTCCAGCCCATGGGACTGAAAGGTGGTGGCAGGTGCTCACAGCCAGGCTTCCTTCTGCTGCCCTGGTGACCCTCCTCCTCTCCCACCCCACCGCCTACCGCCGCCCGCATCTATCTATGCTCACAGACGTGTCTGTGGGAGACGCTGGGGCTCCTCGCTGCACGCTGTCTCCCTGCCTCTCAATGGATGCCCAGACCACGCTGCAGAGCTCCCTGGGACATGCTGCAGGGAGCACGCTGTTCAAACTAGAAGATGAAGCCAGATTTTGAAAATGAAACCAGACTGTCTTCCTCTGCCGTGGGGCAGCTCCTGGGAAGTGAGCAAAGGGGGGAGGAGAGAGGGGGCCTCCACTTGCAGCTTTGCGGGAGACTCAAGAGGCCACACTCACTGCCCCTGAGCTGGTTCCAGCTCACTGGGACCCTGCAGGACAGAGGAGAACTGTTCCTTGGGGTTTCTGAGACTTTAAATCTTTAAAGGCCCAGATAGCCTCATCTTTTCTCTATGGGGCGGCGGGTGGGTTTGAACCACTGACCCTGTGGTTAGCAGCTCAATGCATAGATCACTAAGTCACCAGGGTTCCTTTTGGGGAAGAAGGCCCCAAATGAAACCCAGGTGACCCTTCATCCTCAGATGATTCCTATTTCCACCACAGGGTTCTCCAACCCGTTCTTCCTTGACCTAGCGACTTCATGACTGTACCAGTTTAATGGCCAGCACTTAGTGACTAGAGACATGCCCCAGGAAGGGGTTTTACCTAGATTACCTCATGACGTCTCCCTCTGAGGTAAGAACTATCATCTCCATTTTAGAGGCAGAAGTTTAGGCGGAGAGCTATTAAGAGACTGATTCACGGCCTTGTGGCCGACAGGCAGCGGCGTGGGGAGCAGGCCCAGTCCGGCCCGGCAGGGCGGGTGAAGCGCTGAAACCAGGCGCTACACAAGCTTTCTCAGTACTGCTTCCTCCTCCCTGGAAATCCAGACCCCAAGACAGACATCTGGCCCACCCTGCCCCAGGTCCCCGCGGGCCTGCCCTCTCACCAAGGAGGCTGCTTAGATTTGGGTGGCCCCAAATGAAATCCCATTACCACTACCACGGACCTCCCTGGACCTCAATCATTGCACCCCCAGTTCTAGCCCGAGCAGAGCAACCACAGTTAGAAGAATCTAACTGCCTGCGATATGTAAAAGGAGCTTTAGGATACCTTACAGGAGCCGGGGACTCTCCTGCCCGCTCTCCCCGTCTGCCTGCCTATCCTCCGTATGGATCTGTGGCCTGTGGCTGTCTCACATCCAGACTGCCCAGGCCCCCAGGCAGTGAAGAGCATGGCCAGGCCAGCCCAGTGGACGCTGGGATTCTGGGAGGAGAGCTGCCCAGCATGATAGCTTCTAGAACACCATAAGGAGTGTATCCAGGGCAATGGGCTCTAGTCTTGGACCTCTGAAGGCAAAGTTGTATCAGGAGCTGACTGAACTGAGTGTGTGTGTGTGTGTGTGTGTGTGTGTGTGTGTGTGTGTGTGTAAGAGAGGGAGAGAGAGAGAGAACGTGGGTGGGGGTGGGAAGGGTTCAGTGAACAAAGAAAAATCCAAGAGGGAAAATAATCTTCAAAGAAAAAAAATACACAAATTGATTCCAACCCATAGCAAGCCTACAGGAGAGTCGAGTGCCCACGTGGGTTTCTGAGCCTATAAATCTTTATAGGCACCAACAGCCTCGTCTTCCTCCCTTGTAGAGACTGATGGTTGAGAACTGCCGACCTTGCCGGTAGCAGCCCACTGAGTAACCCACTAGACCACCGGGCCTCTGTGGTCTGTCTTCAGGCAGGAGGCAGGGGCTGGAGACCAGAGGGGCTGGGCTGTGAGGAGGCAGAGCATTTGGGGACCCGTGGGCATGGATGGGAAGGTGCTGAAGCCCTGAATTCCAAAAGTGACGTTCCTCTTGGACAGCTGAATGGGCGGGGCAGTGGGAGGAGGGCAGCACGGCTCTGTGGGCGAGAGGAGTCCTGGGTCTGGGGCCCTGCCCTGGCCACTAAGTGCTGTGCCCTTGGCCAAGCGATGAGGACTCTGTTTCCCCATCAGAAAGAGCAGTGGGAACACCAAGCTGACCACACAGTCATGAGAATTAAATAAGCAACTACAAAGAGGGGCCACCACAGCCCGTGAGGGACGACACCCGAGGCTCAACCTTGCCTGCACATTATTCTGAGCAGCTTCTTAAAAACACCAGGGCTGGCCTCACCATTAGAGTTCTGAAATAATTGGGCTAGGGTGGAGTGCTGATAATAGGATTCTTTTTTTTTTTTCCCCCAAGCTGCTCCTAAGGAGGTTCTAATGCTCAGCCAGTGAGGGTTGGGAAACACTGCTCCATGCAAATAGAAGGGGGCGGTATCATCCTCGTCCTCGCAGGCATTAGAAATGTCTCTGTGCTCTACACGGGGTAGCCCCTGGGACAACTGCCAGCCCTCACTCAACAGTTTGTTCCCATTTCTCTCCCAAAGTCAGGTTCTGTCTCAGCAGACCCGCCTGGGGCTTTATGATATGCAGGCATCCAGAACCATGGCATGGTGTCACCCCACCACCTCTAACGGGGACTGTCAATTTGCCTCTCAGGCCAACACCCAGGAAATTCACACTCCATTCCAACACACAAAACTACCCCCCCCCCACACACACACACACACACTGCACTCCCCGTTTCAGTATCAGGGGGCCAGCAAAAAAAAAATCTGAAGCAACATTTGCAGACTCCAATCCCTCGGGGAAGAAGTTGGATGGTCTAAGGCCCCTTCCGGGTCTCCAGCCGGTCTACAGATGGTTCTCCCAGTGCATCCCAGACAGAGCGCCGGCAGCCACCAGCTTGGTCTAGAGTCTAGACAAAACAAGGCGGCAATAAAAACAAGGTGGCAGGTAATGACGGCTTCGGAAGGCATGCACACCTTGTTTCAGGCGGAGGTAAAGCCATCCGGAGAACACATTGGCTCCAAGCTGTTGGGAAAACAATGTCCCATCCCCAGAGGGGCCTGGGGTGCTGATCAAGAAGGCTTTTGTCTCCAAAGAGGAGCCTCTCGGGATGGCACACACCAGTTTACATTAGACCTGGCAGCTGTGTCTGGTCTCCGCTCTGAATGTATTATTCACAAAGTGGCACTGGGGGCGGGAGGGGTGGGGAGAGGGAGGGAGGGGAGAGGCCTTCCTTCCAGGCCAGCCAAACCAAACTCCCTGCCATCGAGCCGAGTCCAACACGTGGTGGCCCCAGAGGTCCAGGGTAGAATTGTCCCTGTGGGTTTTTTTTCGAGACCGGAACTCTTTACAGAAGTAGAAAGCCTCGTCTTTTTCCCAGGGAGTGGCTGATGGTTTCAAACTGCTGGCCTTCCGCTTAGCAGCCAATATGCAAGCTCTATGCCACCAACCAAATGTCCCGGTGGAGAGAAGACAGGGGTCCCCAGGAAGGCGTTAATATTGAGACACGATTTCCCAGCTGGGGCCAGAGGGTGGTTTCTCCTACTGCTGCACCGGCAGGTGTGTGTTGGGGTGGAAGGCAGGGGGGATTACCCGGATCTAACCTGGCTCCCCTGGGGCTCTGCAGCCCCTTGGAAGCTCCCCTTCTCTGGGCACCTGAATGAAGGTGCCAGATGGCTGTGATCGTCCTGCCTGGCAAAGCTTCCACACGCCCTATTGCCCAGTGTCCTCCCAGCCCCCAAGGATGTCTGGGTAAGCAAGAATGCCTGTCTGAGGTCAAAGCAGCCCCCCACAAACCTCCTATGGCAGTTTGTCAGGCTCCAGCTGTAAAGGACCAGCTAGCAAATCTATGAAGGCTCTGTGGGGCCCACTGGCTCTGTCGCAATGACACAGCCCTACCTCTGTTGCATGAGCACAGACACACGCAGTGGACACACACGCTAACAGGCGGGGTTGCGCCCCATTAAACTTTATAGAAACGCTACCCTGCTGGAGTTGACCAGCCCTGTCGTGGAGGGCTGTGCTCAGGCTGTAAGGGAAAGAATACAGAGAAGAGAAACTGAAGCAGGAACACAGCGGGCGGGATGCCTTGCCCTGGGAGTCCAGCGCTTGGGCAACATGCACTCATCCTCTTAAATCTCAAGGGCCCCAAGACTGAAGTCCCAGCCCCTCTGCGGGCCTTGCTGTCTGTCCCTGGGCACCAGAGCCTATTTCACCGCATGGCCCCCTGAATCTGCAGGTGCCATGCTCTGCTCCAGAAACTCCTGAGTGCTTCTGCCACCGCCTGTGAGGCAGCCCGCTCTAACCCCGAGGCCCCGCAGTGCTTGGCTGGAGCCAAGGACCTTTCTGGATGACAGTCGAGGCCAGGATCAGAAAGGGGTGTCCCAACCGGGGCCTCTCACTACAGGGTCCTGAGGCATGGAGGGGACGGGGGACTTCTCCCCGAGCCTCCTGAGCTGGGCAGAAGTGGACATCAGGGTTGATGTTCTCGGTCCCATGGCCGCAGCGGGCATTTCTTCTCCAGACTGAGTGTTGATCGACTGGGCCACCAAAGACTCCGGCTGTGACCCCTGTGGGTTCTGGGACCTCTGTCGCCAAGCAGAGGTCGGATTACGTGCCTGGTAAGGCACTGGGCTTCCCCCCCACCCCCCTTAAGAATGCCCTTTCTCGATTTCCAACACAGCCAGGCAAATTCTGACATCCCAGAAGCCCGGTTTATGGCAAGAGGCAAGAATAAAGACAGGTGCCACCGCATGCTTCCCAGAATATCCCCGTTGAGGTGTCCAGCTGGAGTCCACAGCTCTGGGATGTCACCGACTCTGGGCTGTTCGCCAACGCTTTCTGTAGGGAACTCAAGCCGACTACTGCGACTCTGCATTGGCCCTCCCAGAAGCCCTTTCACACTCAGGACTTCCATCTGGCCCCACCGGTGGGTTGGTGCTTGGCTGGCTAACTGACCGATCAGAGGTTTGAGGCCATCCAGAGGTAGCTTGAAGAAAGACCAGACAATCTACCAAAAAGCCAGCCACTGAAACCCCCACGGAGCACAGTGTAGTGCTACCGGGGCCCGCAGGGGGTCGCTCACCATGCCCCGAAGCCTGCTCAATGACAGCCCTCATTTTTCACCTGACACCACGCCGAGTACGTCACCAGGACAGCCGGTGCTAACACCTTATGATGTCCACACGGTTTACAGAAGACGGAAAACCACCTCAGGGCGCCTGCCGACGTCCACTTCTTCTCATTCCCCGGGGTCCACTCGAAAGAGCCATGCCATCAATCTGCTTTCCCCTAACGCCCAGGGTCAAGTCCAGGAAAGAAGCAAGTGACTGAAGTGGAGTCATCCCCCAGGCTGCCGAGAGGCCTTCCTCCCTCCAGTGACCCCAGCGGGAGGAATCTGCAGCCAGGCCCTTCTGGTTAGAAGCCTCACTCCAAAGCCTGCATCGGCAGCCCTGCCTTGTACCCCTTACCAGTCCTCAGGCAGCTACGTACTCCATGAGAAGGACCTGTCGGCTCCTCTGCGAAGCCTCAGAGGCACAGCCTGGTTAGCACCACGTAACAACGACAAGAGGCAGCGGTGGACCAAGAGGAACCTCCTCTTCCCTCTTGGCCCCGGGAGCTGGCAGAGGATAACAAATGTTACTGAGCGGGGTCGGAACAATGACGAATAGATTTGCCTCCATCGGGGCCTCAGTCGGGGCAGAATCCGTCACTGAAATGTTGTGGCCTCTGGCTGATACCACACACACAGAGGGCACATGGCCACAAAGTAACGAAGCTATTTTCTTTCTTCCTGCCTACTTCCCTTCCTTCCTTCCTTTCTTTCAACAAATGGACCGGAAAGCTCACTTCCATCCTTCTCGAAAACACGATCTTTGTTCCTCTTTAACCGAGGGAAAATCCAAGGCACAGATAGTAAAGAAACAGTCCCCAGAGGTGTCTGCTCCGGCGGAATGTGCTCCTCCTGGCCAGACTCCTGAGATTGGGACTGGAAGGGCTCAGGGCCACTGTGGGACAGGCCTGACTCCCCGGGGAGACTCGATTCCAAAGAGCTTTTGGTCCTTTGCAGAGTTCTGATCGACCCTTCAAAGGACACAGCTTTACTAGTAGGAAGGATTTTTCAATAGAATTTGCTGAAGGCAATTGCCAAAGGGGGCCCTGCGAACTGAGTCGTGTTGTCTCCCAAGGGGGAAGTTCAAGGCTCTGTTGTGTTTGAAGAAAGAACACTTCAAAATGGGCCCCCCAACTCTATCACTCACCTTGAACAAGAAGGTGCTTAGAAATGAAAAGTAAGCCAAATTATCTGCCAATCGAGTGGATGCCAACTCGTAGTGACTCTGTAAGATGGAGCGGAACTGCCCCTGCGGGTTTCCAAGACTGTAACTCTGTCCGGGAGCAGGGCACCGCATCTTTCTTCCGAGGAGCAGCTGGTGATCTCGAACTGCTGAACTTGCAGTTCGCAGCCCAACCCAACACCCACTATGCCCACCAGGGCCCCCTCACCAGAGCAGGAAGAGAAAATGGAAACACAGTCAAGGTTCTAGCCGCAAAATTCAACCACTCCTCAGACAATACACGCAGGCGATTTCACCCTGAGGAAAGAGTGACGCGTACTTCCACCATCGGGAGTCTGCGGAACAGACAAGTTCCAGGGATAAGACTCGGTTTGATCCTAATCTGCAACATCTGTAAGACGAACGGGGAAAAAGAATCTCACCCGGTCCTTAAGACATACCTTCCCACCAATCCTGAGCCTTCCGCTTCACCACAACGACCACCACCCACCCCAAGACCCCCAGCACCCTAACGCAAACACACTAAGAAATGAAACCGTGGTCATCCGCTCTCGAAGAGCAATGACGGACGTGTGGGTGCATGCGGCGGTGTGGATGCGCCACGTCAATGCTGGGTGAAAAGTCAGTCACAATAGAGCAAATACGACAGGATTCCAGTTCAATGAAATATCTACAACAGACAAATGCACAGAGACCCAAGAGGTTACCAGGAAATGGGTGTGACGAGGAGTTATTATTGATGGGATGCTGTGTTCCTGTTTGGGTGATTAAAAAAAAGTTTTGGAAATGGATAGTGATAATGTAATTAATGCCACTGATTTGTATACTTATAAACTGTTAGTTCATTTGGCAAACTTCTACAAGATATATTTTACCAGAATGTCAACAACAACAGAAATAAAATGCGTGCTTGGGGAATGTGAAGACATTGTGCTAGTACCCTTGGGAACAGACAGACAGCAACGCAGGGAAAAGAAAAGCACTTCTCTTTCAAACAGACTTTATTTAGAACAAAATTCATTTAAACAAAAGAAATAAGTTTCTGTTTAACCGCTTTTTAAATAGATGGCATTTATGTTTCCCTCATTAAAAAGGGGGGCAGTCCTAGGAATTACAAAAACTAGTCAAGTTCACACTCTTGCATGGCTGGAAAAATACATTTCTCAAATGGTTCTTCTTCCAGCGTTCGGTAGGGGGCACCACAGAGGTATGATTGGAGCTGACTTGGGAATCACAGTCATTTCTGGTAAAAGTTCTTTGATGTGAGGAATGTCCCAGCCTGGTACAGTTGGCAAAAGTTCACGCTGGGGAATTGTGTGTGTGTGTGTGTGTGTGTGTGTGTGTGTGTGTGAGAGAGAGAGAGAGAGAGAGAGAGTTTGCGAGCCTTGGGACGGGGTGGCTGCTGAAAAACAGAGAGCCAGTCTGGCTATTCCTTGACTCCCAAAAGCAGAGAGAACCCTTGATTTATTGCCACAAGTTATCTGAGAGACAAATGGCAGCCTTAGAAAAGGTCTGGGTCTTGTTTGGGGTTTGTAATTTTTATAAAAGGGTGGGGGGGGGGCTAACTGATGAAAACAAGTTATGAAATGACCTATGTTTGTGCAACTGGCTGGATTACGTAAGCCTCGGGCCCTGAAACCGTAAGAGTCCAGCAGGCAGGCATGTATCTGGGAGGTGTTTTCCTGGGCAAGTGAGGGTCCAGAGAACAACAACAACACCCAGCAAGGCGAGGCATGGGGTGCAGTAAGGGTGATTGACAAAGCAAAATCACCAACCTTTGCCATGGCTGGAACAGGAAATACTTTTTATGCTTCCAGTTCCCGTCGGATTCAGGACCAGAAGCTGCTAAAAAGTTTAGCGCACCCAAGGCCCTGGCCATGGGTGAAGAACCAACTTCCAGACGCTAGCAGCAGCGAGGGGGTTGGCAACAGTCTTCTGGGCCTTAAAGGCTCCCGTGAAGAAAGCAGGGGGGAAAGAGTGTGTACTTGCCCAAAGGAAAGCCAAGAACCATCTCTCACAGATTGGTCCATTGAGACGCCACAAAGGAGGAAGGCCCATCCACTGACTGCCCTGAAAGACTCCCAGGAAAGGAAGCTGAGGGGAATAGATCGATTGCAGGTTTTATCTGGTATGTGTAATAAAGGTACCTTGAGCCCCAGATAGGGTGGAGTCACAGCATAGCCTTGTTAAGAACAAAAACCTCTCTGGTCCTGCAACCACCAGGCAGCTCTGCTCCAGGCGGCAGACATGATGGAAAAACCCACCGGCTGCCTCCAAGGAGGGGGCCAGTAGGCCCAGCTGTGGTACTTGTTGAAAGTGGCCAGACCTTGCCAATCCCTCTGGTTTGAAAGGCGCATCCCTCCCACTGCTGGGCCGAGAGGCAGGCGGCTTACAGAGGGGAAGCCCGTGTGCGCTGGCTATTAAGAATTGCAAAATCTTCATGTGTTACAGCATGCTAGGAATTAGCTAACAGCTGCTTTTTTCGCTTCGGTAATGAGTCCCCATTACACTCTGCTGGACCTGGTGGCCTTCCTTCTTCCTAGCACTGGTTTCCTGTCTGACTTGCTTCCAAAACAGGGAATTGCGGCCACTCACATCCTGGGCTCAAAGCCCTAGTGACACAGATTATTCAGTTGGGGCACTGATGTCCGGTCTGACTTCCTATGGAGGCCCCAGGGGCTGAGCGGAGCCAGGCAGCGGAACTGGCATACGCCAGTGCTTGCCACCGACTAAAAAGGCAGCTTCAAACACGAGGGAAGAAATCAAAAGATCCTTCCTTGATGTATAGGAAGAGAGCAGCAGTGGGGGTGGGGGTGGGGTGTTGTCTTGGAGGTGGAGGGAATGGGTCTGACTCCAACCCATTGCTTGAAGAGGTCCGACTCCAATGAAAACCACCGAAGTGACTGGCAAGCAAACATAGTGACTCCCTTTTAGGGTAAGAGTCTCAGCGTGTCACCTCGGTACACATCACTGAGGGGGGCAGTGACTACACAGACCCAGCAGTGACTTTCTACAGGAGGTGATGATGGAAGGACCAGGAGGAGAAGCCCGGCGGCCCCACGGTGAAGCATGCCCACCCAAAGACTGGCGGTTCAAACCCACCGAGGAGCTTCACGGAAGAAAGGCTTGGTGGTCACCCCCCTATCAAGATGACAACCCAGAAACCCCTAAGACGGAGGCCATTCTATTCTGTCATACAGAGTCAGTGTGAGTCAAAAATCTACCCAACACCTAACAATAGCAAGGTGGGGTAAGGGGGCGAAGTGTAGAAGGAAGACACAGAAAAGCTATTTGGGGAACTCACCAAGTTAAGGGAATTAGAATGGTGCAACGTATCTTTTTCCAGGTCCAAAAGAGAGCCATGTTTCCATCTTATTCCCCAACTCTGCCTACCCATCCCTGGAAACCCACCCTAACCCCTCCTGGCTGCCTGGCTCCTAGAGGCCCCAGTCATCTTACCAATGCAAGTCCTGCTTGAAAGCAGTTGGCATGCCGGAGACACCACCCATCCTATGTATCTAGGGTGGGCAGCCCACTGTTGGCTGGCCTTCTGGTTAACCCAGCCCCCTTACAAGCCAGGGATCTGCTACAGAGGAAAGGCAGCTAGCCCCACCAGGTAGGCACCCCACTACCACCCAGGTAGGCACCTTCCTGGTGTTTATAGACACAGAGACAGACCAGGAACAATCCCTCCAGTGTAAACCAGTCTGGCTGCTTTAGAAACAAGTTGTTTTTCCACTTCCAGAACTACCCAGGCGCCGAAGTGATGTCTTTCCCCCCACTTCTGTCTGCTGGGCCTCTTTGCCCTGGGTAACCCCAGACATTCAAGGCACCCCTTACGTGGGCAAGGCACACTCAGATCCCTGACAAGTATGGAGGATTGGCACGCTCAGGTCTCACAGGCAGCCACCGGGGCCAATCAAGGCTGGCCTCCTCCTTTATCGCCTTTGTACCTGATTCCCAAAGGGGCTGCCCTTCCACTTGCCCGGCATTACTTGAAAGAGCCCAATTGGTGTGCCAGTCCCAGACCTCTTTCAGAAAAGGCTCGGAGATGGGGATCAGGGAAAGAGAGGGCTTTTCCACAGGACGGGTCTCTGGGTGTTGGTAGGGGCCAGTGGGTGCAAAGATGTTGTGATCGGTCCTCCGCAGGTGGATGGGGGAACTGTTCCGGGGAGAAGCTCCTGGGAAGGAGTTGGCTTGGGTAAGATCTAGTGGAAAGGAAAGGATTTCTTGGCGTTTCAAGTCTCCTCCTACTCTAGTTTTTTTTTTTGGGGGGGGGGTGCTAGAAGGAAAATCCAGGACTTATAACTGTGCATTATAGACAATTCTCGCAAAATCAAGAAAAGAGGCAGTTGCTGTGTACAGAAAGCGGAGGTCCGCCCGCGCAGCCAGGTGCACCCAGGGCCGGCACCTACCTGCTGGCCGCCGCCGGAGTAGGGCTCGGCGTGCGCAGGAGAGCCGCTGCTGCCCCGGGACGAGGTGTCAAAGTTCCCGGGATAATCCTGGTACATGATCCGCGGTGGGAGCCCGAGAGGAAACAGGGTGTTTTTCGTCCCCCGCCCTCGTCGCGGCGGCGCACAGGCTGCTGCGCGCTCCACCGCCCTCGCCGCGGGTCTAGCCTGGCCGCTCGCTCGGGCTCCTCGCCCGGGTCCTGGCGCCGAGGGGGA
>NW_022103907.1:908675-910615 GCF_000313985.2 Echinops telfairi | reverse complement strand
CTGCACTCCTTCCCCGGCGCCCGCTCCCGGAGGGCCCGCCGTGCCCGGGCCGAGCCTCGGCTGGAGAGCGCCTCTCCCTCTTTCTCGCCCTGCTCGCGGAGCGCCGCCGCTCGCTAGCTCGCTGGAGCCCCGGAGCTCTGCCCGAGATGAGTCACTACAATGGCACGAGTTCAACTCCACACTCTTTATTATCCACCCCTGTACCATGTGGATTCACTCACGTCAACCCAGACTCCACCTTGCAGGGAGGAGCGCCCGAGAGGAGGCGGGGGTGAAGGGGACGGCGAGGAGGAGGAGGAGGAGGAAGAGAAGCGGGAGGAGGCGGGCGAAGGGCTCCCCTCCCTGCCAGGGCTCCTGGCCGCGCTGACGCCAACTGCTCCGCCCGGAGCGAGGAAGGAAGGACTGGCGAGGGGCTGGGAGGAGGTCGGCGGCGCGGTTCAGAAGGGTCCCTGGCAGCCCGGTCCCTTCCCCTCTCGCTGCCCACCCCCCAGGACCAGCGCCCTTGGTCTGTCCCATGGGCGCACGTTGCCAAAGATGGTCATTTGCGTTAGAGGACGTGAGTGCGGGGTTCCTCGCTTTCGGGTGACGTGGAGGGAGAGGAATTCCCTCGCCCGCTCCGGAGCGCCGCGAGGCTCCCCGTCCCTCCTCCCCACCCGGGACCGGGTGGCAGGCCGCGGCTGAGTGTTTTGAAAAATAATCACAGTCCCGAAGGGCGAGACGGGCGGTTGCCGAGGCGCCACCGCGAGGCCGGGAGCCGGGCGTGCAGAGCCGCTCGCAGGAAGGGTGCGGCCGCGAGCGCGGTCGTCCGGCGCCCTGCGCGGCGCCGCCCGGTGCAGCGGGCGCCCTAGGCGCGCAGGGCACACGCGCCGCCCTGCGGCCGGGCCTTGGCGGGCCGGGGCACCGCCCGGCAGGGCCGAGCAGCCTGTTTTCCCTCTGAGGCGGCTTGCCCCTGGCTTCCCCTTTTCCCAGCTCAAGGTCCGGCCATGATTTGTCGGAAGTAGCCTTGGAGATGAAATGAACTCAAGACTTTCTGCTGCCCTCCTTGCGCGAAGCGTTCATAGGTGTAAGAAGCAAACTCCTACTTGTTGCGAATTGAAGAGGCAAATAAATAAATAAATACGGGAAAGAGGGAGGCTAGGGATAGGTGTGTCCCAACGACTTCAGCTGTTTGGAGCGAAGTTCAGGAGGCGGGTGGCGCGGACTGCGGGATCTTCCCGCCGCCTCGCTGGGCGGGGCGAGGCGCAGGGTAAAGAGCGCAGGCCTTGGAGTCTGAACGCCAGGCTGTTCCGTTTACGAGCTGTGGGACCTTGGGCGGGTCTTCCCCTCGCAGGGCCTCAGTTTCCTTTTATAAGGTGAAGGGGTTGAGCCAGGTTGAGCCTAGTGAAGGCCCCTGCCATCTCGGGAACTTCCATCCTCCGCAGTGGTGACATGGTGGGATAGGAAGAGCGCTGTACTTTCGATGGTACCTAGTCAAGAAAGTTGGGTGCTGGTCCAGGGTCTATCATCCGTTTGCCCAATCGCAACAAGTGGAGCCCTCTCCCCACCCCTCCCGGTACCCTACACGTTTCTGACGTGTGTGGAGCGTCCAGAGCAGACTGTGAAGCACTGTGCACCCTGAAGCGCATCACAGTCCGGGTCCTCAGTTTCCCGATCTGTAAAGGGAAGGGGGTGCTAGGAAGGAAAAATAGAGCCGGGAACTCGAAGCTTTCCCGAGGCTCTATATAAAGCCCTGGCATTTCCGGGACGTCTGGCGAGGCGGCATCTGGCTGCCCCAATGGCCCAAAGATACGGTAATCCCAAACAATACTCGGGGTCATTGTTTACAGCTATAAAACACATTCTGTCCTAAGCGTCAACCCCCAAGGACCGCTTAGCAAGGCGAGGCCGGCCGGATTCCTCGCGCCTACGCCGAGCAGAGTCCCCCAACGTAGCAGGCCGTG
>NW_022103907.1:906214-908155 GCF_000313985.2 Echinops telfairi | reverse complement strand
GGGGGGGGTTGTCGCGAGCCCTGCATGGCGCAGCCACGTGTGTCGGAGCGGCGCCAAGGGACGCACTTTGGGTTTTCCTTTGAGAGGCAGCGGCTGCCCTGCCCTCCCCCACCTCGCACTCGAAAAATGTGGGTGCTTCTGGGTCTCTCTCTCACAGTCCTTCCAGTAAAGCAAGAGAAAGGGGGGGAAGTAGGGAGGGGAGCGGAGCAGAGCTATCTTCGTGGCCCCTGCCGCTCCGGGCGCGCCCAGGCCTGGGCAGGCGCCGCCAGGAGCGCGCGGGCGGGCGGACGGGAGGAGGAGCGCACCCCCGCCTACTCCCGCCCTGCGCGCTCCCCCAGTCCTTTCCTTTCTTGTGGGTTCCCGTAAAGCCAGCCGCCGGGAGACGTCTGCGGAGCCTCACGGATCCGCGCTGATGCAAGTAGCCAGCCTCCCTCGGTGCGCCCCGCCTGCCTCCGAGCGCTTTGATCCTGCGCTCCACCTGCTCCTCGTCTCGCGCTGGTTCCCTCTGCCCACAGGAAGGCCTGGGCTCCGCGGCCGGCCCTCGCCCTCGGCCCTGGAGCCCAGAGCCGCGGCACTGCCCCTTGGTGCCGCTGCCAGACTCCCCTGCCTGTCCCCACCGGGTTCCAACCCTGCTGGACCATTTCTGGCAGACCGAAGGTGGCCTTCCTTGGGAACCATCTCAGCCTCACCCAGTTAAAAAGGCGCTCTCATTCAAGTCCTCTGACTTCCAGGAATGACAACCAAGCAACCAAAAAGCCCACCCAAACCAACTTCACTGCCATCGAGTCGTTCCGATTCCTATCACCCTGTAGGACAGCGTAGGGCTGCGCCTGTGAGTTTTCGAGACTAACGCTTTAGGGGAATAGAAGGCTTCATCTTTTTTCCCAAAGAGCAGCTAGTGGGTCAAACTGCTGACCTTGTGGTTAGCAGCTCAACGTGTACCCAACTTGGCCACTGGGAATAACTGATGCTAAAAATAGAAATGAACATTTATTGAACCTTTACCGGGAACCAGACACTTTCCTCCAGTCTTTACAAAGGGTTGTCTCAGTTAATCTTCACCCCAGGGTGTAAAGTGGGCATTTATCCATAGTTGCTGATGAAGAAAGTGAGATTAAGGAAATTACCCAAGAGCGCTCTGGTTAGCAGGTTAGTAGCCCGTTAGGGAGTGCAGCTGGGCATGGGACTGCACGCTCTTCTTCCTGCCCGGGACGCTGCCTTACTGTCCTCCCAGTGGATGGCCTTTGGCGCCTGGACTTCATCTGTTTTGTGTCTCTGCCCCCATTTGTGCTCATTAATTCCGTGCTGAATACACAAACAGCCCAGAACCCTCCCTCAGCTGAAGGAAGAGGGGATGTTAAGCAAGGGGTGGAAGGGAAGGGAGAGGACCTGGAGGGAGAGGGAAACTGAGGCGTAGCCTGTCTTCTCGGTGCCTGTCAGGCTCCAGGACCCCAGTGCCCTGAGTTTGCCAGGTTCCTGGTTTGTCCATCCAGCCCAACATTGGGTCCTTGAGAGGGACACAGAGATGGCTTGACTCCCAGAGTGGTGTCTGAGTGCTGGACAGCGAATGATGTCCCTTCACGGACCAACCCAACACCAGCCTCACAGCCTCAAGTCTAGGCGAAGGTGACCAGATGTCCCGCTTTTGGCAGGACAGTCCCAGTTTTTGGTGGTTTGGGGGAAAGAATGCACGACAAGCTAGAGATCCATCTATTTGGTCCATATAGACCAAATTTTTAATCAAGAACACACCACCCTACCCCCCCGGTCAATGGTGTCCCGCTTTAAATCTGGTCACCTTAGTCTAGGCTGACTCCTATGGACCTGGTAGGACAGAGTAGAACTGCCCCCTGTGAGTTTCCGGGACTGTAACCCTTTACGGGAGTAGAAAGTCTCATCTTTCTCCCTCGGAGAGGCTGGTGGTTTCAAATCACTGACCTT
>NW_022103907.1:902926-905048 GCF_000313985.2 Echinops telfairi | reverse complement strand
ACGGGCCAGAACTGTGCAAGAGGGGCCACTGCCAGCCAGACTCTGCTGAAGTCCTTGGGAACTGAGAAGAAATGCCCCAACTCCTACCCCACCCCCATCTCCTGCCGCAGGGCAGGGCAGTGAAGCAATGCAGTCCATTCCGGGCATAAAGAAAGGCAAAGAAGGGTAGAGAGTGGGTGCAGGTGAAGAGCGGGTGCAGGGGACATGCCACAGCAACTGGGGAGTCATAAACAAAAAACAAGAAACCGCCAAACCCACTGCAGCTGCTACTAAACTCCCAAAACACTCACCATGCTGGCATCCGAGAGTGGAGAAGATGGATTAAGGAGTGAGCCTCTCCTCCAGGAGTGGGCGTGACCATCAGAGCCACCTCTCTAGCCTTTGGCGTGGACAGATGGAGCACTGCTCCTGAAGGAAGGTGTGGTACCCCTGCCTCAATTATCTTGTGCTGCTCTAGCAGAGACTCACACCTGGATGGCTTTAATAAATAGAAATTTATTTTCGAACAGTTCCGGAGACTAGGCATCTGAATTCAGAGTGCCGGCTCTAGAGGAAGACTCTCTTCCTGTCTTGGGTCTGGAGGAAGATCCTTATCTTCTTTCAACATCTGTGGGCCTTTCCTTGGAGATCTCTATGTATCTTGGCATCAATCTTCCCCTGGGTCTAGGAGGTTCTCAGCATGGGCACACTGGGTCCAAAGGATAGGCTCCTGTGGTCTGGAGGACCCTCTGATTTCTTCTCACTTTTTTAATCTCTCTTATACCCCAAGAGATGGACTTGAGATAAAACCTAATCCTATATAGATGGTATCCTGCCTCATTAACATAACAGCTTCTAAGCCGGCCTCATTAAGCATCATAAAGGGCAGTGTTTCTATCACATAAGATACTACATCACATCACAAAACGGAGGATAATTACATACCACTGAGAATCACAGCCTGTCCAAGTTGACACACACTTAGAAGAGGACAGGAGTCCATCTGTAACAATCCCTCAGGCATTACACCTTGACAGCTCCTTGGAGAAGGGTTACATGTGCAGTGTGACTGCCTCTCCTCGGGCTGTACAGGACCACCTCTACATTCCAGGGGCGTCACTTCCAGCTTACAACATAGTCTGAGATGTGACGCATCTCACACATGGGGCATACCCCGATGAGAAGACACAGGAGCACAGAGGCATCTGAATTAAAACCAAATGTTTCTCATTCGGGCGGTGGTGGGATCAGACCTTTATGGATCAAGGTTTTCTGCTAGCTTCCAGATCAGCAGTTCAAAATCAGCAGTGGCTGTGTGAGAGAGAAACATAAAGAGTTGCTCCCATAAAGAGTTGCTGTCTGAGAACCCCCTGGAGACTGTTCTGCCCTGTGCTATTGGGTCGCTTTGAGTCAGCATCCACTTGATGACAGTGGGTTGAGTTGGGTTGGTTTGGGTAAGTAGATCTCCAGGCCTTTCTTCCTCATCTGGTATCTCTGCGGAAACCTGTCCAGCAACACAGCCCCACACAGGCTTCCACTCACCGATAGGCTGTGGCCAAGAGTGCATGAGGTGCTGAGATGGGAACCGAACCATGGTCTCCCTGATGGACGGATGGTGAGAATTCGGCCACGGAACCACCTGTGCCCTCTCCACTTAAGAAGTGTCTGCTGTTAGCTGTCGTTGAGTTAATTACTTAATTCATTTTACGCTAAAGCGTGCAAAAGACTTTTCAGAAAGTATATGCAAGTGAGGTCTCTCTGTCTCTCAAGGGCACCTGCCAGAGATTCCTGAGAGACTTGGAGTCACCACCTGTCTCAGTTACCCTAAGGGGTCTAAGATCTATCATAGAAATACCACAAATAAGCGTTTTTTACAAACAGAAATGTATTGTCTCACATTTTAGGCGGCTGGAAGTCTAACTTCGGAGTGCCGACTGTAGGGGCCTGCTCTCTGTCAGCTCTGCAGGAAGGCCCCGCCCCTATGCTTCCTGATTCCTCAGTGATCTCCACGTGGCTCCGCATCTGTCCTCCCCCATCTCAGCTAGCTTGCTCACTCGCTTGTCTCACCTCTTTTCTATCCCCAAAGTGATTGACTTAAGACACACTCCACCCGAACCCTGTCTCCTATGGCCTTACCATAGCA
>NW_022103907.1:900600-902272 GCF_000313985.2 Echinops telfairi | reverse complement strand
CATAACTAATTTTGCTACTGTTAGGAATTGGGCGACCCCTGTGAAAGGGTTGCTCGACACCCAAAGGGGTCGCGACCCATAGGTTGAGAACTGTTGCTCTAGACCATTGTGTCTTCATCTGCCACCACAGGCTGGACAGAACCGTGTCTGAAAACTGACTCTGAAACCCACTCCCAGGGCTATTGTTAGAAGCAGCAGGCAGAGAAGCCCTGCTGATGCCCACTGCCATTGAGTTGGTGCTGACTCATGGTGACCCTAGAGAATGGGGTAGAACTACTCCATGGGTTTCTGAGACGGTAACTGTAGGAAGAGGAGAAAGTCTCGCCTTTCTCCCACAGAGCAGGTGGTGGTTTCAAACTCCTGACCTCGCGGTTACCAGCCCAACGCCAAACCCACTCTGCCACCAGGGCTTCTAAAGGAGGAGAATTCTGTCCCCATCACTCCTGCACGCAAGACCAGCGTCCTGTCAGGCATCTCTTGGAAGCACATCTCTCCCACCTTCCCTGCCCTGAGAACCCAGGAAGCCAAGAGGGAAAGGCTGATCAAGCCACGTTCTGAGCTTCTCCTTCCTGCTCCTCACCCAGGCCAGGAGCTCCCTCCAGGAGATCCCGGCTACTTCAAACCTGGTCTGGACCCAAAACCTCCGCCCGGCCCTGGGGAATTTGCTCAGCGCTTCCTCACTGGGCAGGAGTGGGCGCCAGAGAAACGGAGAGCCCTGGTCAGCCTACAATCTATCTGAGACAAAGGAATAACACACAACATGGTGGGGGCGTGAGGCAATTCCTGAAGAGTGAGGGCTACAATACCTTGTGCCAGACATCGTTTTACCTGGTTTGTTTCTATTCACTCACTTACTAGACACAACAACTTTGTTGGGGAGCTACAACAATGACCCCAGCTCAACAGACGAGGAAAACCGACGTCAAAAGAGAGTAACTCTCTCTTGTTTCCAGAGCTGGGATCGGAACACAGGCATTCTACTTCCAGAGTCTTGGTTCGGAGGGTGATCATGAATCCCCATCAAGGGGAGAGTGCCCCATGACCAAGGTAAGTCTGGGCTTACCTGTGCTTACTCACTGAGCTGTAGTGAACAATTTCATGTGGCTTTCCTCATACCTTTGAATACCTAGAAGCAGAAAAATGGTGAACAATGTGGAATTGGTCCCTCCAGATTGGTAAATAAGCACAAGTGAACCTGTTTTTACCTTGTGACGTTCCCATTCACATAGGGCTGAACCCTTACAACCCATTTCTCCACAGACACCTCACCCATACAGGGTTTCACCTGGTCCTTTCAGTGTCTTGTAAATAAGACCCATATAACTCACTTCCATCTGGTCAATTCTGATCATAGTGACCCTGTAGGACAGAGTAGAACAGCCTTGGAAACTCTGGGTTTCCAAGGCTGTACATCTGTGGCAGTTACATAATCGACTGTCAACTTGAGGAAGGGGTGGAGGCTAGCTTGTCAATCAGGTTGCAGATGGATGACCTCACGTGGAGGCGAGACAGAGCTAAATAGCTCACTGGAGGGCAGACACACTCTCGCTGTTTCCTCTCCCTGCTGATGAACCACATGAAGCTATGGTGATGGAGCCAGAGCCCTGGAGCTGGAGGAGCTACGTGGAGACCCACGCCAGTGCTGAGATGCTTCCACTGCCACTGGATCCAC
>NW_022103907.1:897965-900025 GCF_000313985.2 Echinops telfairi | reverse complement strand
GAGCTCCTGGGGAATGAAAAGGGAGCTCTGGAGAAGGCTGAATGCAGGAAACCCAGCACATTGCCTCAGTTCTCCATCCTACTTTGGTGAATCTTATTTTTCTGGCTTGGCATCCACTCCTCCATCTTCTGGGAAGAACCCCCTGTTTTCCCTCTGGGGGTAATTCTAGAGAGCATGAGGCGGTCCCATCCTTGAGCTCTATAGTAGGTACCTACAGTAGGTACACATGATCCAGTACTGGCCAACCAGAACGCCTCGCTCCTGGCTCCAGGCAAGGACTGGTTCAGGATTGCGCATATTCGAGGCCAGCCTCTGAGAGTCAGACCTGAGACTCTGGCTGGGACCTTGGAGAAAGAAACCTCTTTTCACTGGGAGATGGAGCTCTTTCTGACTTGCTGGGGAGAGGCAACTGGAAGAAAGCCAATGCAGAGGGAAGCAGAGCCAAGCAGTGGAGACAGACACATCTCTGGTGCCATTGTCTAATCACCTGGACCCAGTCATGCTACATGGCTGGAAGCCCCTTCTCTTGAGTCAGATAAGCCAAGAAGTTCCCTCTTTTGTTTCAGCCTGCTCAAGATGACTATCTGTCACTTGCAACCAAAAAGGACCCGCCAAATGCATCGGGGAAGAGCACCTACAAGTTGCCAGACGTTGGAAGAAAAACAGACACGTATGAAAGTGCCTGTCCTCCAAGAATTTGGAGTCTGGTGAAGGATGAGCCGGGTTCTCAAATCACTTTTAAACAAGTCAGAACACAATTCATGCCAAAGGCAGCTTCCAGGGTTCTCTGGTTGCTGCAGAGGGTGGAAATGTGCCAGATGGGGCACACCAGGGAGAGCCTTGCGCGGGTAGCTAGTGGCAGCGACGCTGGTCTCAGGAGTTTGGTGGAATGTTGACAGGTGATGGTGGGGGGCAGGGGGCTGCAGAGCAGACAGCATGAAGGGCCCAGATTCAGGAAAAGTATGAGTATGCAGGGGCAAGAGGATGCAGACTGGATTGATATTGACCTGGGGGATGGTCTCTAAAGTGTGTAGTCTGGATAGGTAGGGCATGGGGATAGAACCGTCCTGGGCTGTCCTCAAATGTCTGCAGGTATTTCCTGGGGAAAGGGTTAGGCGTATTTGGCATGACCCCCAAAAGGCAAGTCTAGTGCTAAGTATAGGTGCTGGTTTTGGAAAGGCAGATTTGACCGTGTCTTCGGGAAGGCAGCACCGTCTGAAGTGGGGTGGGGGTTGGGGTTATCACCAGAGCTTCAAGGAGACCGTCAAACAGACATGGTGGCAGTTGTAAAGAGGAATTTGAGAGCAATGAGGATCTGGGGCAGCTGTCCAGAAAATTCCCTGAGTTTTGTGCCAGACATGGGACCTACTGTGGAAGACTTGGAGGGGTTGGATTTCGTTCCAGCGGCAATGCTACCGGCCACCAACTTCAGGAGCGCAGCTATCTTGGCAATGAGGCTGTGGGAGGGAAAGAGGCAGGAGCGTGCTAGGATACCAATTTCTCCTCTGGCTGGTCAATTCTGGTATAAATCTACACTTTCTCTCTTTTCACATTTATTTCTTTAAAAAGTATACACTTTGGAAAGTTTTTGATATGGACTGAATATTAGGTGAGGCCCAGGAATTATTTAGAGTCTTAGGAAGTAGGATCATGGCATTGTGCTTGTGTGCGATAACATCTACGTAATGGAGAGATACACACGAAAGGACATAGGGATGACATGACAATGTTTGGATTTTGATTTCAAATATACCAGCAGGAAAATGGGAACCGAATAGATTACATATATACAGGCATATGCAGATGTCTATGTCAAAAGGGAAAAACAACCCAAATCCTCACAACTGGACCAATAGGTAACATCGTGACTAACTGAGAAAAGATCAAAGGTGTCAAGAGTTTAACCTTGCTTGTACCCACCATTGATGCTCACAGATATCCTTGCTCTTCAATGCATCGAAGGGGTCTTGTGCAGCAGCTTCCCCCATGCAGTGCATCTTTTGATCTCCTGACTGCTGCTTCTGTGAGCATCGATGGTGGGTTCAAGCAAGGTTAAACCC
>NW_022103907.1:889956-897031 GCF_000313985.2 Echinops telfairi | reverse complement strand
TCCGCTGGCCGTCCCCCAGGGAGGAGCTTATATGTAGATCCTTGTAATCTGTTCCCCCTTGCTACCCCACCTTCCCTCCACCCTCCCGACACAAGCAATTTTGATGGAGAGAGAAGCGCTACCACCGATTGACCCAAGGGACAGGCCTACAGCCTGAAGCTGGAAAATCCAGCTTTCAGCTCACCAGCCTGCTGGTCAAATTGAGGCTGGCCGGGAGCAGGAAGAACACTGACGGAGGACAAACGAGGCTGCCCCCACAGTTGAGAAGCAAGCCGAGTGGACAGCCCATCCAGGCAGGCCCCTGGGCAGTGGCTGCACTCCAGCTCAGATGGAGGGGCAGAACTGCTGAAGCTCAGCTAGACTCTGATGACCCTGCCGGCCACCACCACCACCAGATAGCAGCCTAGCCTACCATGGGCACCCCAGTCTAAGGTGGCAGCTATGGGTCACTGAGAACTTGAGCTGTCCCCAACCCTGAGCACATCAGCCTTGCCTTCTGACCACATCCAGCACCCCACTTCTCTAGAGACACTGTGGGGGGGATGGGGGTGGCTCTGTTATCTTTACAAGTGAGCACATCATGCGATTTCCTGCCCGGGACACGTGAGAGGTTAGGAGCCATTCCTAGAAAGAAGGAAGCCAGGGAGGAAGGAAGGAAGGGAGAAGAAAAGAAAGACTGTTTTTTGTCTTTTGAGGCAGCTGTAATATTTTCAGAGCCTCCAGCTCTGTAGGTAAAAGGCCGGCGTGTGATTCTTGGTTCTGCCACTTGGAGCTGCTACCCTTAGAATGTTAACACACTCACTGTACAGCCCCATGTCCTCATTTCCACGGGGGGCTAAGGATGTTGATCCGGGCACACAGCAATGCACAGAAGGCTGTGGGACCCGATCCTGGTTGTGCCACATGCCAACAGAGGAACCCTGGGCAATCACTAGATGCCTCTGAGCCTCATGTTCCTCCCTTGTGACATGATACCTCTGGGCACCGAAGCCAGGATGAGGCTGACGGTGAATGGTGTGTACTTTGGGTATTTACCGGTAGTGGTAACAGAACTTCCTACCACTGACTGAGCAGGGCAGAGACCAAGGGGCTGGGTAGCCTAGGACCAGAGAGGCTTGCCTGTGTGGGCACGGCTAGGAAGAGGCTGCGCTGACCAAAAGAATTGTGACCTGAGTATTTCTGATGTGGGATTGTAACCTGTTGGCTTCTCTAAGAAAGCCCCTAACTATTACCCCAGCTGTGTGTGGCCATTGTGGTTAATGATCAGACCCAGCAGAGGGGTAGAGGATGCCACAGAGGACCGATTGATGCCAGCTCAGTCAAGAAGGTTAGAGAATGGAGGCGTGTCCCCAACCTTTGCCTCACAGGGACTGGCCTGGGGCTCACAGGGCGTTGGATTGCTCTTTGCCCTTGTGACATCCACAGAGGTCACACGTGGGCCCTACACCATTCTTACAATTCCCAGAAGGATTTCAGGTGACTGTGGGGAGTCAATGACATCACCTGGGAGGGCCTAACCCCTGGCTGGTGGCAGGAAGTACCACACTCTTCTTTACAGAGCTCACAGGGAGGCGAGATGGTTCCCAGGGAACAGTGTGGCTGGGAAGCGCCTGCAAACTGGGCCTGCGCACAAGGGCCACAGGAGAGGAGGAAAGGAAGGGTTCTGGGACGCCGAGACAGGAACGGCAGTCCAACCACAGCACAGAGGAAGAGGCTGGGTTCTTAGAACTCTGAGCTCCTCCCCTCACCATCTAGAGTCTCTGGGGGAAGTATCTGCTTTGCTTCAGTGCCTCATCCTGGTGCCCCCGACGCACACGTACCAGAGCAGGGTCTCCCCTGATGCTCTGACATTAGGGATATAGCAACTCCAGGAGGAGCGGTGTTCACAGGGTCCCCTGACGACAGAGCCGGAAGGACCCTGAGAGCCCCTTCGGTACAGCCCCCACCCCTGCCATGAGACAAATGAGGAAACTGAGGCTCAGAGAGGGAAACAGCCTTGCCTCAGATCACCTAGGGTGGCAGAGCTGGGGCCAGACTCCAGTTCCCTGATGCCAAGTACCAGCCGCTGTTTCCACAAACTCTGGGCCCTGGTGCCACCTAGAAGCAGGTCTGCTGGGGCCCCATGCCTCTGGGTGAATTCTGGGACCTTGAAGTAAAAGGCTGACCCCCTCTCTTGGTTCGTGTGCTTGTTTCCCCCCACTGCCCTTGTCTGGCATGGATGTGGGCTCTGGAGCAGTCACTAGAACCAGGGAATACAGCCCATAGCTGGGAGCCAAAACAGAGCCTTATTGCTAGGGACACTTAATACTGCACTAGCTTGGGTGTTTATTTTTTTAAATCACATCCATTCCTTTTCATTCACAGAAGGCAAACATTCCTCACCCCAATACCTGGGAGGCCACAACCTGCGCCAGAAGATGGGCGATCTCTGGAGGCTGGGTGGGGGGCGGGTGCCACCGACTTCCAGGGTCCCTCAACTGGAGCCAGCGCAGGGAGGGAGGTGAGCTTTCTACCCCATCAGGATGCATGGGGGTTGCTCCTAGAGGCGGAAGCTGCAGTGTGGGAGTCAGAGGCAGGCAGGTGTGCTCCGATTCCTCACTGTGCGTTTTGACTTTTGGCAAAGAGTTAACCTCCCTGACCCTCAGTTTCTTCGCCTATAAAACAGAGGTTATGACTTGTTGTTGTTGTTGTTTTAAATAAGTGTGAAAGCAGCTACTTCCTGACACGTGGGCACCCAATAAGTAGTCCCGGACTCTAACCCCCTAACCTTTCCATCTGGACCACCCAGGGAGTTTCTCTGCACCCCATGCAACCATGCTCCCTGCTTGCCCCTCAGGACATAGGACACATTCAGGCCCTGACCTGACTGCAGCCAGTCGAGTCTTGCCCTTGTGAGGGTCACATAGTCTTGCTCTCCTCTCACAAACTCCACTTTATCTGAGATCGGTTCCCCACCGCCCCCAATAAAAATATGAGTGGTTTATAGATGAGATCATCAGAAAGCACTTCCCAAAGAGCTGGGCGCAGAGGCAGCGTTACCTGAAGGAGGAGGGCTGAGCAGCCCGGAGTCGGAACCCCTAGAGGGTGAGCTGCTGGGTCCTGAGCGGCAGCTACGGAAACGGAAACGCTCCTTCCTTCCCTGGCTTCCTCCCACAGGCCCTGGGCCTCCACGGTGCCAGAGGCCCCGGGAGCTTGGGGACTAGGAGGCCAGGGGAGGCCTGTAGCCAGAACCTCACCCTTGCTGCCTGTCTACTGGGGAGGGGTTTCTCATTTTCCCAGATCCTGGAATCTCATCCTGTGGCAGACCGTTTGCTACTTCCGGCAACAAAGCTTGGCAATGAGGCAGGGGTTGGGAACCGAAGGTGATGGACTCCACCATTTGGTTTGACCTAAGTCAATGGTGAGAGCAAGAAGAGACCCCCCAACCAGCGTTTCTCTAGGGAGCAGGGGAGCTTTTCCAAGGCGATACAAAATAGTTTTCAAATGGTGGTGGTGCTCACTGCCACCCTTCAGGTCAGCCCCTGGCTCATGGAGATTCCACGTATCACAGAGCAAAACACCGCCCAGTTCCGCACCGTCCCCATCGTCACTTGCAGATTGGACCGGTGGCTGGACCTCAGGCCTTCCATCCTAGGCTATCTTAGACTAAGGTGACCAGACGTCCTGCTTTTGGCGGACAGTCCCGATTTTTAACAATCTGTCCCGTGCATTTTTAAAAAGTCCAGGTTTTTAGAAAGAATGCACGACCAGCTAGGGTATATGGTTTTCGGCTGCCATGTGGCTATTTCGCCAGGATGTGAGTTTTATCAATGGTGTCCCGCTTTACCAATGTGAAAATCTGGTCACATTGCCAAAACCTGTTCCACAAACTAACAGCACTGGAGCCACCACTGACAGACAGGCGCCTCACTCAGGCATCGAACCCTGGTTCAAGGCAAGATTCTAGCACAAGTACCACCCACCATTGCCTTCGCATCTATTTTCACATAAGTTTGGAAAACACTGGAGTAGGTAGGTTTCTTGACTCAGGACTGCTCAGGGCCTTTAATAGGCCTGTGTGAACTGGGCCTCTCTGGGACAGGCATAGGGGATGTCCTGTTTCCCAAGAGCATCTCATGGAATCAGTGATACAGGCAACCCGCAGACTTCAAGGGCGAGGAGAATATGGCACAGGCCCATGGGATAGGGCCCCCAGGGGAGCAGGCTCTCCTGATCCTAAGATCTGTGTCCCTTCCCTTTTCCTCATTTTGCCTTTCATCCCGCTGGCATTAGGGGGTGGTGAGGATGGAGGATGTGTTAGTTTGGGTTGACCAGAGAAACACATGCATAGACACTCATATGTATATGAGAAAGAGCTTTATATACAAGAGCAATTGTATATTGGGAAAACATCCCAGCCCAGTCCAGATCAAGTCTGATATTAGCCCTTATGTCTGATTTCAACTTATAAAGCCCCCTTCAGACTCATGCAACACATGCAATGATGCCTAATGCAGGAAGGTCACAGGCTAGTGGGTGGGAAGTCTTGTGGATCCAGTGGTGGCAGAGGCATCTCAGCGCTGGCAGGGGTCTCCACATGGCTTCTCCACCTCAGGGCACTAGCGTAGTTCCATGTGTCTTGTCAGTAGAGCATCTCCAAGAGAGTGAGCAGAGAGAGAGAGGTGTCTCCAACCTCCAAGGAGGAAATACCAGCATTTCCAGAATTTTCAGGAGAAGGTCATCCCCACACAGAGGCCTCGTTGGTTGTATCTTGATTGACAGGCTAGACTCTACCCCTTCACTCATAACCTCTCAAATTGACACCAGATTATGTAACTACCACACAGAATGTATTTATTTTGATAGATTTGATGTGCTCCAAAGGCCAGAACTTGAGCCAATGGGTAGAGGTCCTTGTTGGGTAGAATTTCAACTCTACCTGAGTGAAAACTTTAAAATAAGTAGACTCATCTGGACCTGGACAGAGCCAGCTTATGTCTGCATCTGAATCTCCAGGACCAGTGTATATGGCTTTATTTGGGGAAAGAAAAAGGAGTGGGGAGAGGGTGCTTGGTGGCTGTGATTAAGTATAATCAGCTGAAAAGATCAACCTGGATGATCTGGGTGGATGCTCCCTAAATTCAATGAAAAGTGTCCTTATCAGAGTCAGGCAGAGGGATTATTACGTGCACCAAAGAGTAGGCAAGGTGAAGACAGACCAGAAAGAGGTGCAAACCACAAGCCAAGGCATGCCAGCACTACCAGAAGTCTGAAGAAGCAAGGGAGAGATTCTGCCTTGGTGCCTCTAGTCTAGCGGGAAGGCAACCCTGCCGACACCTTGGTTTGTTGGTTTAAGCCATCCAGTTGGTGGTCGTTGTTTGCTACCCAGGAACCTGGCAGATGCAGGATGCTGAAGCAGGAGACACACACCGGAGGAGTGGGGAGGCTGCCCTGAGTGGCCCGGGGGCTTTCCTAACCCTGAGTTTCTATGCCCATCAGGATGTCACCCCGCAAGCATAACTTTGATCCAGACCTTGGACGCCAGGATGTCCCATCTGTCCCAGGAAGCAGCAGACGTGGGAGTACAAGACCTAAGTTAGGCAAATCAGACAGAGACAGCCTGATGGCCCATGCTGACCGCTGCTTCCCAAGGCTCTATGTGGTCTCCAGCGACAGAACCCATTTTTGCCTCTTATGGCGGAAAAACCTACAACCAGCTTCTAGCCCCAAGAGGTCAGATCACCCCCACCTCCTCACCCCACCCCGCTTCAAGTGATCAGATGGTCTGCCAGGCTAGTGAGTGGCTGCCAGCTGTCAACACAGAGCAGCTGAGGGGTAGCAGAGAAGCTTCCATGCCAACCAATAAGAGGAGGCAGCAGACCACAGCTCCGTGTAGTGGTCACCGAGCCCCAGCCGGGGGCCCCTCTCTGCTCTGGGTTTCCAGATACCCGTCAGTGACTGAGATCAGCTTGATGCCTCCCCCACCTCCCTGACCTCCCACCACCTGCACCACCACCGCCACCACACATACACAGAGAAGCAGGGTCAGACATGCTTCCCCCACCCCAACCTGCACCCACACCCCGCCCCCCTCTGTACAGCCTGTTCCCTCTCTGCTACACGCGTGCACTTTTACATGCACCCGGGCTCTGTCGAAACAGCCTCTCGGCATGGAGACAGGCGATAACACGCTTGCCTGCCTGTCTCTTCTTGCCTTTAGGCCCTGGCATCGTAAGACCAAACCCAAGTTGTAGGATGACAGGGAACCCACTACCAGGTAAACAAGGAGGCTGCTGTTTGAAAGTCTCTCTCCGCAGCAGCATGGGGAGACCTGAGGGCAGGAGGGGTTGCTGCAGAAGTCACAATTTCACCCCTCCAGCCAGCAGCCCAACCCGACAGGGAGGAAAGGGGGCTCTCCTGATCTGGCTGAGCCAAGCCTGGGGTGGGGCTTGGCGTGTCCTGGGCAGGAGCCCCAACTTTGGCACATCTGTGCGTGCAACCTGACTGGGGACCCCACCCCAGGGTGGGGAGGGTTCACAGCAGGACCCCCACAAGCCCCCACCACCCTCCCCCACCCTCCCCCCGAGACCTGGGCTTCCAGCCCCAGAGGTGAGTTCCTTGTGTCCGAGCTGCATCCTTTCCCACTTCACCGTGCCTCACCAACCCCAACTACCCACCCCAAACCCCAGGAGAAGGAAGCTGGCATGTTTCCTTTCTAGGTCAGAAATGTTTTGTAACCAAGTCCGTGGGCTCGCTCTAGGTTTTGCTGACAGATGTTTTGCTCAGCTGGGCCAGGGCTGGGCCGGCACACCGCCCCCCACTCCCCGCACCCACTGTCCTCAACTGCCTTCTCCCCCGCGCCTCCCTTCACCGCCCTAATTTCAGGCTCAACCGTGCGCATTTAGGGCTTAATTAAACTCTTGTCTTGCTTTCAGAAGAGATGTTTTCTGCCCCAGGGAGTAGCTACCGCGCTTTGTGGGGAGGGCAGGTCTGAGCAGGCTCCCCTGTGAGTATCTGCGGGGTGGGAGAAGGAGCAACTCCTGGAAGCTGCCAGCCAAGGGGAGCCAGCAGGGTGGGGGGCGCGGAGGCCTAAGCT
>NW_022103907.1:886046-889851 GCF_000313985.2 Echinops telfairi | reverse complement strand
CTCCCTGCCACCTCTGCACTGTGTGCAGTGCTTGCTTAATGCAGGTCACGCTGTCCAGGTCACACTGTTCCTGGTGCCCACCCTGCCCTGCCCTGCCCTGCCCAACCAGCCAGCAGCAGGTCTCAGCACCGCCTGCCTCTGCGGCCACATCCTGGCCTCGCGGTCTAAGACTCCGCCCACTGGGCAGGCCCCCACGCCAAGGGGCCACACCCGCCCACCTTCCCTGCCCAGGCCCAGGCCCCGCAGCAGGGCTCGCCAAACAGGCCGCCAACCAGGGCCTGTGGGACCCACACTCCCAGCTCTTGGAATGGCCCTGCCTTGCAGACTCCAGCAGGGAGTCTGGTGCACAGCTTTCTATAGAAGCTCGCCTGTGTGACAGGCCTGGACTGGAGCCTTGGGTCTGCCCTTACCACCCCTGTGCCCTAGAGCAGATGGTTTAATCTTTCCGAGCCTCCTTCTCCTTATCTGCCAATCGGGGTACTAATAATACCTCTCCAGCAGGTTTGGTGGGAGGATTGAAAGAGGTAACAGAGGGGAGAAGGCGGTTAGTAAACTTAGATGCAAGGCTATATACACATACTCACTGTGATGCCTGACAGGGCTGAGCCGGCCACGGACACAGCTGCTAACTGAATTTTTAGCATTTTCCCTAAAAGATCACCCCTCCTCCCCACCCCACCCATTCCACGTTCTCTGAGTGCTCTCTCTCTCTCTCTCTGGTCAAGAGAGAAGCTGGTCTTGCTATGCCTACATTTCCTTTCTCAGGCTGCTGTACCAGTTAACCCGTTGGCTTCTCCACTGCTATGTCACCAACAGGGAGGCTCAGGATGGTAGCGGGAAGGAAGGCCCTTGTGCAGACCATACACCACATTCATGGGATGGCCAGGGGCCAGAGCCAAGTTGACCCCCCACCACCACCCTGCTCAACCCCGCAGGCCCAGCAGCACCTCTGCTTTCAAATGCATTTACTCTTGAAGCTCCAATAGGGCTGATGGATGGTTAACCACAAAGGTCTGGGGCTGCCGGACAGGGGAGCAGGCACTGTGAGCGCTGGAAGGGTCCTCAGAGGTCTCTGAGCTCAATCCTCTTAGAAAACTGGACCCTGGAGACACGGAGTAGGCCCAGGCCTCCATCCTCCCAGCTGGCAGGAAGCACCTCTCTCACCTGCTGACCCAGGAAGCACTATCCTTCCCAGACTGCTGGACCCCCACCAGTCCAGAGGGCAGCTGTCCCCAGATGACCCCTGGTCAATCCGGGGACCTCCCCGGTGGGATGACAGTCAGGTCAGGAGGCTTTTCATTTACCTGGGAGGAGCTGGGCTTTGGCCTCTCACCATTTCAAAGTCCTGCCTGGCATGAGCGCATCTGGCCTTGGCCTTGGCTGCCCATGAGGGGCTTGGGGAGAGACCAGGGCTGGGGTCCAGGGATGAGGTTGAAGAATAGTGACTTTGGTGGGAGGGGGAAAAAAGAAGAGCTGATACCAAGGGCTCAAGTAGAAAGACCTTGTTTTAGAAATGTTGATGGCAACATATGTACAAGGGTGCTTAATACGATTGAATGATGGATTGTTATAAGATTTGTAAGAGCCCCCCCAATAAAATGATTAATTAAAAAAGGAATGATTAATTTAAAAAAGAATTAATTAAAATAAAGGATACTCCAAGGTTACACTTTCAAAAAAATCATTTTATTGGGGGCTCATACAACTCTTATCACAATCCACACGTATATCAACTGTATAAAGCACATTTGTACATTCGTTACCCTCGTCATTCTCAAAACATTTGCTCTCCACCTAAGCCTCCCAAGGTTACACTCTTGACCAAATCAGCTTCCCTTCCATGTACCTCAGCCCCACCCCTCCCCCCCAAAAAAGGTAGTTAATAATACCTAATGCTACCTGGATGACTTGTGACATAGATTAGTGACAGTGGAGGAAAAAGCAAATTCCTTGGTCCAAGGGTCTCTCCACACCAAACTCCCTGCCATCGAGTGATGCGGCCACAGGGACCCTGTAGGACAGGGTGGAACTGCGCTGTGAGTTTCTGGGACGGTAGCTCATTAAGGGAGTAGAAACGGAGTCTTCTTCCTGCAGAGCTGCTCGTGGTTTACAGCTGCTGATCTGTGGGTAGCACCCCACGGCACAACCACCAGGCCACCAGGTGGATGGAAATAAGTGCTGGGTTCTTTTGCCAGCCAGTTTCCTCGCCTCGGAAAGGGAACAATACGCCCTGCCTCCCAGACGGGATAGGACCTAATAGCTGAACACACTGGGTGCCCTATCCATGTTATTTCTCTTCCCAAAGCCAGGACAGACCAGCAAAGCCCCCGAGACAACGGCCTCCTTCTTCTCGAAGCCTGCCCCAGAACTCAATGGCCACTGTCCCCTTGGCTCTGCCTCCTGGTCCCCTGCTAGGCCAAGTGGGAGCCCAGGTCCTGGGAGCCCCTCTCAGGGCCCCCGGGGCTGTGAGTTCTAGCCCTGCCAACGATTGTGTGGCCTCGAGCCGTCTCTGGCTCTCCTGAGTGGTGTGAGGGTTCAGGAAGGCCTGTGGAAGGCTTTGAGATTGTGGATGAAAGGCTCTGGCAAAGTGCAGAGTGTTATTATCCATTATTAGTACTGTTATATTCCTTCCAAGGATCTCAAAGCCTCTGACAGACGGTAATTAGTACCTTGCAGGAGTGTTTTGCGTGTGATTAGTCCCATTTCACCTATGGGAAAACCCAGGCCCGCAGAGAAGGGCAGAAAGGACAGGCGCCTGCCTCGGATTCCTAGAATCTATCCCTGTCCGGAGCTTTGGGGCCCTAACCCCCGAGGGACGCTCAGGGCCATTGGCCTCTACACCAGTCAGGCAGGGTTCCGATGGAACTGGGGAGAGGCACAGAACCAGCACCTTACCAGCTATTTCCCAGAATCCTCCCTCCCCAGGGGCCAGCCCAGGCCCAGCCGGACTGGGCAGCTGAAGCTGTCACTGAGGGGACTGTGGAAAGGTGCAGTGAGAGCGGGGGGCACACCCCGTGAAGGAGAAGACGGAGTGCAGAGCTAGGGCCGCTGCTCTGGGTACAGACTGTCCCTTTAGCCCCCTCTCCCCAAACTCCTCTGGTCACTGTGCGGTGGGTGAACCAAGAGTAGCCCATCCTCCCATACACGCTAGCTTTACAGGAGCAGCCAAGAGGGACAGGATACACAAGGCCATCAGACGGGCAGTGCAGGGGGTGTCAGGAGGCAGTGCCATTGAGGACTCAAGGAACCAGAGGGCCCTGGCTGTCCTCTGGCACAACCCATTTGGTTTTTGGAGACAGCCAGGGGTCTCTGATCTTTCCAGCGGCTCCCTGGTCTCCTACCACGTAGACACCAGGATGTTGTGATATTTCCAAGTGTCCCACAGCTGGTAATTAGATGAGAGATGGTTCTTATTTGTATAACAAAGCGGTGAATGCCAAGGATCTAGAGTAAAGTCAGTTCATTGATGTAGCAGACTGCAGGGGCATTCAACAGCAAACCTAGCAGCCAGCAAGGATCCTCACCAGACCCGCCACGTTGATATCCCTGTTCTTCAACCCTACCGCCTGGGGAACGGCCCTCCCTGAACGAGAGATGCTGAGAGTCCACCCCTGCGTTGATTCATGTCTAACAATCAGCTCTCAAAAAAAGACAAGGTTGTGAAGAAAAAAAATCCTGTCGGGTAGCACTTGCCCACCGCCATGGTATCAATGCTCCTATCGTGACTCATTTCAGCCGACCTGTCAACCAGCTCACCAAGTTCCCAACAACTTGACAGCTGACTCCGATTGTTGACAGGTGTCTT
>NW_022103907.1:867711-884114 GCF_000313985.2 Echinops telfairi | reverse complement strand
AAAAACTCTAGGTCAAGGAGACATTTCAGAACAAGAGTAGAGATCCTAGGAACTTCCAAAATGGGGACAACCAAACCAAGAATAAAACTGTTCACACGCAAAGGATCAGGGATTAGAAGGAAATTAAACTTTTCGTCATCAATGCGGAATGCAAGAAAGTACTGGGATTCTGTGTTTTTAAATGATGAACGCCAAGAGTCTTCAATTTAGAGTTCTATACTCACACTGTCAATTAAGTAGGAAGGAGAAAGAAATATACAAAAAGCTCAAATATCTCCAACTATATGACCTCTTCAGGCAGGCACAATCTAAGAAAAGCTTGCTTCCCATGAATCGTCTCATAGAAGGTGGTAGATGTTGGACTTCCCCCGAATAAGGGGGCCTGCGGGGGAGGAGGAAAGAGCTCATTAATAAGAGATCTAAACAGGGAAGGGGTGAAGAGAAGCCTCAGATGACAGCTGCGCCGTGTATCCTCGCCACGCTGGAGGCAAAGAAGAGAGGTCTCCAGAGGGTGGCAATATCATGTGACCCGCCACCCAACACGTCATCTTGAGAGGAGTTTTGTGCTCTGTCTGAAAGACAGGAGGTTAAGGCATCTGGCAGCAGGGGAGGTAGAGGTATAGGGATGACGGCCTGAGGCAGTGGTGAAAGGTTGTGGTACGCATCTCTGGATCATGAGGAGCAGTTTACCAGGGACGAGAAAAAGGACTTGGAGTGCTAGACGCCACACGTTGGCAGAAGCCCGTTGGCAGAGCTGAGTGAAAGCCACGTGCCAGGTGGCAGTCCAAGGGCAGGGAAGGATGTCTGATGTTTTAACTGACAGTAGGGGTTAGATCGAATGACAAATAATTTCATTTTAAAAATGATTTCTTTTGAAACAACTTCAAATTTAGGGGGAAATTTCAAGAATCGTGCCAAGAGCTTCTATATTCCCTTCATTCTCTGATTAACGCGCTGCCGCACTCTGTCTGTCTGTCCTGAATGATTTAAGAACCAGTAATAGCCATGATGCTTGAAGGTACTGTGTCCCCCAAACACTACCTTCTCCTCTTGACTACCTTCAATCCCTCAAATTAGGAAATTAAAATTAGGTCAACAGCGTCATCCTAACCATGAACTCCATCAAATTTTTTCCCACTGCCCCCACAATGCCTCCTGGGCCTTTCAGACCAGGACCCAAGTTTAGAAACACACGTTGCAATTAGTTACCAAGCTTCATTCATTTCCTTCAGTCTGGAACAGGTCCTTAATCTTGTCCTAACTTTCCGAACCTGGAAATCTTAAAGAGAATGGGACATTCATTCTGAAAGATGTCCCTGAACTTGGGTCTGTCTACTGTTTCATCGTGCCCATTCTCAGACAGTGCACTCTGGTCAGGAAGACCCCAGAAACAATATCATGCGACCTTTTGGGGGGATACAGATTATTGACCTGTCCCACCAATAGTGACGTCAACCTTGATCACTAGTTCAAGTGGATGCCTGCCAGGCCTCTTCTCCATCATAACACATCCTCCTTCCCTTTGTGCTGGGTAAGCAGGTGGCGGTGAGACATCCCAGACTACACTGACATCCTTCTCAAATCTCAAATCTCCACCTACGAGACCGAGCAACCTTTTATGACTTCTGCCTTAACCAACAGCCACCACGATGGCTGCCAGATAGATGGTGGATAAGCAGTTCTATGACTCCTTAGACACGTATGAGTTGGCACTGTAAGAGAGACATTTCTTTTCCTGTCCTTCATTCATTTCTAGCATGATGGACTTGTGGGCTCCTGTTTTCGTCAAAGGGGTGTCCTCCGTTACAATCATTTCTTTTTATTCTCAAATCATTCCATATTTAGCCTCTGGGAGCTCCTTGGGCAGGTAGTTGGACCTATCCCATCATTCTCTGAGTACTTCCTTACGAGAAGATGTTCCAACCACATCTTGTGTTTTTCTTGCTTGGGCCTGGAATCAAGCATTTCCCCAAGGAGCCTGGTTCCGTTTTGTGGAGAACGGTACTCTCACCACTAAGCTCTGGGCACTCAATAGCTTGGGGTTATTGGCGTATCGGTGCCTGGAGGCAATTGCAACTAACCAACAACAGTGGGTGGTGGCTCTAGAACCCTGTTAGATAACTGGGGCAATACACGGTAATATCATCCTCTGGTTCCTGGCTTTCGTCGCTGTAACTCTGGTGGACTACATTTCTCATGGTGTTAAAGAAGCACCTTTCTCTTTCAATGGCATGATTTGGTTTTTAAGCAGGAATGGATGTTGGGTTTTACATAATACATTTGGGGGCCTCTCTCTAGAGAGTCAAGTTGCTTTTCCTCTTTTGACTTATTAATCTGAATCATAGTACAAAGTTTAACAGGTTTAAAGTATGCTTACTGTCCCCTGAATAAATGCTATTTTTAAGAAATATAGGGCGCAGGCGTCAAGGTGCTAGTATTTCCTGGAGGACTTGTGCATCAGTATTTCTGGGTGAGAAGGGCCTGTCTCCCCTTGTCCTTGTCGGGGTCAGAGGCTGCCAGGAGAGGGGAGGCGGAAACAGTGTCAGGGAGGGGGTGAGAGCAGTGAGGGTCCCCAGAAGGAGGAGGGGTGAGGAGGAGACATGGGAGAAAAGGGGGTGCAGGGGCCTGAGTGGAGAAGGGTGCACACAGGGAGATGCAGAGGGGGAGACTAGGGCAGGGGTGGGGGGAGTGGAGGCGTGGCCTAGGGCTTCCGATTTTAAGACCATAGCCCTGCCAGGTGGGGTCAGGCCTAGGCTGCTGCCAGGGGAGGGGCTCGCTGGGGGGTCGGAGAGGTCGAGACCCTGTGAGGCTAGCGTGCCGGGTCGATCGCCCACCTGGGTGTCGACATCTCCCCAGGTGGAAGCGAAGAAGCCAGGTGAGCTGGACATGACACAGCAGCCTCGGGGAGAGGGGGTGGTTGCAACACCGAAGGGATAGCTACGTGACCCAAGGAGACGCGGAAGTGGGCGTGGTTTCGTCTTTTAAATAGGAGCAGAGTAGCAGGAGACTGACCAGAGTGTAGAGTGGGGTCGCCCTGCCCTGGCCCCTCCTCAGTTTGGGGGAGGAAGTGGGAGGTGGGGGCAGGAAGGCTTTATTCCAGGACGGCCCAGGGTGGCCTGAGCATCTGCTGGGGGAGGGGCTCTTTTCTAATACCACCCCTGGACCGACTTAATGAAATGAGTTAATAGATGTCCAACAGGTAAGTGGGTGCCCGAGACGCGAAACCAGCATACTGTAAAAGCGCGGTGGCCACGATCATGATTGGTGGCATTAAGCTCTGGGGAGGGCTCGTGACCACACAGGCCCCTTGGTGAGCACACGGTGGGTGTAGTCAGTAGTTGGCACTTTGAACTTCCCCCGGTGGTGCCACAGGAAGAAAGACCCGGTGATGTGGTCCCGTAAGGGTCACAGCCTAGAATACCCTGGGGGCAGTGCCACTCTGTTGCATGAGGTCACCCTATGCGTCGAAATCTGACAGCATGCACCAACAATATTTTCTAAGTGATACACCCATGCGGTGACAGATACAACCCCCACGGGTGATCACATCTTCTGCTTGCATGTAGACCACAATGTTTATCAATTACCCCCTCCTCGCTCTCCCTCACTGGTTTCTAGATCTTTCGGGGGTGCTTCTGGCATCAGCCAGACCCAGGCTCAAATCCCAGCAGCCTCAGCTTCACGTAGGTCTATCTTGTCTGGCTCAGCGGGACAGTGATGCATCTTGGAATTAGCAAGGGTACCAGGGCTATGACCACAGGACCCCTGGAGCCTGCCAGCTGCTCTGAGGCGGATCACCCACTGCCAGAAGGCTGCTGGCTGCTCCGGGGCAGGAAGCTCATCTGGGAGTTCTAGCCAGGGCCTGGATCCCCTGGCCCCGACAGAGGAGCAGGGAGGACAGGCGGTCAGAGTGGGTTTTCCAGTTAATGCAGATGGAATCGTCACCCGCTGAAGATCCAGGAACAGGACACTGTGAACTCCACGTGGGAAGGACCCGAGAGACTCAGGCCCTCAGCCTGTGGTTAGGGGGTGGTCCCTGCAGTTCCCCATTTCATCTGGGAGCCAAGCGCTGGCACTACCCACACCCCTGTCCCACACATTTCCTGCTATGGTCCTCACCCCAAAGGTCCTCTCGGGCCCTCCCCAGGGCTCCCCTTCCTGTGAGCAGGACCCCCACTCTTCAGGGCCTGCAGGAAAAGCGAGGTGACCATGGAGGCTGGTCCCCTCAGAGGCAGCTGGAGAGGACAAGGAAGGGACAGGGAAGGGGAGGGTCTCCCTTGCCGGGTTTTCCCAGCGGAAACCTTTGGTCCCGAGGCCCAGGGTTCTGAATGGTATGTCATATTCATGATGGCATTACTATCTATTGAGTCTCTACCAAGTGCCTGCCCTCTAACGCCCATTTCACAGACGAAGGGACCGCGGTGCAGAGTTTAGATAGCATGAGGGGGCTTCACAAAGTGCATGGCCGAACTCCATGATCTTTCTGTTTCATTTCGTTTTTCCCACAGCTTTATCGGTGTATAATTCGCCAACCGTACAATAGCTCAATGGCCGAGGAGACTCATCACGCCAACCAGTTTGAGAACATTTTCTTCGTTCTTGTCCTCATCAGTATTAGCTCCCATTTCCCCCCCAACCTCCCCTGCTGGACCCCCGAGGAACCATTAATCCAGTTACGGTCTCTGTCGATATACCTTTTCCCACGATTTTTTTTAAAGCTCCCTCGTGTACCTAAAGTGATTCAAGGGCTAGAGCAGGATTTCGAACTGAAGTCAGTGCGGCCCCGGGGCCTGGTCCCCTCCACTTGCAGCGCCCTGAGTATTCAGCGAACGTCTGGGGGTGAGCCCGGGCCTGGCGTACACGGTTGAGTGCCTCGCTCCTATCTAAAGGGGCGACCATGCAACGCTCCCATATGCGTGTGGGAAGAAAGGAGCCACGTCTGAAAGTCAGACCTTGAACACCTGGAGAGCGCACGTTCAGCCACAGGCACTTCCCAGGAGCCGGGCTTGACTTAACAGCAGCTGGTAGGTTGGGCAGAGCCCAGGACTCTGCCAGGCAGTGTGGGGCTGGACTCGGACAGAGACAGGGGGCAGCATGGCATGGGCTGGGCCGAAGGCACAAACTGGACTCTCAGTCCCTGCGCCACTGCGAGCTGTCAGTGTCATAGGTGAGTGAGGGGACTGCTCTGGACCTCCATCGTTTCTGGTGGAAAAGGAGGTAAAGGTTTAGTGGGGCAAATAAAACCAATGCTTGCATTGTTCTCTGTTAAAACCATTTGGAAATAAAGTGGAATTGAGGGTACTCTGTAAACTGAACCCTGGTGGGTAGTGGGCATGTGTTGGGCTGCGGTTGAAAATCAGCAGCTGTTCTTTGGGAGAAAGAAAGAGGAGTTCCAGTCTGGAAAACCCACAGAGGCCGTTCTACCCTGCCCTGTAGGGTCACTATGAGTTGGCATCGACTCCATGGCGGCGAATGAGTGATCTGAACTCAAAGGACTCCTGGTGGCACTGTGAGTTAGGCATTAGACTGCTAATCACAAGACGGGTGTTCAAACCCCCCAGCCACTCTGAAGGAGAAAGGGGAGGCTGGTGGCTCTTGCCATAGAGATTATAGTCTGGAAACCGCCCCTTGGGTGGTTATGAGACTGGATGGCAGTAGCTTGGTTCGTTTGTTTTATTTTGTTCTATAATTTTACTGGGGGCTCTTACAGCTCTTATAACATTTCATAGATGTTTTCATTTATATAAGCTCAGGGAACAGAGTGATCGGGCGGGGGTGGGGGTGTGGAGGGGACAGGACACTAGGAGTTCTTCCCCCACTGTGGGACCTCTAGGGACCTTGACTTTCCATTTATCTGAGATACTGTGGAGAGAGCACATATGAGGGTGCAGGGGACCGGGTCAGGACTCAGTGACCCTAAACTGCTTCTTCCTGGAGAAGCCTGGGAGTGGGACGAGTTCCGTGGCGGGTCCTGTGCTAAGGGCAGCCACCATGCATGGAGCTGATGCCGGCAGCAGCATGGGGCCTCTGGACAGAGGCGAGGCGCTGGGGCGACACGCGGGCTGGCCTGCACACAGGAGGGCGGCCATGGGTTCTGTTTCCTGGCTCAACCGCTGGCTGTTACTTTAACAGCTTGCTTCCTCTCTGAGTCTTGGTTTCTCATCTGATAAGAAGTTGTGTTTGCATTCCCGGTAGGGGCTGGGCGGGGTGGGGGTGGGGGGCTGGCCGGGTGAGGGCCAGCAGAGAGACCTGGGTGCTGGGTGGGGGTGGGGCACGGGCGTCAATACTGAGCACTCCCTGGGGAGACAGGAGAGGCTCCAGACAGGAGCCTTGAAACAGTGAGCCAGCACACAGACGGGCCCTACTAGCAGCACCTGCCATGGAAATCCGCCTACGAAAGGAAGGGCAATCCCCCCACCCCCACCCCGCCGTGACCCCAGAAGCCTGAGGCTCCCCAGAGAAGCAGTGAAAAGGGTTCCCCACCGCACTGGATGAGTCACCGGTTCACCCCAATCCCATCATACCCAGTCTGAACCCCTGCTGGTACTTCTGCCTCCACCCACCCCCAAGACACACCACTCCTGAGGGGCTCCATCACCTCAGACCTCCACCAGGTCCAGGAGTGAGTGAGTGTTTCCACCATGAGCCAGTGCTGTGTACCGGGCAGGGGGTGAGGTGTGCCCTGCGTGGGGGGCATGGGGAAGCCCCCCCCCCAGGCCCCCTTGGAGGAAGCACTTGAGGCACATTATGGGCACCCTGCTCCTGAGGGTGGTCTCTCTGGTCTTTGACCGGGTGATTAAGGGCTGTGAGCACAGAGGCCTGAGAGTCTCTCCACCCAAGTTGCAGCCCAGGGCACAGACCAAACAGAGCCTTGCTCCTGAGAGTCCCAGTCCCGCCGGGAATATAAACAAGAACATCAACAATGCTAACTACCACTTACAGAGGGCTGCCTAATGGCCAGACACTGGGGCAAGGCATTCTGCCTCCATTATCTCGCTCCTTGAATCCCTGGGTGGTGCCAATGGTGAATGCTCTGGGCTGCTATGGGGGAAGGTGCCTCAGAGAAAAGTCCTGGCACTCTATTGCCCAAAAATCAGCCACCGAAACCCTAGGACACAGAGTTCTGTTTTCACACACTTCAGAATCAATTTAAAAAAATATGTATTTGTTTCCCTAAATTTGTATACTAGTGAGGCTTCTTTCTCTCCATCCGAAGAGACAGAGAATCAATTCAAACTGCATCCCTGAAGAGGCTATCTGGCTCCTGGACGGAAGGCCTGGAAGCAGGATTTCTTGCTTTCGTCCATGATAGAGCCAAGTGGTCCCAATGTGTCAGTGACCCCGTGCCCCACCTCGCAGTTCTGATGAATGGAAGTGTTCCAAGGATGGTGTCCCTGGTGGGGCTTGGGCTCTACCTCCAGGGAAGGGGAGGGAGGGCCTTCCGTGAGGATGTGAGGCTACCTGAAGCTGGGGGGAGCCCGCAGCCCTCAGTCTGAGATGGGGGGTTCTCTTTGGGGAGGACCAGAAGGTGTTGAAACTATGGCTGAGGCCAACTGTGCCAGGCCTCCAGCCTCCTTTGTTTCCGCTTGGCACTGGAAGCCTCTGGAGATTTCTGAGCACAGGAGAGACGCCTTACTCGGCCCATGGCGGCATCGCGGTGGACCTTCAGGAAGCAATGTGGCTGGGCTAGCCCAGGAGAGAGTGAGACAGGGGCCAACGAAGAGCCGTTACCACAATGCTAGGACCAAGTGATAAGGACCGAGTGGGTGGGGTGGGGGGGACTGTAGCCCCACTACCACTGGCCTGACTGGCCCCACGTCCCAATCTAACCAGGGCCCCAGTCATCCTGCCCCTCCCGCGAGTCCATGAGTCCTTGAGTGTGAACACCCTGACCGGATGGGTCCAGGGAACAACTGGGACTTCCCTCACACTCATTTCTGGCATGGCACCTCAAAAACCCCTCTTGGCAGATGGTTCTCTCTCATGGCCAGCGTGTGAGCCGACCTTGTTGCGGCCGAATCATCGTCTCTGGCCGAAGCCTTAGCTGCAAAGAGGTATTTCCCCAGCCAAGGGGGAGAGCCACAGAGCCAGCAGCTGGCCTGGCGTCTCAGCTGCCCAAAGCCTCCTGGGAGGTGAGCAGAGACAGGGCCGGCTCCGCCAGCCTCCTGGAGACACAGGCTCTCTGCTCTCCCCAAGCAGTGATGAAAGCCCAGGGGGATTCCTCTTGGCCCACAGCGAGGCCCCAAGTTGAGGAAGGAAGCCCACAGGCTACTGGGAAAACACCCCTTGGGAGCCTGGACGAGGCCTGGGAAGGGAAGGTTGGGGGCCTATGCCCTTCAAAGCCTAGGTTGGAAGCCCCAAGTTGGGTGAGAGTTGAAGACCAACGTGCCCCATCAGAACTGAGGCCAAATCACAAGACAGAGAGTCCTAATAAGCCGTGAGCTGGGTAGCTGTGTGTATGCGCGCGCACATGTGTGTGTGTGTGCACACACATGGCCCCGCGTTTGAACTTTGAAGCTCTAGTCTCTACAGATGCCTTTGACTTAGCGGACCTAGAACCACGCAAGTTGGAGGAGATCGAATGAGACCCTTCCCCACTGACCCACTCAACTTTCAGAGACTCAGTGTGAGGGAGCCCCTCCCCCTCGCCTGCCCAGGACTTCTCCTCAGCATTTCAGAGAAGGGGAAGCTGGCCAGGGGGAGCGTGTGGGGCGCTCTGGGGTTTCTCAGTGACCATCCCCAGCCCTGGCCTTCGGCTCCCAGGCCACTTGCTGCTCTGGCTGCCGGGAAGCTGCCATCTGGAGAAGATGCTCCCTCTTGTACCAGAGATCACACAGAGCGACCTGGCTTTTCCCCAGCTTCCTGCTGCCAAACGCTGTCAGTTCTGGCTCCCCCGATAAACCTTCTCCCCAAACAGCTGAGCTGTATGTTCTGTGGGCAGCCGTTCTCAGGTTTCCTGCCTCCCAGGTCTGGACCAGGTTTGGGGGGATGAGGTGATATGGGGCCGAATAGAATGAAGAGACCCCACATTTCTCTGGGCTTGATTCCAAATAGTGAGGCAAAGGGCGCGGGGCCCCTTACAAAGTTCGTATATTCTCCTGAAAAGCCAGACTTAATCTGATCATAAGAGAGCTCAATGCCAGCAGGACAGGGCTGCCGGGAAGGTGTGTTCGGGTACCATAGCTTGCTTAGTTCTGGGATAAAATTCTCAATTCTAGGCTCACGGTCTTTTAACGGTACTTTAAAATCCTATTGTATTTGGTGGGGGGGGTGTTTTTGTTTTGTCCCGAGGTAAGTCATTCTGAATCTTTTGGGGAGCCAGCTGGATAGAATGAACCAATGAATGATCCCTTGTATTTGCCAACCCAGGGGTCCCTTGGTGCTGGCGTTCGCACACACTCCGCTGTGGGCTGGAGGCTGGAGTCCCTACAGAGAGATCGCTTGGTAGGTCGGTCCGGCGATTGCCATCTGGAAAGCTGGCCCTTGAAAATCCTCGGGATTCTAGAAATCTTCACAAGCCAGCACAACCTTCAAGCAATCCAATCCAATCCACTGGATGGAGAGCTTGGGTAGACCGTTCGCCAAAGAGGATATTCAAATGGCTAACCAGCCACATGAAGAGGTGTTCCACATCGTTAGCCCTGACCGAGAACCAAACCCAGTTGTTGCCAAGGCAATTCCAACCCATGGCGACTGTACCCATGACCTGGCGGCAGTGCCCCAAGAGGTGTCTTTCCATTGCTGCTGCTGGGGCTGGGCTCTTTATGGAAGCCGATCACCGACGCTTTCTCCCCTGGCATTGTTGGGTGGGCCCAAGCCACCAGCCTTTCGGATGAGACCTGAGAGCAAGTGGGTTGAGTCCCCCAGGCACCTCATTAGCGAGAGATCGCTACTCAGATGAGATGGTCCCTCTCCTCTACTAGAATGGTCCACAAAGGAAAGAAGTCACCAAAAACAACAACCGGTGTTGTTGGCAAGATGGTAGAGACACCAGAACCCTCCTCCACTGCTGGTGTGGATGTCAACTGGGGGACAGGGTGTGGTGGTCCCCTAGAAAGTCCACCTCCGAGCTGCCTACAATATGACCCAGTGAGCCCGATTCAGAGGAGATCCTGCACATGCAGGGTGGCGGGCCTGGTCCCCATGGTCCGCAAGCCAGAAGAAGTGCTGGTGGGACTGTAAATAGGAAGCTGGGCACTGGTGTGCCCTACGGCACTCTCCACCACAGCCAAGGGTCGGAGTAACCAGAGGTCCACCGAGAGATGTGCGGATAAAGGGAACCTGGGACATGCCGGCCCACAATGGGACAGGAGACAGACATGAAGCAGGCCACTCTGCGGGCACGCTCTGGAAACGCCAGGCAACTGCCACAGAACCAACAGCATGTGAGCCCATTTATATGAAATACACACATGTGCAGAAACAAGAGATTATTATTAGGTATCCGGAGCAGCAGGAGGGGGAGAGGGGAGCCAAGGGGTTTTCACTTAGAAGACGTGGAGGTCGTGTTAAGGCCGGTGGCATTATCTGGACAAGGGCAGCATCGCACATGCACAAACTGTGAAGATGGTATAAAGTTACAATTTTATTTTGACAATAAAGTTGTTTTTAAAAACTTAACCCCCCTCTGGAGTCTCCAATGGTCAGGGGGATTGGACAGCAACTGGTCTTTAAGTGTTGTTTTGTTTTCTACTCTGTACCTGGCTCTGTGCTAAGTAGTGTACAGGATTGGCTTATTTGAGCCTCTCAACACCCTTCTGAGGAAGATGCTATTAATATCCCCATTTTACAGTCCAGGTAACTAAAGTGCAGTGAGCACAGTTCACCCAAGGTCAGCCCACTGTAAGTGGTGGAGCCAGGCAGTCTGGCTCCAGTCCCCTCCTTCTCACCTGCCAGCCGGTTGCTTGCTCAGAGGAAGGGCTGAGGAGCCCACAGTCCTGAGGAGGAGGTAGTGGTGGTGAGACTGTGCCCGTGGTGGTCATGATGGCAGGCAAGCGGTGATGGACAGGGTTGGGAGAGTCCTACTGGCCTGTGCTTCCAGCTCTGCCGGAGAGGGTGCCTTCAGGGCTCACCCTCAGATGTAGAAGGTTCCGGTCCCTGCCGTGCCCATGGATAAGTCTGGGCCCTCTCCTGGCCTCACATTGCTCCCTTGGGAGATGGCTAGTGGGGCTTGGGACACTGGAAACAGTTTTATCTTAGAACAACCCCCCACGCCCCCCACCCCCCGCCTTTCCCTTCACATTCTTCATAAGGCAGAAGGTAAGCACTTGAGGATCAGGCAGCCAGGCTCCAGTGAGCCCCAGTGAGTGCACAGAAAGTCGGGGGGGGCGGGGCTCTGAACTGTGGCAGCCCTTGTGTGTGTGTGTGTGTAGCAGGGTGTAGGGGGAGCACACAGTCTTCAAGCTCAGGCCCAGCCCATACCACCCTGCCTGCCCTAAGAACAGCTGAGAAAGAACCTGGCTCTCAGAGCTGGGAGAATCCCATGGACCATCTGACATAGTCTACCATTTTACAGGTGTGGAAACTGAGGCTGGAGAGAGGGAAGAACCACTCCCACCTGCCAACCCACTGCTGTGAAGTCATTCCGGGTCCCAGTGACCGCAGAGAACAGAGCACAACTGTTCCGTAGGGTTTCTGAGATTGTCCATCTCGACGACGGAAGCAGACTCCGCTCATCTCTCTTCCTTGGAGTTGGTGGGTTTGAACACTTAACTGGCTGTGCCACCAGGGCTCCAAGCAGCCTCCAGGGCCCTGCAAATAACCCGGGGTGTGTGCCGGGCCCGTCTCCCTGTCTCTGTTCTCTGTTCTTAAACTCACAGCAACCAGAGGAGACGGTGGGGGTTCCTGCGGCTCTGGCAAGAGAACGAACTCTGAGGGCATCCGGTGAGGCCAGCGGCGTCCCTGCTCGTCCATCCCTTGGGGCTCTGTGCTGTCCTGGGCGATGAGTCAGAAAAGGCATCGTTGTGGCACCAGCCTAGTGAACTTCGATTCTGGGGTCAGGCAATTGCTTCTGACTAATCCTGGAGCGTGAGGTGTCGAGGCAGCCCTGGGAGTGTGGCGAGAGAGAGACCAGGTGTCTTTGGGGGCAGCTTCCCTGGGCCCTGGGCCCCAGATGCTGCCCCCGACCACTCGATGTGCCTCAACCCCAGGCTTGTCCCTGCTTGCAGCTCTTGACGCCCTGCAAAGACTCTGGTAGGGAGACCACAGGGGGGTGCAAACGGTAAGGGCCGGGGGTGCGAGTAGCCAGGAGACCTGGGCTCTAGGTCCTGCACTCACCAGGCCTGACATTCTAGGGTGCTGCCTCGCCCCATGTGGAGTTGGGCATCTTAAAGGAAAAGAACTGGAAAGGATGAGCCTCTGCCCACGACAGGGCTGGGACTCTGATGTGTGACTTGCTGGGCATCTGAAATCAGCCTGGGGGCTGCAAGGGGGCAGTTGGTTGAGGAGGGGAGGAGGGGTCAGGGCCTCTGCTCAAGCCAGCAGGCCCTCCACATGGGGCCCCAAGGAAGTAGGGCTGGGGCAGGACAGGGTGCGGTGGCAGCACTGGGTGTAGGGCTGGGTCTCTCACCCACCCTTCCACATAGATGGCTTCCTCCAGCTCATGACCTTTCTGGTGGGATGCAGAGGCCCTGAGAACGCCTAGGAAAAGCAAGGCCACCAGGGCCCAGGCCTCACCATTTTCACTGCCCCCCCCTGCCGCTGTTCCACAGAGAGGGGTCCCCGGACCCCTCACCTGCCCTGATCAGGCAGCATTCCCATTAGGCCAGCCCATCAGGACCAAGGACCAAGCCTACTTGCACCCAGTTGCCACAGAAACCTGCTCCAAGCACTGACCAGGATACTGACGCCACCTGGAAGAAGAGGTCCACCCTATCGCATCTTTGCAAGGAGCCCTGCTTTAGGTTAGGCACTGGGCCAGTTCAAACCCACCGACCGCTCTCTGCGAGAAGGATGAGGCTGTCTGCTCCTGTGAAGATTTACAGCCTCGGAATCCCTATAGAAGGTCACGATGAGTCAGAAATGATCGGATGTCAGCGGGTGTCACATCTTGCACCCCAGAGGCAGCCAACTTTCCTTCCGGGGCAAAAGATAAAGAAACAAGTTGGCCCAAGGTGATAGTCAGTAGGCAGGGCCCAGGAGCCTCCACCAAGGCATCCAGGCATCCAGACACCTAAGGTCCAACATGCTGGCCACTGAGACTTGTGGTTTAGAGATTCACATCCATTGGCCCCCCTCTTACTCATTGGTCATTTGGGCAGGGGTGAGGGTGGGCAATGCCAACCTCATGAGGTCCCATCATACCAGGTCACACACAGACTAACAGACACGTGTGGGTGGAACTTGCTGGCCATGGCCGAAATTCCTATGATTTTCTGTCGCGATCGTTACTCCGCCCACATAGATTGTGGTCCTCAGATCCCTCAGGTGCTCAGCCTGCTGGGAAGCCGCCCAGCCTGGCCTCTGGCGTCCTTGCTCTCTGGGGGCCTCTCCTTTGGGTGGGTCCTGCTTGAAAATCGCCCTCTGCCTTCCCAGCCACCCTGTGGAGCCATGCACAAGTGCCTTTTGCTAAAAAGCAGCAGCGCGGGTCACCCTGGTTTCAGGCTGGTGGTTTACCTCCTGATGTCATTTCCTTCCTCCCGCTTCACGGGAAGAGCCATCACCGCTCCGGGTGAGTTTCGGCTGGGCTGGGGGAGATATCGCCTGTGCGCACTCGGTGCTCTAGGCTCCCCAGCCCCCGCCCAGACTCAGGGTGGCCTGGGATGGGTGGAAGGTGGTTTCTATCACCCAGGCCTTTCGTAAGTACAGGCAGGGACCGGCCTCTCACAATGGAACCAGGTACAGAGCAGGAACCGAGGCTGCTTGGGGCCGGCAGGAAGCCACAGCAGCAGAGCTCCAAGCCCAAGCACCCCCTGCTCCTCCAACCTCCTTCCCCGCTGGACCTCTGGGGCCTGCTGGGTACAGAGCGCCAGGCCCTGAGCTGCTCTTTCAGAGCCTGGGCTTGGGGAGACCACCCTTCCTCTCACCAGAGCCCTCCTCCCCATGCAGCCCAATGAGGGAGGGGCGGAGAAGTGCAGTGGGGAGGGTGCCCCAAGAATGTTCACTGGCTGCCTGGTGGAGGGGGTGGCGCTCTGCTTTCTTTTCTCACCGAATGTTCTCAGAACACTTTGAAGTTGGCCTTTTATGAAGGTCGGATGAAAGGCGCAGAGAGGGCTGGGACCTGTCCAAGACTGCAGGTAGCAATGGGCCTGGCATGCAGGTGGGGTCCAGAGATGTCTGTTGGGGGAGAAGGGACCGAGGCACTACCTTTCCTTGGAGGGGAACACACCAGCTGTCTCCAGGGCTCCGGACAAGATGGTGGGTTCCACGTTGAGCGCAGATGCACCCCCAGCGAGAGGGACCCTGCCTGGGGGGCTGGAAGGGGGTAGCCAACGCCCAAGGGCAGTCTCACTTCAGGCCTGTCCACTGCTGGGGAGGGAATGAGGGCACGCTGCTCCCCCAAAAGCTCCCTGATGGGACGTCCACTTTTCATACTTAATCCGATTCTTAGGGGACCTCTGCTCTTAGCAGTGCCAGTTGCTTACTCTGTAGGGTACGGGGTGGGGGGAGCACTGGGGCAGTGGGGGAGGGCAGGGACAGAGAGAATTGAGAGAGGGGGACGGGGTTCTCGTCCTCAGGACACTCACCTTCCTCCCAGGGGCAAGGACAGGAGCCATAAGCCCAAGGCAGATTTCCTGAGCATCTACTATGTGCCCTATACAAAGTTTGTAGCGCATATGTCTTATTGAAACAACCCCACCCCCCAACTCCAGGTCACCCAGCCAGGAGCTGGTGTTTGAATGCATCCAATGCAGGCCCATCAGGAGGAAGGAGTCAAGACCCAGAAAGAGGCCTGGGAGTGTACAGAGGAGGGGCGGCTGGGTTGAGGCCAAAGTGCAGGGGAAGAGGGTCTACACTAGCCAGGGTCCAGGGGTGGACAGGTGAGGAACTCAGGGCATGGGGAGGGAGGTCGAGGCTTCTCCCGGGCAAACCAGGGTCAGGGGAGCAGATCTGGACTGCATTTCTCCATGATGGCTGTGCCCTGGGGGTCCAAGGGCAGTCAGGGTAGATGCTTCTTCAGGTTGGGCCCCACCCCCCTTCTGGAAAGCAGCCTCTCTCCCTGGGGCCCAGATGCCCTCTGCCCAGGCCAGCATCTCCCAGAGCTGGAGGCTGCAGCCGAGACACGGCGGGGTCTGCTGCCCAGGACCCAGAGCTGGAGCCCAGTCCAGCTGATAGGGCCGCGTGGGTGGTCTGGGAGGAAACCGTTCAGCCAGCTCTATCCTTGGCCAGGGCTCCTGGACCGCAGTGTGAAGGGCTTTGAAAACCAGGCATGGCCACGCTGCAGACTGGGTGGGCTGCAGTGTCTCTGGACCCCCCAGCATCGTCCTCAACACACCCTCACATATCTCTCCTAGCCCACCACCCTCCCTGCCTGCTCACGAGGCCTGCAGGCCTCTCTCACCGATTCCACCACCCCAAGGGGATGGGGTATCCTTGTCCTGCACAGCCACGAGGCTTTCGAATCTCTCCTCTCCCAGCCTACACCTGGCTTCCCCCTGGGGAGCTGGGCTGCTGTGCTCAGGGACAGACTGGGTGGAAAGGGGCAGGGGCCAAGGGCAGTGAGGCTGAGCACAGACGCTGGGGACCGTGTCTGGCGTCTGAGCCCAGCTCTCCCTTCTCACGCTCCTGGCGGGAAGCCCAGGCGTTCGCTGGCCTCTCAGGCCAATTCGTGACTGAGTAGCAGCCTCCCGGGCCCTGCTCGGGGCGGGAGGGGCCCTGGGAAAGGGGAGCTGTGGGACCTTCGCAGCCGCACTGCGGGCCTGCCCAGGCTGTGTGTGGCTCGGCTAGGGAGGCACGGAGAAGCCTGGTTTGTTTTGTTTTGTTTTTTTCATTAAGCAGCTGGGTGGAGATGGAAGGAATCGGCAGGAATGCGTTTCCAATTAGCTGGACTGGGACTGTGGGGCTGGGCTCCTCCAGGGGAAGCAGGTTTGCCTCCTTGAGTCCTTTAAGAGCACACACACACACACACACACACACACACACACACACACACACACGACGGTCAGGGAGTCCCTGGGTGACACAAACGTTTCAGCGCTCGTTGTGAACCCACATGTTGGAGGCATGCAAAGGCACCACGGAAGAAAGCCCTGGTGATCCACTTCTAAAACCTCAGCATGGACACCCAGTGGGTCATAGTGCGACGACCCACCCCCCAGGGGGGGCGCCAGGCACTGGAGGAGACAGCAGCCGCTGGATCTGCTCTGGGAGGGGTGGGCCTGCTGCAGCCCTGGCCTGTGAGCCCTGGGGAGCTAAGGCCCCCAGGGCACAGTTGCCAGCTCTGCGGTGGGGTGGGCAAGCCTGCT
>NW_022103907.1:865608-867551 GCF_000313985.2 Echinops telfairi | reverse complement strand
GTGGGCCAGCGTGCATGGCCACCGTGAACTCCTCTGAAAGCCATGGGCCCGGTACTCTGCACGTTGCCAGGATGGCTGCTCAGAAGCGGCTCTCTGCTTCTCCCCCCCAACCCCCTCACCCAGGCCCTGCTCACTGCCTCCACTGTCCCTACTTCCAGCCAAACTGGGAGCCAGGGGCTGGGCACTGGCCATCCACTCCAAAGGGCCCACCTCAGAGCTGGGGTCAGTGCCTGTTTGTCAAATTCAAGCAGACCCTCGCTCCCCGACTGCTAACTCAGGGCCTGGGATGGACCAGGGAGGACAGGGCAGTGCCAGCAGGAATGGTGGGGCCAGAGAGCAGCCTGGGCATCGGCCGAGGGGATGCTGGAGTCGGGGGTGGGCAGTCATGGGGCCTGGAGAGGGAGGACGAGTGGGGGCTGAGAGGGAGTAGATCGGATAGGACCAGTGATGGATTGGTCGTGTGGGGATTAGAAAGCAGGGTGTTCTCGTTTGGACAACCTGGGACGATTTGGTCTGAGCTGGAGGCCTAAGGCCACTGACCCTCTGTGAAACCTGCCGCAGGCTGGCGCCTTCTCTGAGTCTGTGGGAACCCTGATCCCTGATTGCATCGGCTGCCAAGAGCCGGGCGCGCGAGGTCGTGTTTACGCCGTGCAGGGTTGGAGCTGGAGAGACGCCCTCGCCCATGTCTCCCTCCCTTCCAAACCCATGTCATGAAAAAGTGCAAACACACAAAGAAGAAACAGAGGCATGTTCCCCCCGCCTGCCCTAGCCTGCCTTGCCCTCGGGGCCCATCCCTCAGCACTCAACAATATATGTGTTCCCTGCTTTTCGCTTCCCATCCCGCTTCCTTCTCGGCATCTTAAAACAATCCCAGATGCCATATTATCCGACCCATAAATAGTTTGTATCTCCAACAGAAGAAGAGTATTTTATGACCCAACCTCAATGTCCAGACAGAGCTCTTGCTAACCAAGCGAACAATGATTTCTGAATGTCCGATATGACCCAGCCCTTGTCCAGATGCCTCTGATGCCCTCGTCCTTCTAGAAGCAGTCGTGGGCTTGATGTCCAGGGAGGGGAGGTTGCTGTGGGAGGTCAAGCCTGGCTGCTCTGGGCTGCTCAGCGGAGTCTCCACCAGTGCCAGGCCCTGCCTGGAGCAGCGTAGCATGTGGGGGACCTTAGTGCAGATGGTTCAGGCCACTACCATCTGGCCACTGCCAGCATAGGGGACCCCCTGGACTGGCCTGGAGAGCAGGGTGCATAAAGTCCCTGGCTGCTCCAGATCTTCCTCAAGCCCAGGGGGGGCAGGAAAGGGGGTTGCTGTGAAGCCCTTTAACCTGGCTCCTCTCTCACCGTTCACCCGTGAAGCCTGCTAGAGGGCCCAGGCCTGTATCCGAAGCCTGCCTCCAGGGTCCAGGGTTCAGCTCACACTTTCTCAAGAAACCCAGCCAGCTTGAGCCACTTTGGGTTGTGTGATGACCGACTGGCGTGTCCGTAGTTCCGAATGGGCAGTGTGTTAGTCTGGGCTGACTGGAGAAACAAATTCATAGAGCAATGGTTCTCAACCTTCCTCATGCCGCCACCCTTTCATACAGTTCCTCATGTGGTGGTGATCCCCAACCATAAAGTTATTTTTGTTGCTGCTTCATCACTGTCATTTTGCTATGTTTATGAATCCTAATGTAAATATCTGATATGCAGGATATATTTTCATTGTTACAAATTGAACATAATTAAAGCATAGTGAATAATCACAAAAATAATATGTCATTATATATTGTGAAATATTTCTTCCTAATGACAAATAAATGAAATTTTGTCTTGAAGCATGGTATAGCATGGGTAACAGTCTGTATTAGTCTGGGTACTTTGGAGAAACAAATCCACAGCAACTCACGTATAAGAGAGAGTTTTATGCAAAGAAAATGTGCATCACGAAAACA
>NW_022103907.1:845567-865327 GCF_000313985.2 Echinops telfairi | reverse complement strand
GCTGAAGCAGGGAACTGCTAAGGCAGCTGCACCCGATGCAACCATCACAAAACAAGAGACCCGAGAACTAGAAAGGCGAGGCTTCACCACCCATTTATCTCTCCGCCTTTCAACCAGCACCACATGTGATTATCGGCCAGGCTGGCACAATTAACTAACTCACAGTCTTCACGCCAGGTACTAGTATGTGGGTCTATCTGCATGTGGTTGGACCTGCCTGAAGATGGACAGAGGAGCAGTGTCTCGGTTCCTAAGACCACCAGAAATAGTATGTGTTTTCCGATGGTCTTAGGCAACCCCTGTGAAAGGGTCGTTTGACTCCCAAAGGGGTCAAGATCCACAGGTTGAGAACCACTGACAGACACTCTAGACCTGTGGTTCTCAATCTGTGGGTCGCGACCCCTTTGGGGATCAAACAACCCTTTCACATGGGTCGTCCGATTCATAACAGTAGCAAAATTACAGTTATGAAGTAGCAAGAAAATATTTTATGGTTGGGGGTCACCCAACATGAGGAACTGTATGAAAGGCTCATGGCATTAGGAAGGTTGAGAACCACTGCTCTAGACACTCATGTGTGTAAGAGAGAGCGTTTTTATATCTAAGAGTAATTGTTTATTGAGAAAACAGCCCAGCCCAGTCCAGGTCAAGTCCATAACTTCGATATTAGCCCATATGTCCAATACCACTCTACCAATTCCTCTTCAGAATCACGCAGCACATGCAATGACGCTCAATGCAGGAAGATCCCAGGCCAGTGGGTGGGAAGTCTTGTGGATCCAGTGGCAGTGGAAGCATCTCAAGCCCTGGCAGAGGCCTCCACGTGGCTCCTCCAGCTCCAGGGTTCTGGCTCTATCAGTTTGGCGCCGGTGGCTTGTCAACAGGAATGTCTGCAGAGAGAGTGTCTGTGTCCCGCCTCCAGGGAGCTCTGTATGCCCTTCGCTCCGCCTCCAAATGACGTCATCAAGCTGCAACCTGGTTGGCAGGCTAGACTCCGCCCCTTCCTCAAGTTGACAGTAGATGATGTAACTGCCACAGGCAGGCTGTCTGTCCATCTTGCATCATCAGGATCCCTCTCCCTTAGCATGCCACCCCCAGCCCCCACTTCTAGATTGTTGTCGGGGACACAGTGTGGGTGTTGCTGTTGTGGGGTGCTGCCAAGTCGTGGTGACCCTCATGTGGCAGTGTAGGGCCTAGCAGAAACCCATAGCACTTCCCAGACTGGAACCTTGACCGTGGCGGATGGCCAGGACTTTTCTCCTGCAGAAGCTCTGGTCAGGTTTGAACCACCGACCTTCTGGTTATCAGACTGCCCTGTCCACAGTTGGAGGAACAGAAAGATGACTGGAAAGGGGTGATCCTGGGTGGCAACTCTCCCCAGGGACCTCTTCAGACACTGGAACTCAGATGGTGCCTAGGGGACATTGGGGATGCTGGTCTGGGGTGGGGGTGGGGGTGGGGAGGCGGCTGCGTTTCTTTCCCGCCAGCACATCTGTCGGAGTTGCCTGCAGCTTTGGCTTGAATCCCTGCTGGCTTCTCTGACCCCCTGTGAGAGCTCCAGCCCAGGAGGAGAGGGGAGCCCCCACCGGGGAGGCGGGAGGCGTGGGCTGCTGATGGCACGGGCTCCCCTCCTGGGGCAGGCTGGGAACAGGCGTGCGGAACGTGGCTCACGCCCAGACCCTGTGCTTGCTGGACCGGGTCATCTGGTTCCAATCCAGTAAATCTGAAAACTTTCCACGGGAACGTCTTCTATTTTCAACTCCCCCTGGATGGACCCAAGCAGGCAGTTCTCATGGCTGACCGCAGAGGGCCAGAGCAGGCCTGTCCTGGGGAGCTCGGGGACCTGGGGCACCTTGGGTCTGCTGAGCCCCTTGACCAAGACCCTTTCATTCCGGGCCTCTGTCCTTCTCATCTATACACCGAACCAAACGCACTGCCACCGAGCAGCCTCCGACCCATAGCGGCCTAGATAGGGTTTCTGCAGCTGGACGGCCTCGACTTTCTCCCGAGGAGTGCTTGACGGGTGTGAACCGCCAGCTTTGTGGTTAGCACCCAGTGCCTGCTCAACAGAGGATTCATAGTGGGGAGCCAGAGCGCCTGGGTTTAAATTCTGACTGTTGTTGTTAGGCTGCCCCACGTCCCAGAGTGGAACTATCCCATCGGGTTTTCTGGGCTGCAGTTTGTTTGGGAGTGGATTGCTCTGTCTGCCTGTTGTGCAGCCTCTGGGTGGATTTGAACCACTGGCCTTTAAATAAGCAGGCGAGCACTTAACCGTAGTGCCAGCAGCACTCCTCCCTGTATTCACTGTGTGACCGTGGCAAAGGCCAGCAACCTCTCTGGGCTTCGGTTTCCTCCTGTAGACTCAGGAGCTAAGTGCTGAGCACAAGGCTCCCCTGCTGTCTGCGATGGTGTCCGGCATACAGCCCTGACTCCTGGCCCCATGGACGGCAGGGCTTATCTGCGTGGATTTTTAGAAAGGTATCAGTACGCCTGTCCCAGTATCACGTATCATGCACAGAGCTCTGGGAGCAGCAAACAAAAAACCAAGTTCACTGCCATTGAGTCAACGCAGGCTCATGGCGGCCTGATAGAAGGACATAGAACTGTCCCTGTGGATTTCTGAGACTGAAACGGGAGGAGACAGCCCTCTCCTTCTCGCAGAGAGTGGCTTTTGAACTGCTGACCTTGTAGATGCAGCCCGATGAGTAACCGCCATGCCACCAGAGTTGGTGACAGCACCCACCCCATAATCAAGCACACTCGTGTTGCTCACCCAAAGTGGGTGCCCTCTGCACAGCCCAGGCCTCCAGCTTCTACGGCTGGAGCCTTCTTCTGCCCCTGGGCTCACTCTGGTTGTGGCCCTCACAGCCCGAGAGGGTGGCCTTCCTGTGGGCTGCTGAGAGCGTTGGGAGTTACGCAGACCCAGGCAGGTGCTGGGGGGGCCTGCCCCCAGGTCACAGCCTCGCCAGCTGAGGCAGCATCCTTGGTCTCCACCACCCCCGGCCTGGGGAATTCCCCCTTGCTGGGATGCCCGAGGCGGAAACACAACACTTGGGCTAATAACAAAATATAAAGCGCAAACAAGACAACAGCCGGGGAGGATGAAGGGGATTAATGCTTATAAAAGTGCTTTGAGCTCCAGGAAGAAAGGAGACACCTGTGATGGGGAGGAGGAGGTGGCACCAGCCAGGAACGCTGTGCCGGATGATGACCATGGCTGCCCATTGGCTGGAGGCTGGGGGCCATTGCAGCCCTAACTACCCAGGGCAGCCTCCCCCCCACCCAGGCCCTTTTGGGACTGGCGGTGGAGGTGGGAGTAGGGGTGGGGGTGGAGGCACGGCGGTGGAGCTGGGTCAGTTGCTGGCACAGGCAGAGGACAGTCAACTCTGTCACGTCCATGGCTGATCGTGCCCAGTGAGGAAGGTGGGGGGACATGGGCACTGACATCCAGCGGAGATGGCTTTTGCAAACACACACGGCCAACAAGCAGAGCAGAGCCCTCTGTGGACGTGGGTATGGTGGAGAGGCCACCTGGGGCTAGGGGCCTCTCCGTGGGGGCCAGGGGGCAGAAGCAGGAACCAGGAGCAATTGCAGGTGGCCTCCCAGGAACTGCTCGTTGAGGGGAGACAGCCAAGAGCCCAGGATAGCTTCTGGAGACATTGAGCTACCTGTGCTCTCAGGTCGGGCAGGAAAGGGGACCCCCGGGGACACACACCACCACCACCCCACTCCCCACCCCCCACCCCCCCCCACCCCCGGTTCAGGCAGCTCCTCTGGTCTCAGGCCCGGGGCTGTGCCTACCACAGGCTGAGTTGAAGCCACTCAGCCAGGACTCCCATCCAGGGATGGGGCAGGTGGTCTCTCAGGGGTGGGGGTGGGATCACATCAAGGCACCCCTCTGGGCAAATGGCGCCTGAGGCTCTGGCTCAGACAGCAGTCATGGTTGGGTCTTCACCCCTCTGCCGCGCTATTGGTGTTACTGACATAGAAGGTCCCCTCCATGTTCAGGACCCTCCTGCCTTTCTTGCCAGAAAGCCTCCCCTACCCTGTGGTGATGGGCCCACCCTGCCTGACAGAAGAAGCCGCAGTAACTCGGGGGCAGAGGGGTCTGACCCTCAGCAACAAGACTGACTGACTGGGGCTCCCTTCCCTTCGCTGGGCCTCAGTTTGACCACCTTGATCAGCGTTGGACCAGACTGTCCCAGTGGCCTTTAGCAGCTGGGACCCCTCTGCTCAGCCGGCAAGGCAGGAGCTATCATCATCCGGGTGCACAGATGGATGCCGAGGCGAAGAGAGGCTCAGGTCAGACAGCAGGTCGGCAGCCAGATGAGGGTCTTTGTCTCCTGGCTCCCACCTGGGCTCACAGCCCCGGCTTCTCTGAGGCTTGAGGGTCTAGGCCAGCAGTTCTCAACCTGTGACCCGCCCCCTTTGGGGGTTGAACACCCTTTCCCAGGGGTCTCCCGATTCACCACAGTAGCAAAATGACTGTTAGGAAGTAGCAACAAAAATAATGTTATGGTTGGGGGGTCACCACCACATGAGGAACTGTATGAAAGAGTCACGGCATCAGGAAGGTTGAGAACCACTGGTCTAGGTGGAGTCCAGGCCAAGCCCTGTGCCCCAAGCCTGGCTGGGAAGAGGGCAATAAGGCGGGCACCCTGCCATCTTCTGCATCCACTCACCCCATTTTCTCTAGAGCTCCCCTCCCACTCATGTCTGTCCACATCCAGGTTCCTGGGCACTTTGTGGGCGCCCACCAGGACTGCCCCCACTATGCCCAGACTCTAGGGGGCCTCCAGTCCCAGATCAGGGAGCTGCAGCAGACGGCTAGGGCTCCCTGGCCTTCAGACCCTCCCAGACACATGCATCTGCGTTTGCCTGGGCTCTGGCCCCTGCTCTGTGGCCATCGGACTCAAAGTTCAAAGAGCTGTCTCCCAACCGTCACTGATTCCCAGTCTTTCCTGCTCTCTCCTGTCCACTAGCTCCTGTCCAACTTCAGGGGTCATCCCTTCTCAAGTCGCTGGCCTAGGCCCCTGGCCCCTTTGCTGGCTGACGCTCTGACCAGCACATTCAAGCATCGCTTTCCCTCCACTGCTCGCAACCCTTTCATCTTCTTCTGGGGAGTCCTACGGAGTTCAATGTTTTGCCCATGGAATCCATTACTGCAACCTGAGGCTGTCCACCTGTCCACCATGGGTGACCCTGCTGGCATTTGAAAAACGGGTGGGCACAGCTTCCAGCACCACAACAACCCCTCAGCCATCACAGTCTGACAAACCGACCGATGAGCGCTCAGGACATATGGATAATATGAAAAACCAAGAACCCGTTCAAATGGCCCCCAATAGGGAAACTATGGAGAAATAGGAGACAGACACTCCCACAAGATGCCCAGCAAATAAGAAATAACAGTAAGTTAAAACCAAACAACAAAAGAAACACACCAGCTATGAAATCGTCTTATAAGCACGTTAAAATATGGGGAGGAAAAAACCGTAAGGAAGCAGATCCCCTTACTTCTCCGACTGCCGCCGGGATATCGTTTATGGCCACCGAATATGCACAAAATACTGGAGTTCTGCTGAACGTCTACACAGTCATGGCAGCTGTGGTAGGAGGTAGGGGTTGTGAGTGGCTCCATCCTCGGCTCCTTTCACGATGGGAAAAACCACCAACACGCATCAGTGGGCTGAGCAGCATGGTGCCTGCTGTGATGATGGTCCAGTGACAGCCCCCCCACCCCACCCCACGCCCCCGCTTGTCTGTGACCTGCTCTCTTTACCCCAGAGGTCAGTGCCAGGGCAGCTCGGGACAGGCTGCGGGCTGGCGCGTGGGCAGGATGGGCGTCAGCACCCACTTCCTTTGCCGTCCATGGTATCCGTGCCACCTCCTCAGGGCACTTCCACTAGGCACCTCCCCAAGCCTGACGACATGGCATTCAGCAGTGGCGTTTGCAACACCACATACCTTTCCACACGGCTGTGATATTGCCCAGTTCCCAGAACTTCCTCAAACTGGGTCTGCCTTTTCCTATACGCAGCATGAGAGGTGGGTTCATCATAGCTGATGCTATGCCCGTGGGGCGCAGCCCACTAGGGCTCGGCCCCGTTTATTGCTTTACCTCCCTGTGCTTGTCAGCCCTGGATGTTCCAGAGACAGGGATGGACTCCAGTGGTTTCCTGCAGGGGCCCAAGGCACACGCATGCTCAGGCTTGGGCACAGGGCCTAGGAACAGTTGTGAAGATCTAGGGAGAAGGAGAAGGAGAGGGTGTCCTCCGCTCTCCCTGCGTGCTGCCTGTGCCACACATCACCTCCTCTGGGCAGCCTTCCCCGATCACCCCAATTAGAGTGCACTCCTGGCCGTCTGCCCTCTGACCTGTTCTTTATATGCCGACCTTGAAGCAGACGGTGCAATTTACTCTGCAGCTCATAAAATAACACTCAGGGCCATGCTGACTCATCGTGACCCCCTGTGGGTTTCCGAGGCTGTAACTGTTGACGCGGGTATAGAAAGCCAGTCTTTCTCCGGAACAGCTGCTGGTGGTTTCCTGATGAGGAGCGTAGCCTACCACGTAAGCACTCCGCCACAAGGGCTCCCTGCATGAACAATAGGGGTGTTTTCATCATGGCTGTATGCTTAACATCTAGAAGCGTGCCTGGCACCAAGTAGGTGCTCAGTAAAGGCGCAAGAGGAGCCAGTGCTTCTCAGTGAAATGGAAGGATACATCTAAGAGGGGCCAAGCGCTGAAGGCTGAATCTGGGCCCAGGCAGCCCTTCCTCCAGGAAGCCTCCCTGGATTTACCTCAGCTGGAAGTTAGACCTGTGTAGCTGCTGCTGCTCCCACACGGCTTATCTCTGCCTCCCCTATCAGCGGTGAGCGGGCACATACCTTGCCTGCCCGGCTTACGGGAACATGGCTACTCTTAATGGCCAGCCGGCCACAGAGTGGCTGGGAACAGAGTGGGCGCTTGGCAGAAGCCTGCCCAGTGTGTTAATGGCCTTTGTTTCCAGCTCCTGCCTCCAGGCGTATCTAAAGTGCTCAGGAACTGCAGAGTGGCTTGCCCTGTGTCTGCGCTACATGCGTTGCCTTGTTGTCATGCCAGCGCCCAGACCTGCGGCCTTACCTGAGTCCCTTTGAGGCTTCAGGAGGCATCGGACCTCTTCCTGCGGCCTCTGCTGGCTGCCACCCTCCACAGTCTGGGCCACAGACAAGGCGAGGCTCTTGGCTGGCCTGGAGACCTTGCTGCGCAGGCTCGGGGCTGGCCTGTCAAACCCAGCGTGAAGCACAGGGGTATGAGTGGGTGCTTCCCAAGGGGCTGAGGAGGCAGGAGCTGGGAGAGAGGGTGCGGCCCCCCTTCCTTTGCTGTGGGAGGTTCTGGTGGGCATCATGGCCTGGTGGACTGCAAGCCCCCACGGTCCTCAGCCCAGGCCTGACCACCCAGAGCATGAAGTGTGGCAAAGGGGAGCATGACGGTGCACAGATCGAGAGGAAGCTGCTGTTTGCTGTTTCCAGAGGGAAGGACACCCCCCCTGGCTGATGGCGTGGTGTCAGGTCTGCTCGGTTGGAGGTCCACAGGGTTGGAATTCCCAATAGTTAAGTACAGAAGGTATTGATTACAAAAAAGGGAGGGTATCAAGTATTAAAAGCTTCACATTTAATAAGCAAAACCTTCCTAAACAAAGCTTGGCAGGAGGGAAGGGTTTGGTTGAGCTGAGGGCAGTCCCAGAGCAGGGGCCAGGTGGGCTCATGAAGCCTGACAGGGCCAGTCGGCGGTTCCCAGAACTACATGAAAGGGAAGAAAGGTGAGGAAAAAAGTGGGGAGGTGTCAAGGAGCAACTTGTGTCAAATCTAAACACCAGCAAGTTCATAACAATACTAAAACTAGGGGGTTTTGAGTATGCAGTACGTGCCAGATGTGTTGCATGGGGTACGAACATCTGCTGCCCAAGACCTCTTCAAATTGTTACTAGCAACGCCTTACCATTCTTCTTGATACATGGAACGACGGAACTATTGGATTGTATGGTATGTGGATTACGTGCCAATAAAGATGTTCAAAAAGGAAGGAAAGAATAGCAATGTGCTACATCGAGCACTAAGATGCGCCTGACCCCAGCCTCCGTGTTTCCGGCGGCCTCAGACGCAGGTGGGAGTTGGGTGGAAGAAGAACTGTTGCATTCGATGCATTTGAAGTGTGGTGCCGTATCAGAATCGGAGTGCTGGGGAGAGCACACACCATCGCCCCTCCTGGAGGACACACAGCCAGAAAGCTCCTGAGAAGCACGTCTGGATAGGTGTCCTCAGGAGGGCGCAGTCCCCGCCGGCAGTGGGAAACACGGAAGGCCTCGCGAGATGGACTGACACCCAGGCTGCAGCTATGGGCTCGGACATGAGGACCAGTGTGCAGATGGCACAGGCCGGGCAGCGACTTGTTCTGTCGCACATAGGGTCGCTATTGGGGGTGGGGGTGGGCACTCCACGGCGCCTAACAATAACAACAGTAGATGCCAGGCACTGGTCCTGGAACCCCTGCGGGCTGACCTACCAGGTAGGCTTGGTGGCTAGCCTTGTTTTGCAGAGGGGGAAGCTGGGGTCCTGTACCGGGCAAGTGGGCGGGCACTGGAGCACAGACATCCACCCCGACAGGCAGACAGTTAGCCGCCCTGGGCCTGGGGGCTTGGTTCCCCAGCTGGGTCTCCAGGATGCCTCCGGCAGGTGGAACGATGAGGCTGGGGACCCCGCTCGGCTGGGTGGATGGGCGAGAGCAGGGGGACGCAGAGGGTTGGCCAGAGCCAGAGCCAGAGTTAGAGCTAGGCGTGGCGTCTGCAGGTGACGCCCCCTCCCCGCCCCCATTCCCCACCCGGGACTGAAGTCAGGTGTGTGCTGCCTAAGGAAGGAAGGTGCGCGTGTGCGCGTGTGTAGGGGGTGAGGGAGTGAATCGTCAGTTCCCGGAGCCTCATTCAGATGCCTGTTCCTCAGGCACCGTGCCAGGCCCCAGCGGGCTCAGAAATGAGGCCAAGGTAAAACCTCTCCACCCACCTGACTCACTGCCAATGGGTAGATGCCGACTCATAGCGACCCTATAGGACAACTGCCCCTGTGGGTTTCCAAGACTGTAATTGATAAGGGGAGTAGAAAGCCCTTTCTTTCTCCCGTTTGGCGGCTGGTGGTTTCAAACTGCTGACCTTTGCGATCACAGCCCCCAGGGCTCCTTACTTAAACTAATGCCCCCGTCAAAGTGGTCCTTCCGGAAGTGACTTGTGGATGCCCCAGGGTTGGCACCACAACCCAGGCTCCTCCGGTTGGCATCATCCTGGGCCCTGTGTTCAGAGCATCAAGAAGCCAGCTGGCGCTGGCGAGGTCTCCAGAACTGGAGACCTTACCCCCTGCAGTAAGACTCTCGGTCAATATTAACTCCAGTCGGCTAGCTTATCTAGATGGCACCTGCTACCCCCCTACTCTCTCCGCACCTGCTCAGACAGCCAAAGGTCCCCTGGAGCTGGGAAATTCTGTGTTGGGCCGAAAATGTGCTCAGGGAGGGAAGGGGGTGATTGCCCTGGGTGCCTGCCAAGCGGCCTCAGCGAGCTCGCTCCACGGAGTCTTTGGCATGAGGAGGCTTCTGTGTGTGTGGAGGGGAGTGGGGGGAGGGACCCTTCTCAAGGAGGCTTTGAAGAAGGGGGGGGTAGGCTCTGTGTATAGGAAATGAGTGGCTCACACACCTTGCACACACCTCTCTAGGCTCACCCCAAGGTGCTGAGGACCTTGGGTATAAAGCAGTGAGGCCCAGTGAGGCGGGGTGGGGTGGGGGGTGGAGCATCATTATGGTCATTCCCAGCATGCTTCTGGGCCCACTTTTATTAGCCGTGAGTTATCATGACCCCAAGCCTGACCTCTCAGACTTGTAAAGTGTGGTTCCTCCAGAGAGATCAGAGAACAAGGAAGGAGATTCAGTTCCCCAAAGAAGGAAGAGCTCTCCTTAGGTCTGTAGAGTGGTTCCAAATTTGATCTGGAATCAGTCCCTGCGTCCCACTGGGTTAGGCCCTGGGTAAGATCTTGGCGATGTTCCCCAATATGTCATAATTATTTTCCTCAGATATTAGAGTTAGACCATCATGTAAAGCAAGCATGCTTTGAACTTTAGTCCCAGAAAATGGCAGACACCAAAGCCACTTTTAATTTTCTTCCCCTTCTTTTAACTGTGGGCTACTCCGGCCCAGCCCTCTGAAAATAAGCTGGTGTTTGCGTATGTTTACAAATAGCCATGCAGCTGCACTCATGGGCATATGCAGGCGTCCGCCAGTGGACATACAGCTCCCTGTGGCAAGTGAGTCCCTCCTGGAAACAGGGGGCCTGCCGTTCGGACTTCTGCTGCCTATTGATTTCGCTAGGCCCATCCACTGCAGCCCCCTCTCCTCCTAGGGACAATGGCAAAGACAAGGGTATGAATGTTTTGTACAGGACCTTGTAAACAATAGATGCTTGATAAATAGCTTTGTATGACAAAGCTTTCCACAGAAGTGGAATGCATGGGAGAGCCCTGGGTTGACAAACAGCCTTTGCGGAAGGAGGAAGGAAGGAGGCAGGGCATATGTCTATAAAAGATAGGCAGGACAAGTATATCCCCAAACAAACAATTATATCAATGTGAATGGGGGGAGGGGTTTGGAGTGGAGGCCCAAAGTACATCTGTAGACAATTGGATGCCCCACAGAAGGGTTACAAGGAAGGGACAATTCAACCAGGGTGCAGTATAGCACCTTCGAAACAAGCATTCCTCTAGTTCCTGAATGCTTCCTCCTCTCTCCCACCCTCCACTACCATGACCCAGTTCCAGAGCCTTGAGCCTAGCAACTGCTCACAAGAGGTGCTCGGCAACCTGGGCCGGAAAGGGGAAGCAGGCAGCCAGCTCCTGCTGCAGCCTCTAGGGAGCTGGTGGGGTGGGGTGAGGACTGGCTTCCAAGCTAAGACCAGTGGCTCATTTAGTCATTTCTCTGGAGCTCTGTGGCTTACCTATGGGGTGGCAGCAGGTCACTGGGGATAGGGAGGGAAAACTGCAGGGGAGATGGGCCGGGGCAGCAATCCCTAACTGACCAGCTTGACCGCTGGCCTTACTGGTTGCCCAGTTGCCTGAACTACCAGCTGTGCCTCTAGGGGGCTCAGCAGTGCCAAGGGGCTGAGCATCAGGGCCACCTCACTTCTCCTCCTCCTCCAGCACCTCACTGTAGAACAATTTTGCATCAAGACCTCCTGGTCTTTGGAACCTACCCACGTGGGCAAGTGGGGAGTGAGTGAGTTCTTGTGCAATACAGTGGGCATCAGAAGTCCCACCGCACGTGGTGATCGTGAAGGGTGAAAGGGACAGTGTCTACAAGGTACCTCCAGGGAAGTGTTAAGGAGGCATTGCGTGACACAAATGAGCAAGCACTGGGCTGGTCATCAAGAAGTTGCTGGGTGAAACTCAAACAGGGACGCCTTCAGGCCTGGCTATTGCTTCTGAAAGGTGACGGCTATTGGAAATTCTATCGCGAGCCCTTGGACTTGGAAAGCCGAGTGGGAAGGAACCCGCTGGCCGCTGGCTGTGAATGCTGTGGAAGGCTCAGTGAGGGCACCAGCCAGACCTCATTCCTCGTTGCACCTGCTCTATGCAGTGGGCGCCCCAGCCACTGGCACTGCACACAGCCACTGCCTAGATGCCTAAGCCAACGAGGGGCTTTTTCTCCTGTTGTTATTTTTCAAAAGCACCCAGGAATTAGTTATGACGCTGTTGGGAAGCTTAGACTTGGGCTTACCATGAGACTGTGTTCTTACCCGTCATGTTGAGCAGCCCGTGGGGCAGGGCAGTTCCCCACCAACCGCAGGGTTGGGTCCGAGACCCCTTCTGTTCTTGGGAGAGGCTAACCAAATGAGGTCGTTCCTCTCCCAAAGCCGGGTCTCCAACACGGTGGTCAGGAACCGAAACTTTGAGTCAGAGGCAACGGGGAAGGGGGCTGCTCGGAATTCCCTGCCCATGGGATGCCAAGGGCCGCATGGGATTGGAGGTCACTGGGCTGTGAGCCCAATCATGCCCAAAGCCTGCTGTCTGGCCATGAGTTAGAGCAGGCACCCCCCAGTGCGAGGGATGGGGGGGTCGGGGGGGGGGGACTCCCACAGATACGTGTAATCTTTCATTCGCTAAATTCAAAACGACTCATCATTTTGTCTTCCTGGCAATTCAGACAAGGTCACCCTCCTGAAGGCCACAACCATCTAGGCCTGTCTAGCAGGGGCATTCTGACTTTTCAGAAAAAGGCCAAAGTCAACATGAAAAAAAAAAAAGAAAAAAAAATCCTCTTTCGGCTCTGCAGTGACAGTCGCTACTCTATCCAGTGTTGGTGTGTGCACGCCAAGCAGGGAACTCGGCGCTCCCTGCGCTTCTCCTGGAATCCTTACAACCCTGGGAGGGAGAGGTGGTTTCTCCCCACCTTACAGACACAGCAAAGCGAACTCGGAGAGATTCAGCCCCTTGCTGGAAGTCACCCGGCACAGCTTCACACCCCAACCAGCGGAACTCCCTGCTCTTCCCAGTTCTTTGCTCTGAGATCAGCTGCCATTGACTCATGGGGGATGGGGGTGGTTGTGTGTGTGTGTAATTGTACTCCCAATGGCTGGTTTGTCAGAAGCAGAGCACCAGGACTTTCTTGAGAGAGCCCCGGCACGCAGGACTTAACCCTTTCTCTCAATAGCCCAGTGCGTTAAACCATGTGCACCAGCCAGGGACTGTGTGTGACCTCACGTGAAGAAGCTTGAGATGGGTCCTCGTGGAAGTGTTTACACCATGGAAACCGGCCAACACTACGACTCACGGGATCTTGACTCTTGTTTTTAACGACTGCTGTTCAGTACTGACCAGTCGTTGAGTGGGCGAGTGGGTGGAGGCAGGATTCAAATGCAGGTCTCTCTCATCTCAAGCCCACCCTCTTTCTAGCTCGGGCCTCAGCCCCGGAGGGAAGTGGGTGGGCTCCTTCTCACAGCACCATCTGGCTGTAGACCGTGGGTCCTCAGGATGCAGTTGCTGGAGGAAGACGGCACATCAGGGCCCACAGGAGGTGCCTGATGGCATCCAAGTATTATTAGTAAACACTTCTGAGCCCTCTTCCTTGTCTGCGCGGAGCTAAAGATCCAACTTCAATGACAAGGGCTGAGTAAGCTGGAGACAGGATTTACGAGCCCATCTATAATGGGCTCTTATAGATGGCACCTTTCATCTTCAAAGCATCTCGGAGCCGTTTACTAATTAGTCCTGGGCTGCACTCTGCGTGCAGGTCTGATGCGCAATGGCGGCTGAGTAAGTCGCAAGGAGTGTTTCAAAACACACAGGTGACCTTTGCCCCTTTACAAGTGCCACTTGATCCTGGTGGCATCTGTTGCTGTCAGGGGCAGAGATGAAATCACACTGGCACCAGCCTTTTGAGTCCCTGGCATTTGAGATATGAAGTGGCTATTACTTACTGCCTTCTCTTTAATCCTCCCCCTGAGAAAGTCAGTGCAGTCCTCTGCTTTCCTCTATGGCTAATCATGGTCAGGGGCTGAAAATCACAGAAATACAACAAAAAGCCCATCACCTCCACAGCCTACATAGAACGTCGCATCCCTCTATTTACCAGGGTCGTGGGTGTGAACAGCAGGGGCTCCGAGGTCAGGAGTTTGAGTCCTGATTCCGGCATGCACAGGCTGGTGATCGTCGGTCAGTCACTTACCCTCCCCGGTGCTGCTTCCGCACCAGTCCTGCTCACTGGGGACTTCTCTGATCTGGGTAAAGTTGCACTGCACGGTGTGGGATAGCACTTATGAGTCAGACTGTGCCTGTTCTGCAGACATGTGGGGAGCGATCCATGATCTGAGCAGCCGGGGCGCCTGCAGACCCCTAGCAGTCAGTGGCAGGAAGAAGCAACACTCCCAGCCCAGCCTGCCCACTGCTGACTGCCATCACAGCGGGTGGCTTTTTGCAATGCCAAGGAAGGGTCCGGTCCATGTGACTTCGTCCCACCCTTTGCTGGCGTGGCCCACTCATGGCTCTATAAGCAGCAGAGCCCCCTGGGCGTCCCCGTGATGCCACCATGTCAGGAGCGTCCGGGAGAGGGCTGGGAGAGAGAGGAGTCTGACAGACGGCTGCCAGGAGGTTGAGGGACATCCACCTATGGCCTGTCGGTCAGAGACACTGGTGGGTGGGAGGGGGGCTGCTGGTCTAGCGGGTCACAGCCATTTGCCCCACAGGTGACCTGGGGAGTGTTCTCCAAACCCAGTTGCCCATCCCAGCTAGTGAGGTTCTGGCTCAGCAGGCTGGCCAGGGTGCCAATGTGGCTCAAAGCAGCGGTTCTCAACCTGTGGGTTGCGACCCCTTTGGGGGTTGAACGACCCTTTCACAGGGGTCGCCTGATTCATTACAGTAGCAAAATGACAGTGATAAAGCAGCAACGAAAATAATTTTGTGTTTGGGGGGTCACCACCACATGAGGACCTGTATGAAAGGGTCACAGCGTTAGGAAGGTTGAGAACCACTGGCTTAGTAAGACCCTTAGGCGATTCTCATGAGCCCAGCCACCCGCTCCTCTAGCACCTGCTTGTCCCACAAAGAGGAAGGGACTGGTTCAAGGTCACACGGCCACTGGAGGAAGAGCTGGGATGGGGTCGCAGGCACGGAACTGTTCTGTACTGGGACTCCCAGGGTTTCTGGGGGAAAGAACGCCAGCCAGGAGGTCTGCTCCACGTGCCCCCGGCTCCTGAGCACACTCCGGTCAGTGGCTGGGGAGCACAGGGGGAGCCGTGGCCCACACGGCGTGGGACTGTTCAGAACTGGTTCCCGTTCAGGCTTGTGTGGGTCTTGGCTGCTTGGCGCTGCAGTAGCAGAAATACAGCAGGTGGGTGGGTGGCCTCCGCGTACGCAGAACTGTACTGTGGCGCTAGAGGGTGGAAGTCTGAATGCAGGGTGCCAGCTCTGGAGAAAGGCTCTCCCTGCTCGCAGTTCTGGGGGGCGCTCTGGGTTCCAGCTTCTTGAGCACCGCCAGCAACAGCATTCCTGGCTCCCTGGTGGACTCCGAGGGGCCTGTCTTTCCCTCGTTTGCGCCTGCTTGCTGCCCAATCTGCTCCTGTTTGCTCTCAGAAGTGGGGAGGTCCGAGGCATGCGCCACACAGATGTGGGTCCTTCACAAAGTGCCCAAATGGTGAAGCAGTGAGGCTTCACGACCCAGGTTTCGGAGGACACAACTCAAGCCCTCACTTATGACGAAACTGGCCCCCAAGCCACAGGCATGAGGAGCCCTGTGCTGCCCTGGGTGGGGCCTGTGGCTTCTTCTTGCACTGGGAAGGCAAGGAGACGCAGCAGCTTGTTTGGTTGGCTCTGTGGGTGTTGAGCACCGTGGGCTGAATCCCAGTGTGCAACTTACTCACATGGGTCCAGGTGCCTGCAGCCAATGGGTGCGTGGGCTAAAGGAGGCTGTGAGGTGCTGTGAAAGGACCTAGCCCCCCAATTCTCAGATGCGCTCTGGATTTGCAGAGAGAATTTCCTCAGGTGGGCCTCGGTGTTCCCCTTGGGAATAGCAGGGGGTGGAGGTGCTGGTAGAAATGAGACGACCGTCTAGGCCCAATGGGCTCTCAGGGCCTCCCCTCAAAGCTCCATCCCAGGACGGTTGCTGACTGTGGGGCTCGCAGGCCCGAGCCCCGGCATGAGAAATACCCATGACCCCTGGCCTTCACCATTCTGCATACACCCAAAGATCTCTCCCAGAAGCCCCGGGGAGGGGAAGCGGGGATAGTGGGCAGGGCCAATTGGCAAACATTGACTGCCTCCTGTGGGGGGTGGGGGGTGTCACCATGCCAGGAGCTCCAAGGGTGGGTAGTGAGGTTTGGGCTGGGACCCACAAGTTCCTGAGCACCCACCTGGGACCTGGCTGGACAGCGGGAACCCACAGGATGCTCAGATTCATTCAGGCACCCTCTTGTCCCAATGGAGGATGGTCCGAGTGGGAAATGCTCGAGTGTAAACGTATGGACACACGCACAGACACACACAGACACTAGCTTCAGGAAAAAAACATAAGCAAAATGGATGTTTAATCTGAAAACCGACATGAGCTCTCAGAGCCCACAGCTCTGGAATAAGGCATGTACACGCTGAAGTCACACTTTCCCAGGAAAACACTGGCTGGTGATAGGTGACTTCCCAACTACAAAATAGAATGAAGGAGAGAGGGAGCGAGGAGAGGTGAGGAGGGGCTCTGGGATTGGAGCTTTGGCCAGCAGAACGGCCGTCTGAGCACAGCACCTCCACGGCGACCTTCCAAGTGGCTTCCAGGAAGCAGCTGTGTGTGCTGACACGCGTGTAGACAGGGCAGGCTGCATGGCCACCTCTCAAGCCTGGTGTTTCCTAGAGCTTTCCGTTGGCGAATGCTGCCTCCTGGAACTGCGGCACAAAGGTTTTGAAATAAGCCCTGGTCGGGGGAGAGAGAGAGAGAGAGAGAGAGAGAGAGAGAGAGAGAGAGAGAGAGAGAGAGGTGGTTAGCACAACTTGAAAACCCTGCAGTTCAAAGCTTTCACCCCAACTCAGAACGGTGACTGCCCACGCATCCTGGGCTGCATGTTCCTCCCCAACTCATGCAGCACCACCTGGATTTTCCAAGGAGGCCCATGCAGTTCGAGGGTGAGGTGTCTCTGGTGGGCGTTCAAAGAGCTGTGCTCAGACCTTCCTAGCTGCCGATTCCTGTCAGACGTCAGTAGTGAAGTGCTGAGCAGAGGGGGACCTCCACTGTGTCCTGCTCTTTTCCTGAAGAGCAGGGCCTGGTCCAGCTGCCAGGCACAGGGGGACCTTTGCCCACCCAGTGTTAGCCGACCCAAACATCAAGAGGAGAGCGGCTTCCGTCCAGCTGGGTCTTCGATTTCATGCAAAGAGGGTCTGTGAGGGCGGACTCCAGAATGGCCTACAGGCTCCATTTCGATTTAAACATAGCCGTAGCTGTAGTTTGGTCCATTAGTACAGTGGTTCTCAACCTTCCTCATGCCGTGACCCTTTAATACAATTCCCCAACCATAAAATTATTTTCGTTGCTACTTCATCACTATAATTTTGCTACTGTTGTGAATTGGGCGACCCCTGTGAAAAGGGTTGAGAACCGCTCCATCAGCGGGTATAAAGGCTGGGTATGAAAGACGAAAGACAGGGTCTGAGTGGGAGGTTTTGACCTGCACCCTGGATCAGGAGATGAGCACCAGCTGAGCCCCCTCAGTGCCAGGCCCTGGGGTGGGAGGTGACCCAGGTGTGGCATCTGCCATGTGGGATAACTCATTTCAGAGGAGGAGGCACCCACAAAGATGGAATCCCCCTTGATGTGGTCAGAGAAGTTGCAGCAGGGCAGTGAGGTGTGTGCTGCTCGGGGACCAGTGGAAGAGGTGGTTGGGTTGGCATTCCATGTCCTGGGCTGAGGAAGCTGCAGGAGCAAAGGCTCGGAGGCCTCATTGTGAGCTGGACACTAAATGAGGTCTGGCCTGCCAGGGCAGAAAGGGTGAGTAAGGTAGGAATGGTGGAGAGGCAGATGGAGGGGCAGGAGGCGGGCAGCTTAGGCCCCTCCCTTCCTCTAGCCCCCGTGCAGTCAGAGCAGTCCTGCCCTAAGCATCGCATATGACAAAGGCTTGGAAGGGCTACCAGAGACCCTACACGTGGGGCTCCCGGCTCCAGGTAGATTAGAAGGGTCAGGGGTGACTTCACGGTAGGAAGCCAAGTGCCCAGGCTGGGTGAAGCAACAGTGTGCCAGCAGCCAGGGAGGACAGTGGGGTCACCTGCAACGGGAGCGAACAGGGACCCCACTCGGCAGCCGCTTGGCTCAGCCCCCGAGGGCGCGGCTCCTTGCCTGCTGGCCCTTTTTCAGCCTCATCTGAAAATGGCAGCCCCTCCAGGCGGGCAGCTTCCTTTCCCTGTAGCCTGTGACCGTCCGCGTCACAATTCTCTCCAGTCCCCCTCGTCTGCCGACCCCCATGGGGAATATTTCCGTGGCTCTCTCTCCTTCCAGTTCTCCACTTCCCTTGCAGCCTGCCCTGTGGTTCCTCCCAAGTTCTCGGCTCCCTGAGCAGATACCTAACCCTGCCCCCAACTGGGTGTCCAGCCTACGTTTTGCTCGCAAACTTACCGACGACCACTTTTCGGGACCATCTGACCTGGACGCCTCTGTGTCCTTCAGACCAGTGTGTTCCATGGAGCCTTCCCCGCTCCTGTGCATGTGAATGCGCTTCTCTAACAGAGCCCTGGGGGTCCGTCTCAACCACCTGCCACTTCTTCCTGGGCCCCTGCGGTCACAACATCCAGACGATTCTTCCTCCTCCCACCGCCCTTCCAGGCTCATGACACCCCTGACACCCAGTCCTGGGACTTTGCAGCAAAATTGCTGCAGAAGCCTTGTCGCCACATCCCCTGGACACGGTGCCTAACTGGCCTTTCTGTTGTAGCCAGACTAATCTCTCGTAGGGAGTGGGCCTCAGTCACCACCTGGACCAGGTTAACTTCTCCAGACTCCCAACCTGGCACCCATGGCTTTCACAGTCTGGTTCCAAGTCATTAAAAAAAAAGTTCCCCTGTCCTCCATTACACATTGAGATCATGTGCCCCTTTGAGAAGGTAATGAAAGACCTTCTTTCTCCAGAAAAACTTTAGGGTAAACCCCCACCACCACCCCTGCCAGCTGCATATGTTATATGCAACTAGGGGATGTGGCAGACCCCTGGACACCCATCCTAGTCCCACATAGGGCTCCTCCCTCCATCCTCCTGGACCACTGGTAGCCCTCACTCGCCATGTTCCATCTCTGGGCTCTACTGGTGCTCAGGCTGAGTGCCCTCCTCCCCCCCAAGACCCCCATGGGCCATTACAAGGTTCTCTTCCAGCACACGGACACTCTGTGTGCCTTGCACAAGGGCCATGTCACGGGTGCACACACGTGTGACCTAGCGGGTCAAACCCCACAAGCCCCTGGGCGGGGAGCATGCCCTCCGTCCAGGGGCCCACAGCCTTCCTCGGCTCCCTGCCCACGGCAGCACGCAGTGAGGACGCTGTGTCTTATGTGACCGTCTCCTATTTGTCAGAGGTGGGTCAAGCGCGTGCACCACACGATGCGTAGGGAGGTGGGCGGGGAGATTCTAGGCGAGCAAACGGTCGTGGTATTTAGGCACTGAGGAGAAAGCTCTTCTCCGTTTTCACATTTCACACCATGCGAACGATGAGAGAGAAAGAAAAGCACCCTTGTCCGGCCACTCCTGAACCACCCCTTTGTGAGCCAGCCAGAATGACACCTTCTTGGACCTTAAGGAGCGCCAAGATGTCTCTCACCTGCGGCACTGTGCAACCTCCCCTTCATGCCAGGGGGGCGCTGTCGTGCGGGCGTGGAGAACCCCCCTCAAGGGCAAGGCTGGCCCCACACCGAGTGCCGCCACCCGGGGGCTTGGTTTCCCTGCGGTGATCACGCAAGGGGACTCAGCCTGCCCTGACGGGACACTTGTCTGCCGCCACCCAATGCCAGGGCTACCCATTCCCTCCGCGGCTCTCTTCCAGGGGTCTGGCCTGTGAGCTGCAGGAGGGCCCTTGCCTCCCTGCTCCAAGTGCCCTGTAGAGGGCCACCCACCCATCAGCACCCTGCCGCCCTGCCCCAAGGGGCAGATGAGGACATTCAGGGAGAGGGGGCAGGCCTGGGGGACCTCCTCAGACCTGGCCCCGCACAAGACTCTGAAGCCAGGGCCAGCA
>NW_022103907.1:840131-845035 GCF_000313985.2 Echinops telfairi | reverse complement strand
GCTTGACGGGGGCTGGGGGGTGGGGTGGAGGGTGTCTCCTCACCTCCCCGTTAACTGGCCAAGTGGGACCCACAGGGAGAGAGGGTCCTGACTCAGTCAAACCCTGTCAACAGTCAAACTCATTGCCTCACAATGGAAGGGAGTCTATTTTTAGAGCAGACAGCCCTCCTCATGCCTGCGGACAGAAAGCGGTCCTGACCTCCTCCTCAGATCTGTCCCTTTGCTCAGGGCTTCCTTTGTGCAGCCACGACTCGGTGGAGCTACGAGTCTCGGCCTAGGAGAATCCAACGTCAAGGCATGACCTCAGGTCAAGGTTGGGCAGGTTGTCCGTGAATCCAGGGCACAAGTAGGGCAGGGGCATCCTTGGGCCAGGAGTCAGGGAGCTGGGGTGTGCAGGCCCGCTGTTTGGTGTCCATGGGTAAACACATCTCTTCCCCTTCCGGGCCTCCGGGCCCCTCATACATAAAGCAGGTCATTGAGCTTGATGATCTCCAGGCCGGGCAGAGGCAGAGTGCCCACAGCTGCAGGACCTGAGGCTGGGCAGTGCTGTGTGGGCTGGAGCCAGCCAGACCTGAGCTCCAGGCCTAGCCCTGTGTCTTACAAGTTGGACCAGGTGGGCAAGTTACTGCACCTCGTTAGCTTTAGTGCCTTCACCTGTGAAGACGGAATGAGAGGAAACATGCAGTCCGGTGCCTGACGACAGATGAGCAAAGGTGTCAAGTGTTTCCACAGGGATCGAGTGGGACCCAGGGCGCAGCGGCTCTGAGTCGCAGGGACACTAGGAGCAGGTGTGCTTGTACAAAGGGGAGCCCTAATGGGCAGAGAGGCCCTGGGGTCTTTGCCCTGAGTCCATGCCCCGCCTCCTGGCTGCCTGAATCAGGCCTTTCTCACTTCTCAGCTTAAATAGGCCCCTGGGGGGACGGGCACAGAGGTGACCCCCCCAGGGTTGGGCCCTCTGTCAGAGTGACTGGAATCCTGACACTCTCCTGAATGCTGCCCCACCGCTGCCCGAGGCCTACTTGTATCTCCAGGCATGCACTCTGCAGCAAGAAGCACGTCCCCACCTTAGCCTGACTTCTGCCCATACCTGCTGGGGGTGTTCCCTCTGGGCGGCTGTGGCAGAGAAGGAGGTGACAGCTGCAGACTACAGGGCTGCTGAAGGTCACAGGGCCATGGGAGAATAGAGGCCCTAGAGCAGTGGTTCCCAACTTTCCCAATGCTGCGACCCTTTAACACAGTTCTCCCTGTTGTGGTGACTCCCCATAAAATCATGTTCGTTGCTACTTCACAGCTGCAATTTTGCTACTGTTATGAATCAGGCGACCCCTGTGAAAGGGCTGTTCGACCCCCAAAGGGGTTGGGATCCACAGGTTGAGAACCGCTGCCCGAGAGGAAGTACTGAGCCACGGGGCTGGGTTGTAGTCCAGGACCTGTCTTATTTGTCTTCTAGAACCGAGAACCACGAAGGTCTGAACTTGGTGATCTCTGAGTGCTGCTCAGTTCCCGGCTCTCGAGCAAGTCCTGTGGTTAACAAAACAGCTCAGTGGCCCCATTCTGAGGGAGAAAGACCTGTGATCCACTTTGTAAGGGTCGAGACCTTGGAAGCCTGTGGTGCCGTCCGGCTCGGTCCTCTAGGGCCTCTGTGGGCTGGAAAGGGCGAACCAACTCCTTACGACAAGGGTCTGAGGGAAGTGGATGTGGGAAGAAGGACCAAGAAGCCACCAGGGAGACCCGTGGGGGCCTTGGAGTAGGACCTGAGAATCTTTGTGGGGCTGGGGGTGGGGGTCAGTCAAGGGGGTGTCTCAACAAAAGTGTTTGCCCTCCTGGGCTGCAGTTCTCTCTTTCTTTTTTCAATTGTTTATTCTTTTAGCGAAAGAACAAAGACCCCTGAAATTGCCATAGAAAATCTGAGGGCACCGGTAAGAAAGAGAGGAAAAGAATGGGGGGGGGGGGAAAGAATATATATAGCCCAAAGAAGTTGGGGACTTTGAGGCGGGAGGGGCACGCAGGGCAGGCTAAGATGTGCAGAGAGGAGCCAGCCCTCCATCTCCCAGGCAAGAAGAGAGAAACCCGGAAGAGCTGGGGGCCGGGAGCAGGCCAGTGCCACCTCGGCTGCAGGGCTGGCACTCCCGCCAGGACAGGCCTGTGTGGGGAGTCCCTGTAGCCTTGCTGGTTTCAGTCTCATTCACTGGGGACCTTTTCTGTTTTACAAGAACCTAAACAATCGCATCTTTCCAAAACAGCATTCAGCAGTCTTTCTGGAACCCAGAAATGCTTTTCTTGGGGCAATTGTTAGGACGAGCCTTATGGTGTTGGCTGGAGTCAGGCCCACGTGGTGGGGTGGTGCTTGGGGTGGGGGGTGGGGGCCGTGCAGCACAGCGGGAGCAGTGTGGTTTCAGGACACAGCTCCGTGTCAGGAAATCAAGGACGTGTAACTTGAGTCAGAGGTCAGGTTTGCAAATAGAGGCAATTTCCAAAACATCTAAGGCGCGTTTCTTTTTCTGGTTTCTTCTGCAGCTGTGACGTCCACGGACACATGCCCTCAATCAGCCGTATGGAAACCGATGTGGTTTGAAAATCAGAGCAGGCCTGGAAGCGGTGTAAGACAAGTCCGCTCATCAGGCCTGTGGTCTCGCCTGCCCTCGCTGTCCTACACCGCTGTACATGCTGACTCACTGGGGGCTATTCTCATGGTCCCCTCAAAGAGACCTGATTCTGTTTCAGAGCCCTGCGGCCCTGTGATGCTTCCGCACCCGGCACCTGGTGCTTGTGTGCAGTGGCTGGCATGGGGTGGTCTGGCCTTGGGCCATGGCAGCCAGAGGCTCTGCGGTGGGCTTCAGGAATAAACAAGTTCACCGTCCCTCGAGCAGGACTGGTGTGTTTTCAGCGGGTCCAGATTTGCAAACTAAGCAAGTCAATATACTTGAGTTGCAAAGGCTTGCGAACACCTCCAGAACTACTCTCACGTGCTCACAGCTCAAGCAGGGGCCCCTCACGCCTCCCCTGGGCTCCCCCCTGGGCTCACGCACGAGGCAGCCCAGCAGATGCTTCGATGGGTGTCCAGACCGTGCCCTCGACACCCGGGCCTCCTGGCCGTGGGCAGGACAAGCCAGGAAGCTCAGCATGTGTTGATTCCATTAAACACTGGACTGTGTGAGGACTTCAACCAACCACCGACCGAGACCTGCCACTAGGCACCTGAACACTGGGTGATATGCTGGTTCCCGTGGGATCATTCTCCCTCCCAAACTAAGCAAAACCAAACTGATGCAATTGGATCGTGCCCCCAAATCGGTGAGCTGTAAATACTCGTTGTGTATCCAGGGTTAATATCCCCTGGGGGGTGGGGGTGGTGGGATGTGTGTGAGCCAAACAGACTGAGGCTGGGGGTGTGGACTCAATCTCGTATGAGATATAAAAGGAACAGAGCAGGCGAGCAGAGGTGGGCGAAGAGCCACACCCAGGCACTGGAGGATCTGCTGAGACCAGGACCTTCCCCAGAGCCGAGAGAGAAAGCCAGCACCTGGACTGGACTTCCTGTGTTGTTGAGTGCTTACCTGTTTATGCTACCCGCGGACTCTTGCTAAATGTTTTGCAACAGAGGACAACACTAAACCTACAGGGTGGGGAATGGGCACGGCCTGCCATGCTCACACAGAAGCAAACCGAGAAGGACAAAGCGAAAGGGTCAGTCTAGACCCCATATCAGCATGGAGCTGATAAGGCACAGAGGACTGTAGGGTTGACAACAGCTCAAGACATGTGTCCCCCCCACTGAAGCACACTGCAACGGAGGACAATGCTGAGGACACATGGCGGGAGTTAGTCCGGTCTGAACCCCGCACAGCAAGGTGAACCAAGAAGGGAATGCAACAGATCAGCAATGAGAGCAAAGCAAAGCTACAAAGCCCTGAAGAGTCCCCAAGTTAGACTTCAGTCTAGGAGGGACAACTCCCGGAATTCCCCCAGGACCAGTGGGGAGATAGTCTTAAAGGTCAGCGGACAGGCCTGGAACTATGTATACTTTTCTTTTTTTCCTTTCAATCTTTTGTTTTCTTTTTCTTTGGTCTATATTATCGTTGGGCTTCCTACTTACATAAGACAGGCATGGGAAGCAACCCGGAGGGGAAAGCAGCAGGACTGGGATCTGGAGGGACTTAAGGGAGGAGGGGGGAAGGGAGTGGTGCGCAAACAACGCTATAGAGAGGGGAACAACTAGGGAATTAAAGTCAACAACAAGGAGGACGAAGAGATCCTGGGGGTGTTGGAGCAACAGCAATCTAGCTGAGAGGAATTGCTAAGAGGCACAGCAATCTAGCTGAGAGGAATTACTAAGAGGCAGGTTGAGCATAATGATGGGGCAGGAAGAAAATGAAAGGAAACAGAGCAATGATCTAGGAAGCAAAGATATGGATAGAGGTCTAAGCATAGGTGTGTAAATATGTTAACCTATTAATTCATAAAAATAGAGGTACTGACCCATGTACATATATTTATATGGCAATACACTGTGCTAGTGGATGAACTTTGGGTCTCTGCTCATACCCTCCTTCAATGGAAGAACACTTTGTTCTAACAAACTGGCATTCTGTGGTGCTCACCTTCCCAGCACAATCGCGGACAACGAAATGTGTGCATAAGCAAATGTGGTGAAGAAAGTGGTTGGTGCCCGGCTATCAAAGACATAGTGTCTGGGTCTTAAAGGCTTGAAGTTAAACAAGTGGCCAAACAGCTGAGAAGCAGCAAGTCCACATGGAAGAAGCACACCAGCCTGTGTGATCATGAGGTGTCATTGGGGCCAGGTAACAGGATCAGAAAACCCATAACAAACAAACAACAACAACAACAACAAAAGCCATATTGTTGAGAACAAGGGGGGTCGGAGCAGAAACCCAAAGCCCATC
>NW_022103907.1:819345-838723 GCF_000313985.2 Echinops telfairi | reverse complement strand
GGATGGATTGATGACTGCCTGCCCCACAGGCTGGCCTGAGGTCTCAGAGCTGGCAGGTAGAGGTACACCAGCCCTGATGATGAGAGGCTGTAGGAGAGGCCACCAGTATGGCCACTGGGAAGGCTGGGTCTGTGGGGTCAAAGATGCTGAGGGTCCCTTGGCTGAGTTGGGGCTGAGCCAAGCAGTCGTGTCAAGACCTGAGTGCCCAGGGCAGACCCCGCCGGCCGTTCATCCTCCCTTCCCAGCTGTGCCTGCATGGTATGCCTAGGAGGCCGGCGCCTTGATGGTGGGCACCCCATGGTCTCTGTTCACTCTGCTGCTGTGTGAGGAGACTCGTGCAGCTCACCTGCTGGGCTGGCCCGTGGGGAGCAGCAGGCCGCCTGTCTGAGTGAGTCACCACCAAATCACAGATGATCCCCCCACTGCTGAGTCAGCCGAAGGGGAAAAACCAAAGAGTGGACCTCAAAGAGGAAGTGCCCAGGTCCTGGCAGAACGGCCCATCCAGAGTGCAGCCCTGGCCGGTGTGGGGTCTAGGCCCCGGCTAGGGGCCCTGCCTGGAGGTGACCTCAAGTTTCCACTCGGCTTCGCCAAGCACAGGGTTCCACTGGCAAATTACAGACCCCTAGGACTACGAGACCACAGGGAGACAACTCTGGGGCATGAAACCCCCCACCCCACCCCCACCCCACCCCCTGTGAGGTGCTTCGGGCACTTTTGGGTGCTGTTTGTCAGGCTGCAAACTAGGTTTTCCCCCCTGGACTCTCAGCATTTGGAGGGGGTGGTTTACATGTCCACAACTGTCAGGCTCCTGCCTGCTGGTTTGGGGGAACACCATTTGCCGCCCCAACCCTCTGGGTATTTGCCCTCCTAGCAGGGTGCCTGCACAGAGCCTTCAGAGATCCAAGGGGGAGCAGCAAGAATGAGTGGCCACGACCCCTTCCTTTCCCTCTGGCCTTCCCCACCCGCAACTGCAATCATGTCCTGGATGCCTGGCTCTCTGGGCCCACCGGGAAAACCAGAAATTCCCCGAGCAGCAGCTATTGAATGGGAGACACTATTCAGAGTCCACTCTAGCCCTGGGCTTTTCTGGACGTGTTGTCAAGAGAGACCCTTCCCTGGAGAAGGACGTCATGTTTGGTCAAGTGCAGGGCAGGGAAACAGAGGAAGGCCCTCAAGAGATGGGCTGGCACCGCGGCTGCAACAAGGGGCTCAGACATCAGAACAATCGTGAGGACGGCACAGGACTGGGTGGTGCTTCCTTCTGCACACGAGTCAGAACTGACTCAAGCCCCTCCCCCCAAACCAACCCACACCGCCCAGGTGCCAAGACCTTCCGTGTTGGGTGGCCGAAGGATTCTCACGGGAACTTCAGGCAGGCTGCCGGCCGGTGTGGGAGTGGCAGTTGGGGACCACATGTCCTCCTAGATCAGACATTGGAGGGGAGGAGACTCACTTGCTTTGGTGACCCCCAAGTCCACCTCCCCTGCCCGAGCCCAGGGCCCTTCCCTGCTGTCAGGGGTGTGCTCCTCCAGTGGACGGTCGCTCGTGGCACGTGGAAACATCTGGACGGCGCGTCAGGCAGAGCGCTCTAACTGTGGGGGCCAGTGAATGGCTTACAATGACATGAGAACACAGGTCATTCCCAGAGCGTCGCATGAAGCGCAGGAGGGAAGACTGCTTGGGAGGATGGATGTCGGAACACAACTGGCTTCTTGAGGACGGTGGTTATTAAAACAAGCCAAGTCTGAGAGCCAGGGTCTAAGGGCAGGGGGTGCCTCCTCCATGCTCCACGCAATGTTCTTTGGTTTTACCTCCTAACCTGGCTGCTGCCCAGGAGGTATTTTGATCTCTGTTTTCGCCAATGCGAAACCTGCAATTCAGGGACACTAAGTACCCTTTCTGAGGTCCCTTGGCTATCAGGTGGCCGAGCTGCCTGAACTCCGCACGTGGGGAAGCTCAGTGGGACAGGCCTTGGTGATTGAGTTGGGGGTTGGGGCTCCCCTAGGTGACTCTGAATCACTTCTTCGTTCCCTCATCCATACCGTGAGGTAGTAAGATAGGTCATTTTGAGATATTTTTATTGGGTGATTTGTCCTCTGTTTCTCTCACAGTCCACAACATCATTTTAGCAGCGTCCATGAAAATGTTTCTGGGAACTGCCTATCACCCAGTCAGCAGGGATTTCTGGAGCTACTGACCACCGACCACTGGCCCTTATTATTTCCACATCCCTTCCTACAAACCCCCCTCAATAGCCCTCCTCCTACTCTCGGTGGGTGGGTGAGGGCGTGTCTGGAAGTGTTTACCCTCAGCCAGGGACCTGCACTGTGTGGTTTTTAAGGAGAATGATGACAGTGGCTGGGAGGGACAAAAGGGGTGAACCTGACCTCCCCCCCCACTCCCCTGCTTGCCCCTCTGGTTTCTAGAAGGACTAAGGCACGGAGGGGCGGTGAGGCCCACTCTCCCCAGAGCTCCTGGGGGAGAAACAGAGCCAGACGAGCAGGTGCAGACCACAGCACAGGAGGGACCAAGGGTGCCCTTACGTAATCTGGCCCAGAAGAATCCAGGGTGCCCTGAAGGGTCCTTCAGCAGTAGGGTCGTGGAGCGGGGTGAGCCTCCCTCGGGTTCTGCGGAGTGCTGACAGCGGGCATGCGGGACCGACCGACAGCATGCAGCTGCAGGCTGGGAATGGGGAGGTCTGCTTGGTGACTCCGGCTGGCTTCCCAAGTGCTAGGTGACCCCCGACTAAGTCCCTTCACTGCTCTCTGCTCCAGATTCCCATCCATAAGGTGAAGGGACTGCTTCTAAGGCCGCTTCCAGGTCTAATATACTATCATGTATTATTATGATATGACTTTGGGATCGATCCAACCCCTTCAGCTACAGACGGTCCCTTAAGGTCATTTGATACATGACCTCTCCCGGGCTGGGCTCGAAGATTCCCTGGAGAGCCTTAATAAGCACGGTCAGAGGCGCAGGCCCGAGATGGCTCTCCATCCCCTGCCTCCCCAGACAGGACTGGGGAGCAGAGGGCCGGCATTCACCCTCTATCTCCAGCCCCTTCAAGCCAGCAGCCAGCCAGGCATGCCTCATTCTCAGACGGCTCCTGCACTGGCAGAGGATCGGGGCAGCGCCCTGGCCCTCGGGAGACACACAGACCTTCGCTCCCAGGGCTCCCTCGGATGACAGCTGGGTGACTCTGCTTTCTCTGTCTCGGGCCAAGCCCTTCTGATTGCTCCTGAATCAGCGGGAGCAAACTTTCTGCCAGGCGTCTGCCTTCTTTTCTGCTCAGAGCTATGCCAGGGCATTATCTAGCAGGCCAGACGTCTAGCACCTTTAATGACAATAATAACAATTTGCATTTATACAAGGCCTTTCATCGGAGCAGCTTAAAGGGTACCACAAACAATAATTAATTCCCCTTTGCAACTCTGGGAGCTAGTTAAGTAGGAGCCCCTTTACTTTGCAGGAGAATCTGCTGGCCCTGGGCCATGCACTAATACTGGGGGGGTGGGGGCCCTCCTTACCTCCCACAACCCAGCCACACTCTAGGCCGGGGAGCATCAGCACCAGGTTTTATAGGCGTCTGCTGCTGCCAAGGCCAGCTCTCAGACACCTGCCTCAGAAGCTCCTTGGTACGGTCTTTGGGCATCTCACCTGGTACTAACTGGAGACACCCACAGCGGGAAGGACCCTTACTTAGGTTCTCTCAAGACAGGGCTTGCCCGCCATACTGTTCCTGTACGCCTGGTGAATACTTTCAGTGTGGGGAGCTGATTCTGGGAAGGCATCTCGGATAGTTAAAATGCTCCTTCTCTCGAACTCCAATCTGTCCCTTTGGACCAGCCACCCAAGGCTGCCTTCTGGAAGAAAATGAGCCCATATTAAGTGTCTGGGGCGGATGGTTAATGTCTCCCATATATACCTGGTCTACTTCTGTCAAGAGCTTACCAAGGGGCTTGGTGGCTCACGCCTCAGGGAGGTGCCATGGGGCTTTGTGAGCTGGACGGTGGTGGCAGCCAGAGCCCTTGACCCTATTTGCTTGGCCCCAAGGCCGGGCTGCCCTGGGTTTGCCCAGGTTCCACGCGGCAGCTCTGGAGACTTCAGTTCCTTCTGGTGTTGGTGGGGACACCAGGGGTGGGTTCTGTGTTCACTTTGGGGGTTGCTGCTAGTGACCCAGCAATGTTCTGTTGAATGATTTGCTGACTAAAGGAATAAACATCCTCCCCTTCCCAATCTGTTCTTATATCTTATATCATAACAGCTGTTGAATGCAGGGACTTGTTTGGGAGATCAAGGCGGATAACCGTCCTTAATTTCTTGGTCGGTCGGTTGGTTGAACCCTACTGTATCAGAATACATATTCGGTTCTCCGCTTGAGAGAACAGTGCCCTGATGCTGAGCTGGAAACTGACACAAGCGACGAGCGGCTCCACGAGCACCCTCTTCACCCGGGGGTTCCTGCATGGGAGGTGGGGGGCAGAAGGGCTCAGGAAATCCTCTGCTGTGTTTACTTTCCGAAAAGCTAGACCTCCTGGGGAAATCAACCACCCCCTAGAGTGATTTCTGGGCCCTAGCTGGTTGCGGCGTCCTGCCTGAAAAGACACCCTGCCCTGTGGACCAAGAGTGTGATGTTGGGTGATATTTGTGTCACAGACGTTTCTAAAGGCTGCTCTTTTCCTAAAGCCTGTGGCTCTATGAACATGAGACATGGCTTTGGTTTCACTAGATTCCTATTCTCTTGTCTAGGCTCAAGGAGCCCTGGTAGCAACAGTGGTTATGTGTTGGGCTGATAACCTCCCCTCAAGGTTAGCAGTTTGAAACTACCAATTCCTCCACAGGATAAAAATGAGGCTTTCTACTCCCGTAAAAAGTCGCAGCGTCTGGAGCGGAGGATGTACATTGGTACAGATAGCAACTGGAAACACAGGGAATCCAGTATAGATGACTCCTTCAGGACCAGTGGTGAGGGGCGATGCCTGAAGGTTGAAAGGAATGTGGGGTAGAAAGGGGGAACCAATTACAAGAATCTAAGTATTGCTTCCTCCTTGGGGGATGGACAGCAGAGGAGAGGGTGGAGGGAAACATCAGACAGGGTAACTTATGACAAAACTATAATAATTTATGATCTATGAAGGGTTCATGAGGGAAGGGGGAGTGGGGAGGGAGGGGGGAAATGAGAAACTGATATTAAGGGCTAGAGTGGGAGGCAAATGTTTTGAGAATGATGAGGGCAACAAATGTGCATATGTGCTTGACACAATGGATGTATGTATGGATTGTGATGAGAATTGTACAAGCCCCCAATAAAATAATTTTTTTTTAAAGTCGCAGCCTCCTACACCTACAGGGGCAGGTCTACCCTGTTCCATGGGGCCGCTCTGAGTCAGAATTGACTCAAGGGTTATGAGTCTGGTTTTTGCGAGTCTAGGCCCAGGGTGCTCACACTGGCTCAGATTTGGGTCATTGGTCTGGGGACAATGTGGGGAAAGGGAGACCGGCTGAGGGCTGGGACGGCCTGGAGGGAGGAGAATGCTGGTGCCATTCCCTCGGTGATGCGGGAAAGAACCCGAACTACAAAGTAGCAGCACTTGTTGAAGACCTCTCTGTCGCTGGGAGAGTTGATTACCCTTGTATGGGTTCTCCATTTCTTTCTCTCACCTGGGCTCTGACCGACCCCTCGCTGTGAGGCGGCAGTGCCAGGACTCAGTCCTGTGAGTTTTCCTTCTTCCTGTTCCTCCATACCACCCACGTCACGGAGAGACTTCTGTTTCACTTTCACTCAGTGCTTATCAAGGCCTGCCGTTTACGAGAGGCGCCGGAACACCTCCCATCGCGGGCACCACGCAGGCATTCGGCACTGGGTCCATGAATGGAGGCACGAACTCCACGCTCGGCACCGAACGGGTCATCGCATACTTTTCAGATAGGCTCATGGAAAGGACGGCGACTTGGGTTGGTTAAAAAGTATGGCTGCAAATCACGAAAACTTTTACTCAACAAAATCCCCAAGCTGTGGGACGACTGTTGCTCAGTGTCGCCTGCTTCCACCTCCCGATCCTCCCCCGCCATAGACGCCTTGCTCTTTGGTTTATGCCACGTCAGATGGCAGCTCTGACGTCCCCCGCGGACTCACATCGTACCCCTTTCCAATGCTGTTTGAGTTGGGGCAACACAGAGAAACCGGAAGATGAAATTCTCAGAGGACAGACCTTGCTACCCTTGAAGAATAAGCAAGTGTGTTGTTGTAGAGGGGCTGGGGGTTGGGGGGGGTGGTGTTCCTTGGTGCGACTTTCCCGGCCTTTCCCTCACCAATGCAGTTTTCAATTTTCTTATCACTTAATGGCCCCCACAATCATCTGTGTCCTTTGAGAAAATCTATCAAGATCACGCTCCTGGAATGACCTCTCTTGCCTTGACTCGAATAGGTCTAGCAGCTGCCCTCGGGAGCCGCTGTTTCCATTGAGCCTTTGGGAAGGCACCCTAATGAGACTGAGACCAGCGCGCTCCTGGGGACCTGTTTGCAGCCATCGACCGCTCGCAGTGGCACGCATCGATGTGCTTGGTTTGGAATAAACTGAGGCGGCATGTGTGAACTGGAACCCCCAGTAGCGATGCTTTCTGACTTACCCTCGTGCATGAAAACTCTACTCCTACTGTATATGTAAAGGAGTGAAGGAGCAGGAGAGCCACAGTGAGGGCCTGGTCAGCCCCACATCAGGCGCAGAGTCAGGGCATGAGGGCTCAGGCATGAGCCATTGCCTTGCCACAGCATTCAGCCCACCTTGTAGGGTCTGTACCTTTGTGGCCAGGGAGGGCTTGGGTTTGGAGCAGAGAGAGAGAGACACTCACCCTGTGCCACACGAGTGCCTGCCTGCTGAGTACCGCACCTACCCTGGACCTGGCCAGAGCGGTGCGGGCATGGCCAGGAATGTGTGATGTGGAGCAGTGAAAGGGTTAAAATCAGAAACATTTGCTGGCAGACAGATCACTGTCATTTAAGTCCAGGTATACTGTCCCATGCTCACGGTCACAGTAGTTCCTCAGTGTCCACTTCCCTGGGTGGCTATTAAGCTTTCACATAGGAGGCCACAGTCCTGATACACATGCAGCACGCATGCACACACGCTGCCCTTAATCCTCCCAATTGCACCTTTCCAGACGGCAGAGCAGCAAGCGCACTTGTCCACAGCCTCTCACTGCCCCACAGCTTGATGCTCTGCACAGCTGGGAGCTCCGGCCAGTGACAAGCCGCAGTCCGCCTAGCTCCCGGTCACCTTTGGGTACCCGGAAAGGACCCAGGTTGGGGGGGATGACGTCCTTAGCTGCCCTGAGGCTCCCAGCTTCTCTTTCCCCCTAGTCTTGAGACCTTGCATGGATACATGTGGATTGAAAAGAAGAGGTTAGGAATCTTTCAAAATGTGCTCCCCGTAGCTGCCCCAAATAGAAATTCCAAAGTGAACTGCCAAGCGGGAGTCGGCTGTGAGCACACAGCTGCGTCAACCACAGAGCATTCACAATGGCCTCTCCAGCCCCTCTGAGGAGACACCTGCAGAGGCGGCGGCACGGTGGCATGCTGTCACTGCAGCGCGGGGAGCCCGACACCTTGGGAGTGAGGGAGTAAGTTCCTGCCACCATGACTCATCTCTCCTGGACCGTGGAACACATTTTTTTTGGGGACTGCCAGCTTCTTACCCTAGAAATACGAAGTATATGGAAAACCATGTGCATCTTTCAAGATGAGCCAGTATTGAGTCAGAAGTTGGCATGGAAAAGCCAAAGCTTGGGATTTCCAAAATAATCCCCTCCCATGGTTCCAGGTCTATGTTTCTGGCCAGTGCAGGCGGTTCCTATGCTCCGCTGGAGGCTCAAGTCTACCCCAAGGTGCCTCAGAAGAAAGGCCTGGAGACCCACTGCCAAAGAACCAGCCACTGACAACCCGATGGGGCACAGCTCTCACCCGGCGTGCCCGGGTCAACGTGAGGCAGGGTCGGCTCCACCTCCATGGCTTGTCAGAGCCCCTGGGCAGGGCTGACCATGAGGCTCTTGGCTGCCCTCAGGAAGGTCTGAGGTGGGAATCCACCCAGAGGTACCTTGGAAGAAAGGCCTGGCAAACAGATTTCGCAACATCAGCTACTGAAGACCTGACAGAGCACACATATGGGGTCACCAGGAGTCGAACCTGAAAACGATGACCATTTGGTTGCCTGCTGTGAGTTGGCCACGTCTGTGCCTACAGCCATGAGGCGTCCTTCTTCTAGGCGGGGAGACTTGGGGGCACCCTCACCCTGCAGCCTTGCTGATGAGGACAGAGACTGACGGGGACATTCCAGGCACCAGGGGCGGCTCTCAGCTCCACGCAGAGTTACCCCGAGGTTGGCCAGCCAGGCCCTGGGACACTCGCAGCTTGCAGCACACCAGGTATCCAGTTGGCTGCCGCACTGGGTCTGCAGTGGCTGCTCTGCAGAAAGCATCTGGCCGGGAGCGCGTGTGGGCTGAGAGCTGGCCCAGGCCTGCATGCCAAGCTATGTGCTCTGGCAGAGATGTCTGCCCAGAGAAGGGAACACCTTTTTCTCTACCAAAAGGTATTATTAGTCAAACTCTGCACCGTCCTAAAACGTTTTTCTAATTTGCCTAAAGCTTCGTTGTAGACCCAGTAACCCTGATATGAGGGTCCATTGGATCCTGTGGTACTGGACCCCTCTTGTCCAGCTGGTGCACACGTGTGGAGAAGCCAGAGTGACGCAAATTCCCCGTGTGGAGGAGCCGCTGCCTCATGGTGGTGAACACACCCCCCGATAGACTTTGTTTGGATTGGGGGTGGGGCGCTAAAAAGAAGCATTTGTTCTGAGTCTCTGCATTTTGTCAGGCATCCACCGAGCTTAGGCCAGGTGGGGTGGCACTCGGACAGCCTGACAGGTTGTCACAGAGGCATCTGGCTCCCTTCCCCGGCCATAGTCCTCAAGCTGTCCAACTTATGTTCTCTTCCATGTGGCTGCAAGTGGGTGTCTCACAATAGATCATCCCACTAAATGTGGTCAGAGCTATGGAGCAGCATGCCTTTCCCCCCAAACTGGTGTATACCACAGGTGCTAGAGTCCTGGGACCAGTAAACAAGTAACACACACACACACAGAGCAAAATAAGCTGCATAAAAGCACGGCAAAATGAGCCCTCTGTAGATTCCAACAAGCTCATTGTTCACTACGACCGGGGAGAAGGCGGTCCCGTTCAGGTGGCCCTTCATTAGCCACCTCGGAGCTGGTCCTGTGAAAGAGCGTCTACAAATACAATAGTCATAAAGCACTGTTTTTGGAGCACCGGTTCCTGGTGGCACAGTGGTTAAGGAGTTGGGCTGTAATTCACAAGATTTGTAGTTCGAAACCACCAGCTGCTCCTTGGGAGAAAGATGGGGCTTTCTACACCTGTCCAGAGTGACCGTCTCAGAAACTCACGGGAGTTCTGCCCTGTCCAATAGGGTTGCTCTGGGTTGGTATCAACTCGACGGCAGCAAATCTGGTTTGAGTTTTGAAGAGTCACCTGTGGGGCACCGGGGGCTTACAGGTAGACTTCTCACGCTCCACACCTGACACCTGCGTTCAGCTCTGGCCAATGCGCCTCAGGCTCAGTCCCCGTCCGCCTGCCAATGGAGGCTGAGCAGTGCTCAGCAGAGCTTCTGGCTGAGATGGGCTACGACAAAAGGCCTGCTGATCTACTTCCAATCCTCTGCCAATGGCAACCTTATGAATCCCCACGTGCCAGGTGCCAGTGTGACAGCAGCTGACAACGAGGACAACCAAGATCGTCTAGCTCCGAGGTCAGGAAACTTTCTCTGTAAAGTGCACGACAGTGTTTTCAGTTCTATAAGCCATACTCTCTCTGTTGCAACAATTCTAGTCTGCATTGTTAACAAAAGCAGCCATAGATAGCGCATGGTTAGGGCTCTGTGCTAATAAAACTTTATTCATAAGAACAGGAAATTGGCCGGATTTGCCTTTGAGCCATGGTGTGCCAATCTAACCCAAGCCTTTCATTTTTAGAGGAGAGGTAAAGCAACACCCTCACAGTCACACGGCCATTTCACGGCTATTTCACGGCTACCTAGGACCAGGACACTGGCCCATGGCCTGGCTTGCGTGGCTCGGTGGGAAGAACACACCCCTGGAGCGGCGCTCAGTGCCAGTGGGGTAGAGGGCCAACCCAGATGTTTGGAGAAATGGAGAGAATAAGTAACATGATGAACTGTACTGGGTTGGCTGTCTGCTCAGAAAGGACCGAGGAACAAGTGGGGAATCACAGGTGAAACCCTATTAAATAGGACGGGGCGAGACAGCCCGTGGAAAGCCCATGTTGCCACCACCGTCCCCAGCCAGACCCGGGCACAGACTTGCAATGTTTCTGGGGGAGGGCTCGGGGGCAGAAGGGGGAGGGCGGACAGGGACTGGGAACGAGCTGAGGAGGAAACGGCTACTCACTGTTTCCAGTCAGCAGCCAGTCAAACGTCTAGCAGCACGTAAATGACCACAGAGGACAAACCCTCTCGACCAGGGCTGAGAACAGGTCATCTTGGCCTGTTAGGCGTTTTCAAAACAAGTTTTCTTGGTCTCATGACAGGTTGTGGCAAGAACAAGAAAATAAAAGGAGCGGAAGATCCCATGATTGCCGCTCCGGGCTTCCATGTGGGCTGGCTCTGCCTGCACGGTCAGGTCTGCTTTCAGAGCGTGCGGATAAAGCTGGTCTTAAGGTTAATACCCCCTGGCCTGTAACACCAGTGCATCAGGCGATCCCTCTAAGAACTCTTTGGCAGCCAGATCAGCACGCTCTTCTGAAAGGAATAGGTCAAAGTCAGTCTTAAGCCTACGGACGCTGTTCTGCCCCAGCGTATGCCCTGCTTTGTTTTAATTTCACCTCATGCTATCTGGACAAATTATTCCCCTGAAACTCAGGCGGAAAGCGATCTGCTCTGTGGTGGAATTTTCCATCTCAACCACAGAACGCTTGGTCAGGGTGGGGCCCTCACAGGGAAGGGCCAAGATCAAGCTGGACTTAGGAAATGCCATACGCTCCCCACCAGCCCTGGTGTCTCTCAGAGGCTGACCAAGCCCTGCCCGAAGGAGGGGATGAGCCTGAGCATAAAGCTGTGCTCGGCAGCAAAGTGCAGGTCTCGAGACCACTTCGAGATTCAGAAGTCAGCCACCTAAGTTTGCGGGAATTCTCAGAGGCCCTGAATGATGACTGGGGAGCCCAAGGTGCAGGGCGCAGACACAGACCTAGAATAAGCTTAGATTCGGATTCCGAACAGTGGCGTGGCTTTGGGCCAGGTGCCTCCTTTCTGTGTGTCTCCTGTACTGGCTATCATGACGCTGGCTTGTCCCTGAATATTTCTGAGTCAGTGCCTGCCAGCTCCGCGCGTGGGATCCCCCTGCCTGCACACTTGCTCTGGCTGCCGGGAGTCCCTGAGGGCACCTAGCCCTCCACAGACAACAGCTGAAGTCCCCTCTCTGAAAGACGGCACTCACCTCCGGATAAGCTCCTGCCACCAAGGCAGTCTTCATTCTGACAACCGTCTGGTAGAAAGTTCTGAGGAGGGAGCAAGAGGAGGAGGAGGAAGAGGAGAAACATCCTCCTGGGCACCTTTAAGTTAGCGAAAGTAAAGGCTGATATGTGTTCCTGCCCAGATGCAGAGAGGCCCCGGGATATGTGAAGGTTGGTACAAGGCATTCTTTCCCACGTCACCCCTGCTTCCAGAGAAAGGAAGCACCTGGTCCCCAGACACACCTTGGGACCTGTCACTTAGCATCATGTAATATCTCTACCCAGGAAGTGATCTGCTCCCGAAACATTCGTCCCTGAAGGCCAACGGAGCGCACCCACTCTGATCTACACGGGGTTGCCGAGAGTTGGGATCTGCTTGGCGGCATCTGGTTACACGGGGAGAGATTTGAAGGCCGTGCCCCAAATCCATTGTGTGGGGCCATCTACTATCTGACAAGGAAGGCAGGTGCGCCCCTGCCCCAAACATGCACATAGATTGTTATGATAGATGGTTTCCTGGGCTGCTCAATTAAATTAGAACTTCAGATAAATCACAAATCACTTCTTGGTATATTCTAAATACTGCATGTCAAAATCAAGTCAGCGGCAGGGTGTTTGGTTTGGTGTGAAATCTTACATGGGACCCACTAACCCTAAAGAGTACTGGGTGTTTGAAATTCAAGTGTAACTGGGAACCCTGCATTGTTAATTGCTAAATCTAGAAACTCTGGTGGTGTGGTTGGTTATGTGCCGGGCTGCTACCCAAAGCAGTTTGAAGCCACATGGACGCTTTCTACCCCTATAAAGCCACGGACTTGGAAAGGCACTGGGGCATGTCCACCCTGTCCTTCAGGGTCGCCCTGGGTCTGAACCGCCTTGGTGGCAGTGAGAGTCTGTGAAGGAGCCTGACTCTGGAGACCAGGAGGAGGTCTCTGGAAACCCTGGGCATTGAGGGGGCACAGAAGGGGAAGGCGCTGCTTATTCACAGAGAGCAGCATGATGTTGAAACAGGCACTTGAGTTTCCATCATCTTTCTTCATTTTTCACAGGCCAAGAAGGCTCCTTCAGGACTTGTCTGTCTGCACACCGGCCAATCATATTAATGAAAATAAAAGCTCACTGTACACATAAAGACGATCAAATGTCTTAGCATGGCAGTGGACACCAACAGATAGCCCTTAATAGAACACCAACAGTTTAAAACTCCAGCCCCTGTGTGCTGTGGGCGGGAGGATCCCTACCCTCATGCACAGAAGAGAGAAGCACAGTGGTACAATATCTGGAATGTGGTAGAGTGGGGATGTGCAGCCTGGCCTGCTTAGATCCAGAGCTGATGCTCCCTCCAGCCTGTGGACACCGGACACTCTTTGTTCTCCCTGCCTCCGCCCTCAGCGGACACTGGCATGCTCAGGCTTCCTCTCCTTGGGGCCACTGGGCCCTCTCCTCTCCCATCTTGGTGCACTCAACCCCCGCCCATCTCCAAAGGTCAGCTTCCTGAATCCCAGAAAGTCCCCCTGGCACCCTACTATATTTACCCTACAGGAGGCCCTATATGGGAGTCATTCACATAGAACGTTTACCTCTCTTCTAGTTCTGTCAAGGCAGGGACAGACTAGGATACATCACTTCATATGGTGCCTGATACAACTCAAAAATCAAACTTGCTCGATGCCGACTCCTGGTGACCCTACAGGACAGAGGAGAACTGGCCCTGTGTCTTTTCAAGACTGTCATGGTGGATGGAAATAGAAAGCCTTGTCTGATACCTACTTCAAATTCAATAAACATCTGCCGAATGAATACATGAATGACCAAATGGATGGATGAAAGAAGGAACAGAGAAATGGGGAAAGTGTTGATGAGCTGGGCAAAATCGAATCGGTGCCTGCCACTGCAAATCCACGGGGGACACGCCGCCCCTGAGTGTCAACCAAGATGAAGAGCCGAGACTGCCGTTCTAACCAGAGTGGAGCGGAGCAGCTTGGGGAATGCGGGAGAATGCAGGTGATTGACCTGAGGGAAGCAGGCAGTGTAGTACAGAAGTTGAATGCCATTGAAAAGCCGAGAAGTCTGAGAGGGATCGGCATTGCCTTCATGGAATTATTCTGTGAGGTTGAAATATATAAGGTATTTACATAAGTATACAACACTATTTATCATCATCATCATCTATAAGATGAGCAGGACAGGCTGGATAATCCACTATCACTTATTTCAAGAAAAACAAGGTAATTTGCTTGTACATGTAGGTCCACGTAAATTAGCCTCTAATGGACAATTAGGATAATGGTGGCTTAAGGATAATTCAACCCCAAAATATGATCAATGGAAATTTTTGGTTTTATGAATTTTCAAGAAGAGCCACAAAGCTTTCAGCTATGTAACTCTGACTTGCACTTAATTTACTAGTAGTTACACACAAGACAAGGGGTTACTGCGTAGGTGATGCGATGAACAGCCCACTGTCCCAGGGGAATCTCAAAACCAGGGATGGATCATTCTTGAACGTGGGAGGAGTCTTCAAAGATGAGTGGATGGATTTCAGGATCTAAAGGAGAATGACCTGGTATGCGTGTGTGTGCGCGCACGTGTGTTTCTACATATTGGGGGGGCGGTTTCAAAATCTTGTGAAAAGATTCTATTATCTGTCTATTCTATTTTCTCATGAGCTTTTTGATATATAATAAGATCTTAAATGTTTGCTGAATGAATTGTTATACAGCAATTATACACAGTTATACACAGTGTAGAGACTTCCTGGATTTCCACCCCCACCCCCCCACTGTTTGGCTTTTGTTTTTGTTTTTTTGATAAGTTTAGGGAACTCTGCTCCTTACAATCACTGCTGTTCTAAAGCCGGTTCTGCCGCTGGCCAGGGCTGTAAGCTGGCAAGTCCACCTGGACCAGCCTGGGCACACAGGCTGGCAAACTACTTCCTCCCGCTTGTCTCTTTGGGTTGACAGCTAGCCTGGATCAGCACCGTCTCGTTTCTGCTTTCTCGGTTTCCATTTTCCCTTTGCCGTGACTAAGTGCCAGAGGGGCCGTGTGTCTGGGAAGACAGGAGTCACTGGAATTTTCCTGTCCTCTTCTCAACGGGGACCCTCCCCCACTGCTCTGAGGCAGCAGGGAAGTGACTGCCTGTTCCATTATAAATGGCTTTTCTTCTTTTGCCCACAGATCCCAATCATAAATTTTAGAGAAGGGAGCATCTACCTTCTCTTAAAACATGGCTTCTCAGACTTTTGGGGACCTACTACTCTCTTTTCAGAAAACATAAAATAAAAATTACTCAATGCCCCCTGGCAGTTTAAAAAGAATTTTTTTTTGGGGTGTGTGTGTGTGATACTATAGGCCATAATCCAGAAGTGTAGGTATCTGCTTTTGCAGCTGCCTGGATAGTTCCAGCATCCCCCAAGGGAAACACCGTCTTAAAGGTATTTGGTGCCAAGTCTGCAGACAGAGCTGTTTCTACACAAGGATTCCCGAGGTTTTCTCCACGGGTGCCATGACCTTCAGCCGCCGGGGTGTGTTGCTAGAAAGACGGTATCTGTGACAGGTCACCCAATGGGTACAGATGTGACAGTAGGTGAGCCTCCAGCCCTTGACTCTCCTGAGAGCAGGAAACAGGCGGAGGGAAGCTGGAAGCCAGAGGAGGCTGGAGCTGGGGCCTCAACTGGTGATCAAGGGATAGGCTCTAGGCTTGCTCCTGTGTAGGTTTGAACTAGTTCTTCCAGGAAATAGAAATGAGGAATTACATATCAACTCTATGGTAATCACCACTAAGGTTTTTGTATTGATCATTTTACTTAATTCCTACCACAATGGTCAAGATTTATCCTATTCGTACTTGGCTGTACTAGATGATCTCTAACGCTCCTTCATGGTCTATGGCCCAGGCCCTGAGACAGGTCCTTACAGCTATGCCAGTGCTCCCAGGATGCATCCAGGCCTTGACCCGCCCCACCCCCCCACCCACCCCATTTAGTTGTGTTGCTGGTGACTACAGGAGGGACAGCAACTTGCCCAATACTTCCTCCCCCTGTGTGCTCCCCTTTGTAAATTCTCTAACTAAAGTCTTGAGGCTTGTTCACCGTCACAGGTGGGCCCTGTTCCGAATGATCTGACAACAGACAAGGCCGGGGCCCATTTCTGTCAAAGCAAGACTTCTGCTTGTCTTTCATGATCTGCCCAGACTGGATGGTCCTGCTCGCTCGCCAATGCTTCGCCCCTTTTCTAGAATGTGCACCTTAACGAGGAGTGACTGGAAACAAGCAGACTGGCCCGCCGGCCTGGGCTGGACTCCACGCCACACAAGGCAGCGCTGGCGGCACCTGTCAGAAACCAACCCGTCCATCTGAACAGTCGAGCTGAAGTCCCGAGAAGCTGTTTTAACTTGACATCTGAAAATGCATTACAACCAGAATTATCTCACTCAGTGTGTGTTCAGGGCATATGTGTGCATGTTCTGCAACTGAAGTGTTCTAGACACATCAAGAATGGGTTGTACTAAAAGAGCATCACGTACATCGTGTACTTAATTCCATTTAGCAATGTTTTCAATGTGCGTCTGACCTATGGCAACAGAGATGGAATGTTCTAAACACAAATTTAAAAGTATGCCAAGCTATCTTAAACATAATTTTTCCTTAAAATTCCAGAACTATCTCAGAGCTTGGCAGTCGGACATGAACCTTTCCCAAGATCACCCAACAATCGAATAATGGTAACTAGGTGAGACCCAGGTCTTCTGGCTCCCCCATCTTTATTCTCTTCACTTCTTCTCCTTTTTTCCCCGTCTCTCTCTCACACACAGTTTGAAGGCTGTTCCATCAATAGATACATTTCTCCGTTGGTGTGCTATAAAAATCTCACACTGGTCCTCTATCCTTCGCTTTCGGACTCCACAAGGCACCTGCCTGTTTTCCCAAGAGAGGACATATGTGACCACAACTCACAAATGAGGAACGAGCTGCTTGGTCACCAGGAACATGGCCGCGGTGGCTGGGAGAGGTAGCCCAGACCCAGGCCCAAGGGTGCAGGTGCTCTCCCAGCGGGAAAACGACTTTCTCTGACACAGGTGTGCTCCTCTTCCAGAAACTTTCTCTGCGGCTTTCCTGATGAGCCAGCTTCCCTGCAGTTTCTTCTAGCTTGCATGTCTGAGGTCAGAAAGTAGCCTCTAACCCAGTTTTCCATTTCCACTGAGAGAACGGGCCGGGCAGGGAGTTCCCTCCAGAAAATATCCCTCCAGGGGGCCAGGAGAATCCACCAAAGCCAAGAATCCAGCTGGAGGAGAGGGCCTGGGGTAAGCTGGCTTGAGAGTCCTGCTGAGGGTCTTCCCTGCTCCCCTGCCCAGTGGAGGGTGGAAGCCGAGCTGGTCACGAGTGAGCTCAGTGCCTGGCACAGCCACTGTGGGCAGGCTGGAGGGCCGGGAGGCTCCGTCCGCTCGGAATGAAGGCCGTGTTTGCCGTAATTGATGGCTAGGCTTTTCACTGGAGCCTATCATTTCGCAGCAACAGATGCCGGGCTCTCATAAATCACAGGTTCTCTCGGACTTACGCAATTTGGAGAGGATGCCCAGACGCAGGCAGCTCCGGGTTCCTCCGCATCATCACGTTCTCGCTTCTGAGAGGAAAAACAAATCAACACCCCCCACCCCCACCCCCACCTCCCCAAGCTACTTCTCCAACAGATTTGGTGAGCTCCAGGAGCCAATAAGTTCACAATATTTATCTGTTTGTTTTCATTTCACAGTGTCTATATTTCTACACCCAGGGAGGAAAAAACCCAGGAGGACAGGTGAGGGTGTACCTGGCAGGCGCCCGAGGCATGCCGGTGAACTGAGGTCAGGGCCGCCACCTCCCTCTCTCTGTCACCATCGCTGGTTCCCCTCCTACCCTCCCAGGGCACTGTGCCGGCCTGTACCTGGAAAATTCCCTCTTCCCTCCGGAGGGGAGATCTGCAGAGATGAAGCGGGGAGTTTTTAAAAGGGAACTCTTCCTAGGAAACTTGGGGTAAGCCAGAAGCAAACAACACACAGCACAGAGCACCCAGGAACCGTAGCAGAGATCGGGGTTTGCAGGTTCTGTCCCTGAGGTCTGAGCGCAGAGTGGCGCCCTGGGGCTGAGCTTCCTGGGAGCCCAGCACTGGCTGCTCTGCCTACTGCGGCCTTCCCGTCCTTGCAGTGGATGTGGGAGACAAGCACCCACAGCTGGCCACAAGTCTTGCCTTGCTGTTTGCCCCCCACCCCTTGGGACCCCTTTGGGAATTCCAGGAATACAGCCACAAGGTATGGAGTAGTGGGGGGTGAGTTACAAGGTCTTCTCCTATGAGGTTTTCCCCCTGGCAGTGAGTAGGTGTTTGGATAAGCATGTGTGCATGCAGTGTGTACAGTGTGTGTGTGCGCGTGTAAACGCACAGTGCTCTGTGGCCCAGTACTAGCCTCTCCTCTCCAATGTGGGCTCAGCCCCTGCTCCGTCTGGCCAGGTGACCAAGCAAGCATGGGCCCGCACACAGAGGCCTGACTCCACGGCAAACTCAATAGAAGTCCAGGCTCCAAGGGACAACTTTAAGGAGCTACCAATGAGGCCTCAGAAGAGCGAATTCTTGATTCCTGGAAGGACAAACGTGTAACTCGGCTCACGTCCTAACCAGTTAACACTTCAGCGTAGCCCTTCTGAGGCCTCAGGGCTCCAGCAGACAGACTGGGTGGCCCTCTGGGGGCGGAGATCGCCACACTGTGCTTCTGGGAGTCCTGTGGGGCCGCCATACGGAGTGGGGATGAGGAGGACATGGGGGGAGATGTCTAGCTCCATGGTCTTGAATCAAAGGGAGCAACTCTCTTTTTATCTGTGTTACTTAGAGGACTAAATACCGAAGACGGATTTAAAGAGTGTGGCAGCGGAGGAGGAGTTTGAAGGAAATCGTGTTGGGGCAGTCCTGGAGCACTGACCAGGAAGATGATGACTGAAATGGCCTGGAAGGTACCATTAAACACAATCTTAATAGGGAAGTGGGGTGCAGAGACAACTGAGTGGCACCCTATAAAAGTATGCTTGGGGAGAGCAACATGTGGTGAGTGACAAAGAGCTTCCGAGCGAGCGATGGGACAGGTTTCTAAATAAGAACATGCCATCTCTTTTTCGGACCTTGAGGCAAGATGGGGAACAACGAATGGTTTGGGGAGGTTGGTGATGAATTACTTCCATCTGTTGACTGGGAAGCTGTTTTGTGACACAGTCTTTAGTCATTCCATTTATAAGGTGGATTTAATGTGTGGTCAGACAGTGCAGTCACTGGTTTTGGGGTCAAATTTTATTCTAAGAACCTACTTGGGCCTCTAGCCCCCGTGTGAGGCTTTATGCTTGTGCAACGAAGCTGTAAAGAAATCCATCACCTCATCTGCTCACAGAGTTACCAGGCGAGCAAGGATTACAAGTCATCCGAGCCATTCCTCTAGACAGGTCTGCGGTCACGCACAAGCTAGCAAGGCAACTAGTGGGTTCCTTTTCCTTTTTCAGCAGCGGTTGGTTTTATGTAGAATACAAATCTGAAGGATGGACCTTTTCCATTTTTAAAACAGGTGTGTTGGCCCCAAGAAGCCAGCCCCAGGGGATGGCAGCCCATGTTTGGAGACTTTCTAGAACGTGACGATCTCTGGCCGAACCACTCAGGCCGGGGCACTGTCTCCTGGAGCAGAAGTGAAGGCATCATGGAGGATGCTGGTATCCTTTCATTAGAAATTGCCCCTTTCCCCATTTATAGAGGTCTAGATAAAGACATGTACATATGCAAATATATTTATATGAGGATGGGGAAATAGATCTATGTGCCTATATTTATAGGT
>NW_022103907.1:814132-818241 GCF_000313985.2 Echinops telfairi | reverse complement strand
CAAATGCGCTTTACACAATTGATGTATGTATGGATTGTGATAAGAGTTGTATGAGCCCCTAATAAAATGATTTAAAAAAAAAGAAAGAAATTGCCCCTTTCCCTCCAGAGATGATGGTAATTACTATCTACCGACCCCCAGACTTGGTGTTTAAACTAGGCCATGTAGCAGTCGGAATGTGGAGGTGCTACCCAGGACTCCCTGCCTCTTGGTAGAGGAGGTCCATGAGGGGGCTTCAACATGTTTGTATAAAATTTCCATTATCTTTTCATTTCATTTCCCCCATGAACTTTTTGAAACTCCCTCAATACATTCCCTGCATCATCTCTAGGACTGTGAGCATGCCTACTGTCTTTCCTGTGATTGGCTTATGTTATGAGGCTGAGAACGGGAGAGTAAGTGTGGCAGGTCCAATTTAATCACATAAGCCCTTTAAACCTGGGTCTGCATCTTAAAAAGTTGTTTCAGTTAAACAAACGAACCAAGTGAAATACACATAGATTAAGCCTCCGGTGAACTTCCTCTGACCACAGACCGGGCATGTGAATGGCCTGGCCACCAGCAGGCTGTATTGGGAAGTAGGCTGGACAGCAGATGCACTTTAACACCTCATCATTTGATTTCCCTTTTGACCAATCTTAAATTTGTTCTGGTTTTTAATATTTTCTACTTTATTTTTTATTGTGATTTTTCTGTTTGACTTTGTATTGTTACTAGTTTTTATTGTTTGTATGATTTCCTGTCTATGAAACCCAGGAGAGGTAAATCTATAGAGACAGTAACTACTTTAAGGGGTTCTTGGGGGCATGGCAGGGGAGGTTGGGGGAAATGGGGAGCTAGTAACAGTAAGTATAAGAAAGAAGAAAATGCTCTAAACTTGATTATGATGATGATGGCATGACTCTTCTTCATATATATGATTACACTAATGAATTGTATGATGTAAGAATTCTAGATCAATACAACTGTTAGAGAGGTAGACCTGGGTCTAGACGTGAGAGGCAGGGAAGTCGGAGATGTGAAAGATGAAAGTGATTCGTTGAGTCATCACTAGTTTGAAGCTGGAGGGGGCATGTGGCAGGGAAAGCAGGCAGCCTCTGGTTGCTGAGAGTGGCCCCTGGCTGATCGCTAGCAGGGGCCTCAGCCCTACACCCACCAGGAACTGAGCCCAGCTACCAACCTGAGTGGACGGAAGCTCTATGAGCCTCAGCTGAGACAGTAGCCCAGATCGCATCCTCGCTTGAATTGTTTGGGACCCTGAACAGGGAACTCGGCACACTGCACTCTCCTGACCCACAGAATAAAGATGACACTCTGGGTTGGTGTGAAAGTATTAAAGCTGTGGTACTTTCTTATGCAACAATATAAAACCACCCACTGCATTTGAAACTCATAATAACCTTCTAAACTAGCTTCATCATTTTATAGACTAGACGACAAAGACTTGGGGAGATCATGACTTTGCCTCAAGTCACATGGCTACTGAGTGGCAGAAATAGGCGTAAGCACAGCTTTGCCTTGACTCCAGGGGCAGCACTCCTCCACGCACATGGATCTCCTCTCTGGACGGATGCTAGGGGAGTGCCAGCACTCTGAGGAGGGAGTCTCGGAGAAATGGCGAGGGTGGGCGTGTCTGCCTGGGTCTGGATGTGCAGACAGGTCCGAGGTCCTGTACTGAGCACCGGCTCCAACTAGTAGTCTGCTGAATGCCCTCGGGAAAGTCACTGAATCTCTGCAAGCCCGGGCCTCTTCATCTGCAGGACGGGCAGTATCCAGCCCTGCACTGCATCCCTCATGGGGAAATGTACAGCTCTGATCTCTGGCCAACCGAAGGTGGGTGGTTTGAACCCACCCAGCGGCTCTGAGAAAGGCACAGAGACCCTCTGGGGCAGCTCCACACTGTACCAGGGGGTTGGTGAGAGTGCAAACGGACGCGGCGGCGGCACCTAACAACAACAGGATTTCTGACAGCAGAATGACATTAGATGTCAGTCTCACTGCCCACTCCTCGGGACTCTCTGTGGGGTTTCCGAGACTGTGAGTCTTTGAAGGCTCAGACCGCTCTTTCTCCCTGGGGTTTGAACTGCTGACCTTGTGGTTAGCAGCCCAACACCTACCTACAGCACCACCAGGCATCCTGGACAATCAATAAGCTGCCTACAAACATCCCCCAAACACTTGAAATTCAAGCCACAAAATTGAACCCCTGGATCAAAAACAAATGTTGGAGAGATGAGAAAATCTTTTAAATAGAATGGAAATGATTAACAAGGACAGCAAAGCTTGTGGGTGTGGCTACAGCGAATCTTAGAAAGTAATTAAAGCTATAAATACTTTTATTTTAAAAGATGACAGAATTCAAAGCAATGGCTTAAGTTTCTACTCTAGGAAGCCTGAAGAACAGATTAAAATGAAAGCAAGTAGGAGGAAGGAAATGAAAATAAAAGCAGATTGAAAACAAACAACTGATAAAATCAACAAGGCAAATGCTGCATCTTTGAGAAGATTAACAAAGTTGATAAAGCTCTCGCTAGACTGATTAAGGAAAGCGTGAAAGAGAGAGAGCAGGTGAGCAGAGAACCCCCTAAATTATCAACACAAGGAATGAAATGAGATATAAAACTCTATCCTACAGACATTAAAAATGAGAGACTATTAGAAACAATCTTATACCGATCCATTCAACAACTTAGACATACATAACGGATACATTTCCGTTTCAAAAGCTGCTAAAATGAATGCAAGAATAAATTTTTTAATCGAAACACTCCTCTATCTAGTAAAGAAATTGGATTTCTTCCCACCAAGAAAACCCTATTCAATGTTTACACAGAAGTGGACAATGCCAACTTTTTCGGCAAAAAGAGAAGAAGGGAAAACGACCTAGCTCATTCTATGAAAACAGCGAAGAGCTGGTTCCCCAAATCTGGCAAAATAGCAAACACTTCACAAAAGAAACAACACAAGAAAAGACATTCTAACCGATTACAAGGGTCTCCGTATAACCCCCTCCCTGGGAGACGGACAACAGAAAAGTAGGTGAAGGGAGATGTCGGACAGCGTAAGACATGACAAAATAATAATAATTTATAAATCATCAAGGTTTTGTGAGGGAGGGGCGGGGAGGGAGGGGAAAAATGAGGAGCTGATACCAAGGGCTCAAGTAGAAAGCAAATGTTTTTTAGAATGATGATGGCAACAAATGTACAAATGTGCCTGACACAATGTATGTATGTATGGATTGTGATAAGAGTTGTATGAGGCCCCAATAAAATGATTTTTTAAAAAGGCATTCTAGACGTATGCCACTCATAAACAAACCTTAGGTGTAAAAAACCTCAACAAAATTTTAGCAAATCAAATCTATTAACATAAAAAAGGATACAATGTCATTGATCCATGGAATGCAAGGTTGGTCCAACATTCACATACTAGCGAATGTAACCCACCACATGAGTAGGGTAAAGAAAAACCATACGGTCATCTCAATCGATACAGAAAGCATTCTGCAGAACTCAGCACACATTTATGATGAAAAGTAGGGTTATAGAGGCATTTTCCCCCATCGGATAAAGAACATCTATATAAAGTCTACTGTTAACATCATGCTTCGTGGAGAAATATAAGACAGGAATGTCTGCGCCCAACAAAGTACACCCGGGGTGCTCCAGTTATTGCAAGGAGGCAAGAATAAAAATAGATGCGAAGATTGGGAAGAAAGAATTAAAGTTTCTTTCAGCTGATGCGACAGTGTGTGCTGAAACTTCTAAGGAACTTACAAAAGAGCCACTAGAACTAATGTGTGACTTTATCAAGGTTTGCATTTCTATATAACTAGAACGTAAAAAAACTAATAGCTACAAAACATTCTAAAACATGCAAGAACATTCTAAAAAAATACTCTAAAACATAAAATAAAGCTTCTGGGAGATAACATAGGAAAATTTCTTTGCAACCTTGTGGTAGGCAAATACAAAAATCATGAACACAAAAGGAAAAATTGATTAAATAGATTTAAGAAATTAAATCTGCTCATCAGAAAACAGTTAAGAAATTAAATCTGCTCATCAGAAAACAGTTAAGAAATTAAATCTGCTCATCAGAAAACA
>NW_022103907.1:812099-814032 GCF_000313985.2 Echinops telfairi | reverse complement strand
TAAATCTGCTCATCAGAAAACAGTTAAGAAATTAAATCTGCTCATCAGAAAACAGTTAAGAAATTAAATCTGCTCATCAGAAAACAGTTAAGAAAATGAAAAATGAAACACCAGGCACAGAGTGGGGTAAAATTTCTGCAGAGCACTTTGCTGCTGCTGTTAGATGCCACCGGGTGGCTTTCAACGCAGAGTGATCCCCTTGTGTCAGACCAGAAGAAAGTGCCCACGGGGGTTTCTAGGCCCCGACCTTTATGGACCTCTCTCAGCACGGAGCTGCTGGGTGGGTTTGAATTGCCACCAGGGCTCCTTATAATACATGCATTTGGCAAATAGATAAAGCACTTTTAAGATTCAAGAATAAAATGACAAATAATCCAATTAAAATAGGCAAGAGTGTAACTCGCACTATATGCAAGTTACAGACACCTCACAAAAGAAATTATACCAATAAGCATATAAAATATGCTAAACATTAATGATCAGAAAATATAAATTTAAGGCACAACGAGATATGATTTCATCCCCCTTAAATACCGTATATATACTTGAGTTTAAGTCGACCCGAATATCAGCAAAGGCACCTAATCTTACCACAAAAACTGCATAAAAATGTGCTGAAAAACTCGGCTTGTCCACGAGTATATATGGTAGATGAAATTTAAAACACTGATAATAATAAAGTGTTGGCAAGGATGTGGAATAGCCCAAACCACCGCTATTGTTATTGGGAGTGGAAATTGTTACTAAAACTTTTTTGAAAATCGGTTAGTTAAAAAGTTCATCATCCCCCTCCCCCCAGAAGAATTTACTTCAGAGGACAGCAATGACACTACAGCTCAGGGAGAGGGACCTGTCTGACCAGAGCACATGGGAGCAAAGGAAGGGGGAGCGAGAGAGAGTGGAGCGCATCCTGGCCACCAAGCCCTGAGGATGACATTCCCGCTCAGAGCAGCCAATGCACAGAGAAGACCATAGGGCCAGCCCCGCTATGAGACAGGCCATCCCTCACTGACTCATAGCCCTCCGGGGGGCAACACCGAAGACACAGTGTGGGAATTGCACCCGATCTGACCCCACCACACCAAGGCAAACATAAGGGTGAGCAACAGACCAGCAAGGGGAGCAGAGCAAGGAAGTCCCGAGGGAGTACCAAAAATAGACTTTGGGGCTAGGGCATGCCACCCCATCAGATTCAAGCAGAAAACACTCCCAAAGGTCAACAAACAGACCTTGAGCTATTTATATAGGCTTTTCTTTTTGTGTGTCATTGGTTTTTTGTTGTTTTGTTTTCTTTTGTTGCTTTGTTTTGCTCTGCCTTGTTTTGTGTGCATACTATTATCTCTGCAGGTCTATCTAGATAAGTTAGGAGGAATAAAAAATCTGGAGGAGAAAATAACAGGACCCATGGTTGGGGGGTGAGCAGGGGAGAGGGGGAGGTAGGGGAAAGGAAGTGGTGTTAACACACCCAGGGACAAGGGAACAAGTGATCCAAAATTGATGGTGAGGAGGGTGTAGGAGGCCTGATAGGGCTTGATCAAGGAATTACTGAAACACGAATAAAGACTGAGCATGATAGTAGGACAAGAGGAAAGTAAAAGGAAATAGAGAAAAGAACTAAGAGGCAAAGGGCATTTGTAGAGGTCTGTGCTAGTATGAATACTTTAGAGAAACAAATCCACAGACACTCATGTATAAGAGAGAGTTTGATATAAAGGTTAAGTGCACATAAAGAAAACATCCCAACCCAGTGTTGCCCAGCCCCACAAGTCCAACATTAACCCATTAACCCATCTGTCTAACACCAATCTACAAAGTCCTCCTCCATCTCACAAAACAGACGCAATGATGCTGACTGCAGGAGGAAAGCCGAGTCAGTGAATGTGTAAGCACCTCAGTGCTGGCAAGGGTCTCCACACGGCTGCTCCAGCACCCA
>NW_022103907.1:809149-810235 GCF_000313985.2 Echinops telfairi | reverse complement strand
AAGGGCTCAAGTGGAAAGCAAATGTTTTGAGAATGATGATGGCAACAAATGTACAAACGTGCTTGACACAATGGATGGATATATGGATTGTGATAAGAGTTGTACGAGCCCCCAATAAAATGATTTAAAAATGAAGAAAAAAGTTAATCATATGCTTATATCCACTCTTCGGTATTTCTAAATAAATGAAAATATATGCCCACTAAAAACACTGCATAAGAATAGTCCAATCAGCTCTCTAATTGCTCAAAACTGGAAATAAGCAAAGTATTCATGTATAGGTGAATGGATTAATAAATTATGCTGTATTCAGAAGACGGAGCATTACCCAGTAGCAAGAACGGTATGGATTATTAATGCATGCCATCATCGATCAATCTAAAAAAAATGTTGAATGAAAGCTACATACAAAAGGGTACGTTCTGTATGATTCCATTTCTAACAACGATCTACAGAGAGCAGGAAAACGATCACGAAGTCAGTTGCTGTCAAGTCAGTTCCACCCCACTGTGTCTGCAGGTACAAGAGAATGAACCACGGCCCGGGCCTGCACCAACCTCACCACCGTTTCCATGCTGGGACTCATTATCGCAACCGTGCTGAGGGCCTTCCCCTTGTTGCTGCTGACCCTCTGAGTTGCCAGACATGATGTCCTTCTCCAGAGCATGTAACAGCAGTAGACACGTAACAAAAATCCAACAGCAGTTTCCTTAGCGGTGAGGGGATACACTGGGAAGGGGCATCAAAGGTCCTGAAATGTGTACCTCACATGGGTCAATTTCACTATCTGCAAGTTACAGATATTTTATAAAGGGGGTATCTCCAAAGCCCTTGCCTTGAAAAACAATATATTTACAGAAATGAGACATCAATAAAGATGTGGAAAGCCAAGCAATAAATAAGAGAGTGGTTTGGAAGCAGCACAAGACTGAAGTCAAATAAAGTTGACGGGAAGAAAGAGCTGCCTGTTAGAGCGCTTGGGGAAAGGCAGGGGTGAGGCGCTTGAAGGAGGAGGAGGTCTGCATGAGCAGAGGGGTAGGGGAAGGGCAGGGGCAGGGGAAGGCTCTGTGGGACCACTTATGGGAT
>NW_022103907.1:797799-808208 GCF_000313985.2 Echinops telfairi | reverse complement strand
AGCAGTTTAGCATGGAAACCACAAAGACACGTCTGGGTCAGGCTCCATCGCAATCCCACAAATAATGGCCCTGGTCTAAGAGCAGATCCCACGTATACATGGGGCAAGCCCAGAGAATCAGAAGCAGTGCCTTCACATATCAGGCCAGCTTCACGGTTGCTTTTTTAAAAATTGCTTTCAACCTACGTAAATCTTAATCATTGTTAGTTGTTGCATTTGCATATGTACATCCTTTGCCTTAAAGAGAATTTCAGACTTGGATATCTTAAGACAAAAGGTGCAGAAATTGCAAAAAATGAAAAAGGCAAAAATGCACATTAAGAATTCAGGTAACAACTCTGGATCATACGTGTAGATGCCATGACTGGTTTGGATTGCCACACTGAAAGAGTCCCGAGGCTGCTACAAATGGAGATGCTGAACTTCAGACAGCGTAGAAGATTTCAGGAAGGAAGGGCACACAAGAATATTCTAGGCCTGGAAGGTCAGCCTTTGTAAGTCTCAATCACTGCCACGGAGTCGACGCTGCCTCACTGAGGCCCTGCAGGACAGGGTATCACTGCCCCTGTGCACTTCCAAGACTGCGGTTCTTTAGGGAGTAAAGAGCTCAGCCATTCTCTCTAGGAGAGGCTAGTACTGTCGTTTCAAACTGGGGACCCTAAGGTTAGCAGCCCAAGGCACAACCCACTACACCTGCAGGGTTTGTAGGTGGACATTTCAAAGCCATCAGAAGTCTGATGTGATGAAGGCTCTGCTCTGCCCTGCTAGGTTATAAGACAGGGACAGGAAGACACGGACTCCTCATTTGGTCGCCACCTGTCTCCAGCATGGAGGACAATGTCTCCAGGATGGCAGGTGCTCAATACATGATGTGTGAATGAAGAGGACACTTCATAGGTGTTCTTCATTGGCATGCACTTCTGGATCTGCTCATCCTTCAGCCGGTACTACAAGTGTGAGAAATGGCTGTTCAGAGTGATAAAATAATAACCACTTGCCATTCTAACTGCGGTTTATTTTTGGAAACTATGAATTTGATCTACTGCTGCTTCAACCGAGAGGGCCTTGCTCCATGAAGATTGCTGTTCTAGTAATTAAAGTTTACCTGCCCCCCCAAAAAAAACCATTCAGCATATTCCTATTCATTTCAACTCTTCCATAGACCTAAGGTGAAAGTCTTCTACCCCAAGAAGTTCATTTATAATAGGAGCTATGCCTCTAGACTCTGAATACTAGTTAACTTCTACCTCTACCAAATCCCCTATCTACTTTTCTTGGATCTGAGCTATTCGTGCAGCAATTTATCCAGTTAAGACCATGCCACTTCTACTGTGAGCAATAGCTGTACACACACTGCAGAGGTGTGTTGTATAGAATTCAATCTGCTCCTTCAAAGAGATTGTAGTTACATGTGAAAAACAGGTACTAGGTCCATGTATTGATCTGTAAGCATAAGTCCTATTTGCTTATTGTTACCTAAAATCCTTCTAAATATGAAAGTAGCTATTGGCATTCTGATCTGCTCACTGCAAATTTCCTTATAGTACTTATACATGAAATGAATACAGAGTTAGTTGTATTCAAAAGCACTGGTCAACATTTAGCTATTTTAGGAGATAGCATAAGATTGAGAACTAATGACACTGATGGACTGAAGTCCAAGCTGCACTAAAAGCACCGGTGAAAAACAAGTCTTGAGGAAATTATGGGATAGCAACTGAGATGGCTCAACAAACGGATACAATGCTGGAAGGTGTTCCTGGTCTATTCAAAGAAATTTGCAAGTGGGCGACCTGGCCAACTGACTGAAGGAGATTCCTATTTGTGCCCATTCCAAAGAAGTGTGAACTCCCTGCCCCGCTCCCTACCCCCCAAAGCAGAAATTATCAAACAATATTATTAGTATCACATGCAAGTAAAATTTTGCTAAAGATAATTAAAAAATTATTGCAGCAGTACATTGGGAGTTGCCAAAAATTGAAGTCAGATCCAGAAGAGAGAGTAGAGTGAAGGATATTGTTGCTGAAGTCTGGTGGATTTGGGCTGAAAGCAGAATATACCAGAAAATGTTTACCTTATATTGATTACACAAGGGCATTTGATCATGTAGATCATAATAAATTATGGATAACATCATGAATAATGGGAATTCCAGAACACTTTACTCAAGTGGAACCTGTACCTAGACCAAGAGGTAGTTCTTTGCACAGAAGAAAGGGATACTGTAAGGTTTAAAATTTTAAAAAGGTACGCAACCGGTTTGTATCATTTCTCCACCTTAACTTAATCTGTCTGCTGAGTCAATAATGCAAGTCGCTGGACTATATGAAGAACAGTGCAGCATCAGGACTGGAGGAAGGCTGGGGCATGCAAACCATACAACCTGGCTTACTGAAAGCAAGCGCTTAACGGATAACGGTCAATGACTACAGCCTTCAGGACAGTTTATACCCCAACATCAAATCAATGAAAACCTTTACAATTGGACCAACCAGCAACATCACGGTAAATGAAGAAGCGGTGGCCGTTATGAAGGGTTTCATTTTGGACCCACAACCAACAGCCACGGAAGTAGGAGCCAAGAGGTCACATGACATATCGCATTAGGCAAATCTGCTGCAGAAGACCCCCTTAAAGTCTAAGAAAGCAAAGCTGTCACTTTGAGGCCACCGAACAGAAGCCGTGGTATTTTCAGCTGTTCACATAAATGTAAAAGCTGGCTAATGCGTCAGAAAGTTTGAAGAATGGGTGCATTTGCAGTAAGGTGCTGGCGGCCAATGCTGGATCAGCATGGACTGCCCGGGGAACAGACACATCCGTCTTGGAAGAAGCATGGGCAGAATCAAGAGCTCCTCAGAGGCAAGGAGGTGAGACTTCATCTCCCCTGCTTTGGAAATGTTATCAGAAAGGAGCAGTCCCTGGAGAAGGACATCACGCTTGGTTAAACAGAGGCTCAGCGGAAAAGAGGACCCTCATCAACAGAGAAGACAGTGCCTGCGACAATGGGTTCAAACAGGCACGACTGTGAGGGTGGCACGGGAGTGGGGAGCACCTCCGATTAAGAACTGACTACAGTGAGGGAATGGGCTTGTCCGCAGGGGCGCGCAGAGTGGGAACTGACTCGGTGGGACCTAACACAACAGCTTCTCCAATTTAAGTAGAGAGGTACATTTCTCATAAATCTTGGTATCTGTTAGAAAAACAATTCGTCACCACCATTTTCAGATAGCATCCGTGGTCAGCACAAGGGCCAACCAGCAGAGAATGTTGGATTTGCAGGCCATGTGGTTTCTGTTGCAGATGCTCCGCTCGGAGTCTGCCACTGCAGCATGGAAGCGATCACAGAGGATATGTGAAGGAATAGGTGTGGCCATTTTCAATAACAATTTATTTCTCATAACAGGCCTTAGGCAGGAGCTTGCTGACCCCTGGACAAGATAAGCAAAAGGTTCCCATCTACTTATAACAAACCGACACTTACTTTGCTCTTTTGGCCATCTCATTGCCGTCCCATCTGGGGCTGTAGGGATAATTTTTCTGGGCCTGGGAGTAAAGTTGACCGCTGTTGGTGAAATGATAGATGGACTGAAATGTGAGCGTTGGCTGGTCTCGAGGAAAAAACAGGGGTAGGTCGACTGCAAAGAAAAAAGAAAGAAAAGGCTTAGGATATATACACGTTTTAAGGCACTTTTCTGGCAAAATCTGAGTATTTGGCTATAAGACTCTTAACTTGAACCACAGATAGTGGTTGAGGCCTAGCTACCAGGTATGGAGAGAAGGGCCAAGCAATGCAAATGGCCATGGGGGTTACAGCACAAGTGTCCTTGGGCGGCTCTCCATCTGAAGTGCCTTTCACGGCACTTACTTTGTCTAATGGTCCAGAGCACAGTTAGCTTATACATATGTCTGTATGTGTAAAATCATAGAAACTTAGGACATGCACACATACGTTCTAAGTCTCTATTATACTAAACGCAGGGCCTTCCTCCGATATCAATGGATGGACAAAATGGGAATGAGGCCGTCCTTGAAGAACAGATTTGGAAGGGAACTAAAGAGGATGAGTCACACTTTCTACTTCACATTGTCTGTCCGTTTGTCACCCTGTGGTGGTTTGTGTGCTGCTCGGATGCTGAAGGCTATGCCGCTGGTATTTCAAACGGCAGCTGGGTTGGCCAAAGTCAACAGGTGTCCAAAGTCAACAGGTTGGCCAAAGTCAACAGCAGCGCTCCCTGAGGAAGAATCGACTGCCGAGAAGGAAGGGGCTGTCCACTGCACGGGAATTAGCCTCTGAAAAACCTATGGATGCATCCAAACCTTCAGAGAACGTCATGGCAAATGGGAAAAAAAATATTATCACTCTACTTCCATTCACGCAGTGAATTTCTATACTCAGCAGCTTCTCCCCTGCCTCCCACCCCAATTTGCTGGTGAATTTCCTTAATCAGTTGAGCTCCTTGGTGAAATACACAAGGGACCTATCTGAGCACCACAAATGGTGGCTGTTACGAGTCCATACTGGCGGTTCAAGTCCCAGTCCCTGCTGCTAACATGCATTGTGTGCGGTCCTTTCTTATTTGGGGATTATTTAATACAATTACAAAAATAAGACAACCTGTTAGATTCAGCTGCAGTGACCACCATTCATTAAAAATCCAGACTGCTTCAACAGTACATGCTTTAAAGTATCTACGCCTATTTGGGTGACTGCGACTGCATCCTCCTCTATGACAAAGAGCAAACATGGTCGGTGGATCCTTGTTTGTTGCCTGCTATACTCGTACATTTATCTGTGCCGGGAAACTGCAATGAGTGGCACTACAAAGGCAGTGACAGAACTGGAGATTACTTAGGGACATGGAAAGGGGGCGTGGGGAAAATGGGGAGTCAACATCACTGAGCACAAGAAGGCAGAACAGATTCCAAGTTCATCGCGGCGATGATGGCACAGCGCTTCTTGATAGGACTGAGCTTTGGAATTGCATGCTCTGTTCATTCTAGCTCAACAATATGAATTCAAAGAGGTGACTAGTCTTTCCTAGATTTACAGAGCAACTTTATATCCTTCATTTGATACTTACAACGTCTTGAAGCAAATATTATTTTTGAGCCACCTCGATTGAACAGATGAGCAACCTTAAGGGTCCAAGAGGCTAATTGGCTTCATAGCTCCATGGCCTCCTGCTCTGGAGGGTAATGGTATTGCCTGCATGCAAGTCATTCACCATGTTATAATTCCCATTTTGTAATCTAAAGTCTCCTTTATGAAGAGTGTACCAAGTTCATCTTTTTGGCTTTATGAAGCAAGTGTCTTTTGAAAAGACATTGCTGTGCACAACTTAGTAACAGAAACATTCCGGATACAGAAAACATTGTGTGTGTGTGTGTTGTAATTCTGACTAATTGTACCATTAGCATTGATTTTCCACTCATACCGACCCCCTGTGACAGAGAAGCACTGCTCTGGGCTGCGATCACCAGGCCTGTCTCCTGTGGGCTGTTGGGTTGGTTAACTATTGGACAACCAGGCCCCTTTGAAAACACACACCACACATTCTGGGGTGAGGGATGAGAGTCGGGTCCTCTAACCATTTGGTTTGACATTTTAAAGGCAGCCAAATAGCGTCCAGTGGTTGGTCCTCAGCCTGCCGAGTAGGTTTGGCCATGGAGGACAACTGACTCAGTGCTGAAGGGGGTTTGTACCCAGGAATCATCTACCAGGCAAAGAACAGTGGCAAGATTCTGAATGTCCACGCTTTTCTCGTGCTTCAGACAGGCAGTCCCAGGATGTGCCTGCCAGGTCGACGGCAGAGGTCTCAGAACGCGAAAGAGCAATACAAAAGAGGAAAAAGGTGAATTCAAATGATAACCACGTCAGCGCAGAAAATTCTTCAGGAATTACTGCATCTACAAAGCACGCACTGTGCCATCTTCAGCCACTCTGAACAAATATTGCTTCTCCTTACGCATTACATCTCCTCTGATTAATTTGGGGGAAAGAAATGCCTATTCACACAGGCTCTAATTTGACTTCATTTATGTTTACATGATACAAAAGGTTCTAAATATAAAACAAGATTCAGATGAACGTCCCAAAACAATAATAGTAGAAAAGCATTTAACATGCAATCCTCCTTAAAAAGTTTTTTTTGATAATGGAATTCAATGATAAGAATTAATAAATATCAATATAGTCACCATTTACTAACAAAAGTAATGCAGATCATCCCGCAATTTGCGTTTTTCAGGCTACCAGCACTTTTGGACTGTGGCATGTTTTATAGCTCTCGCCCTTGTCATTTTGTTTTGCAGAAAATGTGTATTATCATATTAGAACCCTGATATGTTGAAGAAATTCATTTTCTACTCAGAACCATTTTCTGTTAAATTCTAAATGCCGATTAGCAACAGACGTAATTCAAAATGTGAAAAGAAATGTATTTACCAGGGCCAGTCAGTTCTGATTATAGGGGAAAAAAATAGCAATCTAGACACTGATAAGTGTCATGACCCCCGAAAAGCATTGACTACAATATCATTTCTCCGTCGAGGACCACTTCACAAAGCAAGTGGAAGTCAACATGAAAAATCACTACTGATCCCTGTGTACTCAGCAGTTGGCTTCTTGCTCAGAGTGCTCAAGATAAAAACCAGTAACTCACATATCAATTGACATATGTGAAAACAAAATGAATTTATGTTGGATTCTAGCTGTATCAGTCAATAGTCAACAAAAGGGATGACCCCCCCACACACCTCTCTCTCTCTCTCTCTCTCTCTCACACACACACACACACAGCTTTCTCTATAGGAATGAGTTAAAAACAAAAATATTTGTCAGACATATTTGACATTCCTCTTACAAGAATGATTTGAATGGTACAATTAGTCAGAATTACAACACACACACACACACACACACACACACACACACACACACTGTTTTCTGTATCCGGAATGTTTCTGTTACTAAGTTGTGCACATAGTTACTCATGATTCTCTGACACAGTAACATAAAGCCTTCAGGTTTTGAAACAACTACCTTCTGAGGAGGCGCTGAGGTGACTGATCGGGCTCACAGCTGCAGATACAGCAAAACCGAACATTTTAACCATTTGCTTCCTTGGAAATCAACCCACCTGCTGGCTTGGGTTTCTATCCCCCAGCAGAGACAGCCCCGTTCAATGACTCACTGTCAGTAGTATTTTGACAACTGCTTCCTATTTCCCTTTTGTATCCAGGAGCTGGAGGCTGGTCAGCTTTCTCTGGCCACCAAAGATACGGCCTTCACTTGTCCAGGAGAATTTCAATGACCATTCCCGAAACATTGCTTGCTTCAAGAACTTGTTGAAACAAGCCACAGCTGGTCTGCACTACCCGGCAGTTCCTGGGAATTACCCACCGGGCTCGGGCTCTCGGGAAGAGAGGGCAGGAATGATTCAGATCTGTCCTGCTTTCCTACCAGGTGGCGGCCATTCTTGCCATCTGTGGGGCAGTGTCTGCAGTGTTGGATTCTGTTGATCACAGTCCCAAAGGCAGCAGAGTTTTGCATGCACCCCCTCCTGCTCCTCCCCGGCCAGGTTGCGCTGCAGGTGAGCAAATGCAGCTCTGCCTTCTCCTGTACACTAGCTTACCTGCCCTCAGGGCTCATCCTCTCACCGCGGAAAAAAATCCTGATTTATCCAGTGACCTCAACAGTGGAAAAGGGAACCTGAGCAGGCCAGGCCTGTCAGATGCTCACCCAGAAACTTCCAACTTCGTTCAAACAAGCTGGATTGTATGATTTCTCCTGGAACGAAGAAATCTACTTATGTTGCCATAATTAGAGGATAAGGTACACGAGGAACAGCGCGTCTAACACCAAGGCAGGTCAGAGAAAAGTGGGCTTAACCCCCAACCGCCACTGCCTTTAAGTCAATCCTGACTCACACTGGGTTTCTGAGGCTGTCAATCTTTCCAGGGGCAGATAGCCTTGGCTTTCTACTATGGAGTGGCTGGTGGGTTTGAACTGCCGACTTTGTGTTTCACAGCCCAACAATTACCTAAAAGGGCCACCAGGGTTCCTCAAAGCAGGCTTAGTAGTTCAAAAATCGTCCATAGCGAACTCGAGCTCTACAGCTAATGGCCACTGCGGTCACCACCCTCTAGGAAGGGATGTCAACCCTCCATAGGGGTGACAGTGGCAGACACTATGGGAGGGCTACCCAGCAGCTGTTCTCCATCCATCTTTCTTCTGGGCAGAGTCTGAAAGTGCTGGGCATTTACCCTCTCTTGGCCTTTTCTAAAACCACAGTATGGAAGTATGCCTCCATTCCAGCAATACAGCCGAGAGGTCTTCTGAGAAATGCTTTCCTCTCTGATTCAAGACACATTCAGGGGGAACCTTTTCTTTTCTTTTGGCTTTGCTTTTTTTCTTTTGGTTTCTTGGGGCTTGGCCCCTTGGCCCCCTTTTTTTGCCCGGAGAGGAACGTCAAAAACAAAAAAATTAGAGAGAAGGCAACCTGGGGTCTGACATCACTGAGCTGCCCACTCCATCCTCCCTGGAATGGCCTCCCTCTCAACTCCTTGTTAAGTGAGCAGATGTCAACTCCTCACTGTTTAATCTTTTTTTTCATCAAATCTTCTCATGCTTGCAGTTAAAGGCACCCAAGGAAATGGTAATGTAGATCCAGCAACTTCAGTTAATGGTGGCAGGGTAAGTGTATGATCTATTTCAGAAATATCCCCCACCTCCACTCGAAGTATTGGTTAAAAAGCATTCAAGGCATATAACTAGGAAAATGTTAGTTGTCTGGAAAAGTCAGTAATGTGGGATAGCCAAACAAATGAGGGGTTAACCATAATCGGTTCTCTGGGAGTCACATCATCAAATATTCCCAACACTATTCACAAGTCAGCCATTACTTCATCTCTCCAAATCTCCCAAATGACGTATCCCTACACTTTCCCCCAGTGCTTCTGGACTGAAAGGGCAGATGGATGTTCCTGGATTCACTTTGGGTGGTTATGTTTACGGAGCATGTCCAGCCCTCCCAGGCCTTTCTAGGAGACCAGTGGTTAGTGTGCTTGGTGGCTCGTGGAAAGGTCTGTGGTTTGCGCTGCTCTGTAGGAAAAAGACGTGGCAGTGTCAAGGGCTCCGTACAGATGTCTCCTTGGAGACAGCATAGGGGAGTTCTACTTTGTCCTATAGCGTCACTGTGAGTCAGCATCTACTAAAGCTCCTTGGTTTGTTTTTTTAATTTTCCCGGTTCCTCCAGCCAATCAAGCCCAATGCCATCCAGTAGATTAGGACCCACAGTGATTCTAAAGGACGGAGGAGAACTGCTCCCTGGGGTTTCTGACGTTTCAAATCTTGGTAGAAACCTGGTGAGTTCGAACTGCTGACCCAAGGCTCCTTCTGCTTCCACCAAGTCCCATGGTGGGGTCCCTTTGACTTTTCATTGACTTGCTATAAAGCCTCCCTCCAAGAGTGGTTCCATTTGTCCTATGAGTAGTTTGGATCTCACCCCACAATGGGCACGTCACCCATGGGGAAAGACTGTCCCTTATTTAGCAGCCAGCCCCGCCCTGACTACCGAGGCACTCCATCTCTGAGAAACTTGAACTCTAGCACGCTGGCTATGTAAAGTAATGTAACGTAAAACTGAAGGTTCCAATGCAAAGCATCAACAAAATCATGATGCCTCCTTTTATTATGACCATCTTTCATTTACGTGCCCCAAACCCAGTTAGTTGCTCAGGAGTGAATTCTGACCCATGGTGACCCTGCATGTGGTCCAGCAGACTGTGCACCATTGGCTTGTCAAGGCTCTGACCTTTCAGAGCAGACTTCCATGGCTCCCTTCTGAGGCACCCCTGGGTGGGTGAGAACGGCCACCTCACTGCACCACCCAGGCACTCTCATTTAAGTGACGGGGGGTGGGGGTGGGTGGGTGTAAACATCGACTAGGTTTTGTTAAATACCCAGTATGCATTAGATCTTTCCATCTATTTGTGCACACACACGTACACACACACATATATAACTCAACACTCATTGCTGCCAAGTCGATTCTGACTCATAGTGACCCGATAGGGAAAGGAAGAACTGTCCCTATGGATTTCTGGAAAACCTTGACTTTCTTCCGAGGAGTAGCTGGTTGGTAATTCTGAACTGTTGACCTTGCAGTGGCTAGCAGCCCAACAAGTGAGTGCTATGCCACAGGTACACATACGTTCTAAGTATGATACATTATAGATTTATAGTATATGGACACACAGACATGCACAGGTATACATATGTTCTAAGTACACATGATACATTATAGATTTATAGTATATGGACACACAGACATGCCATAGGTATACATATATTCTAAGTACACATGATACATTATAGATTTATAGTATATGGACACACAGACATGCCA
>NW_022103907.1:763808-797003 GCF_000313985.2 Echinops telfairi | reverse complement strand
ACAGACATGCACAGGTATACATATATTCTAAGTACACATGATACATTATAGATTTATAGTATATGGACACACAGACATGCCACAGGTACACATATCTTCTAGGTACACATGATACATTATAGATACATAACATATGGACACACAGACATGCACAGGTATACATATATTCTAAGTACACATGATACATTATAGATTTATAGTATATGGACACACAGACATTTTATTCTTTATGTTGCAGCATATAAATGACAAACTTTTTGCTTGTTTTATTCAATAAAGGTTTACTGCCATGTTGGTGCAGTTATGTACACCATCTTGAAGACTTGGAATGCTTTATTGCTTATGGTAAAATCTGCCTGATTTCTTACAGGCAGAGGGTGGAAACCTTTAATTATGTCGTTGTTTATATGCTTGTAAGTCTATCATTTAAAAACATATATTGAAACAAATGTTGTGTTTGTTTTGTAAGCATCTTCCTGTAATCAACTCTAAAGTTGAAATTAAATAGAGAATATTTTAACAGTTAAAAAATCATCATATCCCATGTAACTATAGAGTTAGTACCCAAATAGCGCATGTGGACTACAATACTATACCAAATACTAACATAATGAAAGGCCTCCCACAAACCCCTCCTCTGTGAGAGTCCCCAACCCTAACTGTGCAGCTCCTGAGAGTCGCTGGCCCGGGCCCCCGGGCTGTGAGAGGCTGGTCCACTCCTCACCAGACACTGGGTCTGCTCCTGCTCCTGGCCCTCGCCGACGTCTTTCGCCAGTTCTCATGGCGGCCAACTCCAATGCGATCCCGTCTCCTTTAGCTCTTTCTTTCTTCTTTATTAAACAATCATTTGTTGGGTGGTTCTGCAATGCTTAGCACAGTCCATCCAGCCATCCATTGTGTCAAGCACATTTGTACATTTGTTGCCATCATCGTTCTCAAAGCATTTGCTTTCTACTTGAGCCCTTGGTATCAGCGCCTCATTTGTTCCCCTCCCTGCCCCACCCTCCTTCTCTCATGACATCTTGATAATTTATAAATTATTATTATTTTCTCATGTCTTACACTGCCCAATGTCTCCCTTCATCCACTTTTCTATTGTCCGTCCCCAAGGGAAGGGGTTATATGTAGATCAATATGATCGGTTCCCACTTTCTCCCCTCACCATCCCCTTCCCCTCCTGGTATCGCTACTCTCATTATTGGTCCTGAAAGGGCTTATCTGTTCTGGATTCCCTGTGTTTCCAGCTCTTATCTGTACCAGTGTACATCCTCTGGTCTAGCTGGATTTGTAAGGTATAATTGGGATCATGATAGTGGAGGGGTGGGGGATGGAAGCATTAAAGAACTAGAGGAAAGTTGTATGTTTCATCGGTGCTATACTGGCTCTTCTCTTCCCCACGACCCTTCTGTAAGGGGACACTCAGTTACCTACAGATGGACTTTGGGTCTCCACTCCCCACTCCCCCTCATTCAAAACGATATGATTTTTTTGTTCTTTGATGCCTCATACCTGATCCTATCAACACCTCGGGATCACACAGGCTGGTGTGCTTCTTCCATGTGGGCTTTGCTGCTTTTCAGCTAGATGGCCACTTGTTTATCTTCAAGCCTTTAAGACCCCAGATCCTCTATCTTTTGATAGCTGGGCACCCTCAGCTTTCTTCACCACATTTGCTGATGCACCCATTTGTCTTCAGTGATCTGTCGGGGAGGTGTAGCTCTTTCATTCATCGACTTCATTCCAGAAGCGTCTGAGCTTCGAGGAGCAAGGCTGGGCCAACTGGCTCTGCCCACTCTGCCAGAGGCAGGCTTGGACAGGCGCTGCCCTGCCAACAGCCAAGACACTGTGAACCGTGTATAATTTTGCTCAGGCACACTTCAGAGACTGTCCCTGCTGTTTGTGTGTTGTTGTAGCTGGCTTGCTTCCTCCCAGGTTGACACCCGTCTGGAATAGCTGAGATGAAGGGGCTATCTGGGCTGGGTGTATGTGGGTTTCCCCCACTATCTGAGAGTATCGCATCCCTAAGAAACCTTTTGTGAGCCAAAATGGCACAAAGTAAAGAAACGATGACCATTCCTTTATAAAGAAAAAACATTTGAGCACTCCCTGGCCGCCAAAAGAACCCCCCAAATCTGATCAAATAACACACAGAACTTGAAAGAACACTCATGCAGTGTTTGCATGGTTCAAAGCTGCGGAGACGCGATGCTGGGGGCTGCCCGGAGCGCCTGGGAAGGAGCTTGGCAGCCCCACTCCAGTGGCTCATCGTCTCTTTAATGGCTCACCACAAAACTAAAGTGGAACACTAGTTTCTCGTTTCAGCTTTCTTCATAAAAGTGAAAACAAAAGTAGGTCTTTCTTAAGAGCGAAGTGGTGTGAGGTGACCGGTTGTAAGAAGGCGGGGCAGGGGGCTCCCTGGGCTTCATTTAGCCTTTGCTTTTGAAGCACTTTCTAGACAGAAGGTAAGCATGCCAACATCCACTGAGACGGCATGAGACACGCTCAGGAGGATCTCACCAGGAAAGGGATGCCGGAGGGTGGCCCTCTCGCCTCGGCGCGTCAGTGAAGCCAGACTGGACCAGCTGGGCTCCTTCACCCAAGCTTAATGCTGCCCATCTACAAGCGAGCAGCCCCACCACCACGGGAGTTCACTTCCCAGGGGCGGGGAGCATCACAGACCACGGATTTCTGAGACGGCACCTCAAGAAGGGGCCACTGTGATGGACTGTGAACCCCCTCAAGAGCCAAGGGCACAAACCAAACAACACCCAGACCAACCCAGGCGCGGGCAGGTTGACCCTGAGCAAACCCTGCACCACACGGTTCTCAATGACTGATTAGGAGGGGTGGAGGTGGTTGCCAGGCCTTTCTCCCTAGGTACCTCTGGGGACAGCTGAGGGCCATACTTCCTGGAGGAGGGCCACTTGCTGTGTGCTGCTGGTTTCTGTCTCCTCTGGACACAGCTCCTGCTGGCACTGCGGCCTCCTGGCTGCTCTCACCATCTCGGCTTCTTATTCAGCTCCTTTGACCCGCTATTTCTCCCAGCTCTCTGGGACAGTCAAAGCGTCACCTTCTTCCTGGAAGTCTTGCCTGCTCTTGACAATGTCCCCAACTGGGCTGCTAACAGTTTCAGTGTGCCCGAGGGTCAGCACGGCCACGGTGGCGGTGAGTTTGGTCTGGCTGAGTTGTCCTTATTTGATGTCCCCCGCGTGGGTAGCATAAGGCCAGCTACACAGGAGGCAGCTGACATGGACTTAGGGATTGGCGGGTACTGATCATAAAGGTTAGGAAATGCTGACAGTGAAAAAAGGAGACAAGAAAACACGCTTTATTTGATGCAGAAAGAAGCCTAGCAAGAGAAGGCACCCCAAAGAGCATTTGGTACTGTTTTAAAGTCTATCTTGAAAAGAATTTAGTCACATGTGGCCAGAGAGGGCTGAAAAAGAAATCTGGCTAAAATTAGAGAAGATTTTGATTTAAAAAATCCTTACATCAATTCGGATGAGACATCCTTGGCACTTAAAAAACTGAGCAAAGTCCTTAAAGAATCACAGCTTTTAATTTCCAAAATTCATGGACAACATGCCAGCAACTGTAGTGTATGAGAAGAGGAAGGACGAGTGAACCCTGTCTGGGTCCAGCAGGGGTGGTCGGCGAAATGCACACACTGATCAGTTTAACTCCAGTCATGATTAAACAAACCAGCCGAGCCCAGATGAGCAAATATCGTGATTTCTCCAATCCAAAGGATGATTTATCTGGCTTTATGAAGAAGAAGAAAATTCCCCATGAACCTAGAATTTGATTTTTCTAAGGGTTGTGTGTCAGTTAAGTCCTGGACTGCCAAGTCGCATACCCTGTGGGAGAAAGATGTAGCTGTCTGTTCCCGGAAAGAGTTTCCAATTTTGGAAACTCTCTAGAGAATCACTGTGAGTCGGAACCAACTTGATGGCAATGAGTCTAGGTTTGGTTAGGAACTTGATGTACTAGAAAAACAATAACATATATACAATTCGACAAACGTTTCCCAAGCATCTACTATGTTCCAGGCTGGGAAGCCAAGCTGAGTAAGGCCTGGCACTTCTATGTTTGCTGGACCTTCATTGCTCCTGGGAAGGGAGATGGGGGTGGTGGTGGTGTTGTAAACCACCTGGAGAGGCAAAACCCCTCCCTGGGTTTTCAATTCCTGAAGAGAGTTGTACCCTCAGAAACCCCAAGGAACCACTCCACCCTGTCATATGGTTGCTATGAATCGGCCTCCACTCGGTATCAGTGAGTTTGAGTTTTGAAGGGTTCCTAACAAGGCCTATTAGATGAGATGCTTTGGAGGAGGGGCTTGAAGGATGACTAAGGCTTTGGTGGCAATGGCAGCAAAAGGGCTTGACTGAGAAGGGGGGAGGAAGGCCAGAGAATTCTGAGCACACCGTGTTGCGCAGCAGTGGGACAGTGAGGAAGGCGGGGGTGATCAGGATGGACAGGTTGGGAGGTATCAAGCCAGTATCAAGCGGCTCTGGATAAAATGTGAAACCGTGGTGTGTTCTCAACGCAAAGCAAAGTGTGTGGGCCTTTTTCTAGGATCAGTGTCACCGGTGAGCATTGCTAGGGGGACCACCCCATACCACCCATTCTAGTGGGACCGACACTTCCCTGTATTTTAAATACCCCCGTCACAGTACAATCCAGAAAATGGAGTAACTTTAACCTTGAAACACTGAAAATAAAGCCTGGGACTCAGTGTCTGCCGTATGGAAAGCTCTCACTAGATCAAGGGTGGAACCTGAAGGTACCCAAGAAGAGCAGAGTGGAAGGAACACGGCACACTCTCTGCAGTCTGATGAAGCCGGCCTTGACTGCTATTCTGCTAGTTACCACCTGGGTGGCTTCAGACCACGTACTGGAGTCTCCGAGTCACGGTTTCTTCGTCTTTAAAATGGGACAATACCTATTCTGCAAGGGGGGGTGGTGGCATGACGTGCAATGTATATAGACAACTTGGCATGTAGCAGGTATCCATTATTCACTTTGCTCTTAGAAGCAATAAAACGTCCCCCAAACCAGAGTCTATAGAATTTCTTTCTCCAAACGGATTATCAACTGAGAAAATACAACCCAGAGATCAAAAGTAGCCATGTTCTTTCAACGAAGCTTCCAACTTAGTTTTGTCCGCCTTTTAATTTGAGGCAAATTCAGGAGTCCTGAGAAACCCTTTCAAAGAGCCTGGGTGGTATAGCAGGAGTGTCACTGCAAAGTCAGCAGTTCGAAACCACCAGTGGCTCTGAAGGAGACAGATAAGGGTTAGTGCTCCCAAGAGATTCACAGCCTCAGGAACCCCAAAGGGCAAGTCCGGCCTTGTCCCATAGGGCTGCCATGAGCCAGCATCGACTCGGTGGCACTGACTGGTTGGTTGGTTCTGTGGAGAAACTCCTCACTTTTAATTCAACAATTTTCTTCCTTCCCCCCCAAATCAGAGCTCTGGAGACTCTTGTGGCAAATCTTGCAGCAAACTGTGACCACAGGTGAAAACCACTGGGCTAGAAAGCCAGCTTTCTCTCGGCTTTGATGAGGCACCCCCCCGCCACCTCTTTGAGGTGCTTCCTCTGCAAGGGAAAGGTTTTTGCCCCCTCCCTGACTTTCTTTTGGGGGTGAACACTTGTTCGCGATTCTGTTGTTTGCGAAGTCTGGAACTGGAGTCAACCATCTTGGATTTAAGGACCACCCTCCTTTCAAGCGTTGGTGTTGATTTCTGACCTGCTCTCGGTTGTTTCTTCTGGAAAGCAGGTGGGGGGTGCAACGGCAATGAATCCCTGTCTTCCCAATTAGGAATCTCATTTGTGATAGCGGTATGATCGCTGTCTCAAATGATGTGCTCCGACTATCATGCTATTCTGATAGCTAACTCACTGAAATGGAAGAGAGTGACCGAGATAAACACAACACGGGCGTGCTGAGGCAAGCCCCTGACTTCAGTGGGTTGCTTGGCTTGTTCGTCCCAAATGCAAGGAACACGAGCATTTTCAAGTCAAGGTGCTGGAGCAGTGTTCTCTGAAGAAAAGCAAATTCACACCCTGGGACCCATGCCTGACAGGTAAGCTTTCCAACCTCGGATTTATTCTTGGAAGCTCGTGTTATTTTCTTTTTGATTGTTTGTGATAGAAGTCTTTTTGAAATACGACTTCACGTTTACTTCTCCCTTTCCAAATGAGTCAAGGGCAGAGGCATGAACAGCAACTTTCATGGGGATAACTATCCATGATCTGGAGTTCTGGGTGGTACAGACAGTTAAGAACTCGCCTACTAGCTGGAAGGTTGGCATGTGGACGTCGAGGTCACCCACAGGCACCTCGGCGGACAGGCATGGCAGTCTCTTCCTGATGGGTCACAGCTCTGAAAACCCCAGGGAGCAGTTCTCCTATGAAGGCATGGGTTCTCCATAACAACATGGACTACGTTGTTATACAGTTGAGATCTCAAGGCCAAATGAGGCGTCAATTCCAGTGCTAAGGTTCTAGTGTCTGTTCTCTGTACCTGGGTTCCTTCCATGTGTACCTCTTGATGCAGGGTATTATTAGGTTCTCCCCTGAGGAATCTCATGGTGGGTTCGTATGACTACGAACCAAAGACCTTCTCTGGGTAGTTCAGCTGATAGAGTCTTGAGAACTGGCTCATTAAGCTTATTGGAAGTACAGTAAGCATTGTCCCTGGAGGGCTCTCTATGAGTAAAACACACAGACTCTGACATTGCTTTAGTCTATACCTTTCCTCTTGGCTATGTTTTTGGTTGGTGAGCTGATAGGGCATAGGTGGACTACAGATGGGTGAGATACCTTTTTTTTTATTTTAATGCTCCACGTCTTGCCTTAACACAAGATACACTCATGAAACCACAAGAGGACCCTGAGGTCCAGAGTGATGCACTGCATTCGTGGCCACACACACAACCCCAAGGTCTTGACCCCAAGGTTAGGAGGTTGTATCGTATCAGGCCACCTGTAACACAGTAAATCTTCCTGCAGGTACAAACTAGCCACCATGGAAATAGTAGCCTAGCCCAGTATGACTTTGACCTCTTCATGAACATATATATCTGGGGGTAAAATATCCTTAGCATTGACAGCAGGTAGGAACAAACGGAAAAGCTAAGAAAAAAAGAAGGAAATCACCACTTCCTGAATGCCTACAAGGAGCTGAGTGCTTTGCCCACATGCTCCCTGCCTCCCCAACCTTTGCTGCTGTTACAAGTGAGGAAGCTAGTCCTAGGGGGAAGCCAGAGACCTCGCTTAAAGCTGTGAGGAAGAACTGGGGCCAGGAGGAGAGAGTTCGTTGCCCATTTAACTCCAAGCCTATGTGTTCATTCAGCTCAAGTGCTACAGATTAGATTTACTGCCTGGTTTTGATGTTCTGGACCAAGTGTCTACTTGGTGGGGTTGGGGGCGCCGATTCTGGGCCTCTTGTAGCATTTGGGGCAGGGGTTGCTGCAGGCAAGTAAGTTCTCTGGCTGTTGATCAAGAAAGCGCACAGAAGACAGGGGATTATTGACACACAGTTATAACAGGCAGTGAGGAAATATAGGGTATTTGTTTTTCTCCAGTCCAAGGAAGCTCAAGGGTACAATGATCTGACTTTTTATTTTGACATTTCAATTTCCTGGTTTCCTTCCTTTTGGTGTGGAAAACATCTTATGGCCTTATCTGTGGGGTCTGAGTGGCCCTTGGTACCGCTGCTCCGTTCTATTCTTCTCCCTTGGTCTCTATAACCCTAGAGCGATCTGCTCCTCTCCTTCTGGTTCAGCTTTTCACGGCCTTCCTCCCTCCATCTGCTTACCACCCGTTATTCCCAAGGATAAGCTGAGAGACTGGCTAACCCAGCCAGCTTGGCTCTCAAATCTACTTTATTAGGAAGTATCACCTATTAATACCCCTGGTGACTTCAAAATCTCCACCACCTTCCCTGAAACTCACCTGTGTGTCTGTTTGATAATACCTGCTCCCCTGCCAGCCTCATAATACCAGAGGACTGAATGTGACAATCTAAAATTTATGGTTTAATAGTTGCACATTTATTGACTTGTCTGGTCATCCTTGCAACCTTCAAGGCACGCACATCACCCCACTTGCAAACAAGAACACTGACACGCAGGCACAGGAAGTGGCTTGTTTAGAATGAGTTAGGTGACGGGCGTAGGCCTTGAATTCAGATCTTCAGACTCTAAGTCTAGGGATTCCATTAGGGGAAGAATCATACCACGTGTCTGAAATGAAAACTCAGGTCCGCTGCCCATGGTCCCCGCACCTCCATCATCAGCACGAACCTTTCCGTCACTTCCGCCTTTCCTCCTCCTGTGCCCTCCAGCTCAGAAGGGGCCTCTACTGCACAGCGCATCCTTGAGAGGACTTTTCCACAAGGCACTGTCCTGCTAGGTTACTGGTGAGGCTGGGGCCACACAATGACTTATCCCATGGGCCAACAAAAGTGAGAATGTGCGCGCGTGCGCGCACACACACACACACACACACACACACACACACACACACACAGGCTTCAAAAAGCTCATGGAAAATAGAAGGAAGGATAATGGAATTTCCCACCAATTTTTTGAGCCCCCGCGTATTGCTCTCTCTGTGTATATAAACTTTTCTTTAACCCCCAGGACAACTGTTCACGGGTTCCTGCGCCCACCATTTGGGGCCAGCTCTAAATGCTTATCAATTCACACCTGAAGTAAATTAATAATCTTTCTCCACTTCCAGGAATTCCTTTTCGATCTGTCCTACACATTGACGCCAGCTTAATAATTACCTTCATTCTGTCCCTTATCACAGCGCTTGGGGACGAAGCAAGGTCTCCAGGGAATGGCCGACTCTTGAATGTTGGCCTGGACAGCCCAGGAGAGGACTACCTAGCCTTCCCTTCTAAAGAGGGGGCAGGACAGCTCATCGGGCTTCGGCTAAAAGTCTAAGATTTGAAGATGAAGTTGAAGTTCATGCACACAGAGCATTTAAGGCCAGATGTAAAGAATCTGACTAGGAGTAAGAGAGGGAAGTTCCAGAGAGCCTTAAATAAAGGCAGTGAAGCGCCACTCCCCCACCCCGCCACCTCTGCAGAGCCCCCTGTGGACTCCACAGTTAACCCTTTCTCACTCAACTGGCCAGCAGCTGTTCTGCGGAGTCGGCTATTTTCACTGGCCCCACCTTACTCCTGACCCTGTACTAACGCTTCCCGTGATGGAAATCTCTTTGTTTCTGTAGGTCAAAATGGTTCATGTTTGATATATTAGTCACTGGTTCTGTGGAAAAACAGGTTTGATTCTTTAAATGTTCAACTTGCTAAGTCATGCACTCAACCTTAGCTTCTGGGAACATTAACCTGAAATCTGCCAAGGGGTGCTTGTACAGAGCTTAGCATGGATCAGGAGAGGGGTGGGAACTGAGGGCTGGGAGGAAGGCTTTACCAGGCAGTGTCATGTCTTTGTATACATGTGAATGCACGCGCATGCGTGTGTGTGTGTGTGTGCGCGCGCACACACACTCATTTTGTATATGGGCACTGCTTGGTATTTGGTGCTGGTAACAGAGATCAATGAAAACAAATTTTAGTTGACTGAGCTGGCTCTGGAGACTATTCCCAAATTTTTCTTTTCTCCCAAACCCCTCATTGTATCCCTGACTACCTCCTAGTCCGGTTGCCAACTCCGTAGACCAAGAGTCCTGTGGGTGTAGTGATTCTGTGCTGGGTGCTCACTGCAAGGTCATCAGTTCAAAAGCACCAGCTGCTCTGATGGAGAAAGACAAAGCTTTCTACTTTCTACAGTCAGTGTCTCAGAAACCCACAGGGGCAGTTCTACCCTGTCCTATAGGGTCTTTATGAATAGGCTTCGGACTCAATGGCTGTGAGTTTTTGTAACTTCTTTGCGAAAATTGGCATTAAAATACCTCCGTTTCTTTTAAAAATTTTGTTGGCATATAATGCACATACAGTAGCACATACAATAGCTCAATCATATCAAAAAAGTTGTACAATCATCACCACAATAAATTTTAGAACATTTTCTTCTTTCTTGTACTCATTGCTATTGACTCCTGATTTCTCCTGAACCTCCCCTGCCTTACCCCCAAGAAACCCTTAATCCAGTTACTATCTCTGTAGATTTGCCTAGCCTGGATTTCGTATATAAAACCAAAACCAGCGACAATACCAAAGTAAAACAAAGAAAAGCCTCAATCTAAACAGAAAGCAGCACACATGAAAACTACAACAAATGTGAAACGGGTCTAAAGGGACATCAAGTGATAAGATATTACATTTTAACCTAACTACATCCGCCATAATTGACTCTATCATGCTCTCTGTCTGATCGGGCTAGCCACATCCCTTGGCTACAGTCAGGAGGGCTTCACCAGAGGCTTAATCCCTGGTTGGACCCTGCAAATGGAGCTTGGCTTCTACTGTCATCCAGGGTGGGTCTTCCGCCCTCTCCCGGCCTCTTACTGCTCAGCCTCTGTCCACACCCTTTCCTTCGCTCGAGGAGTCTAAGGGCCCCCAGTCTGAGGTTCATCTTTTCACGTTTGTTCCAGGCTCCGTACCCTTCAAACCACCGTGAGAATGTTACTCTTTCTATTATTTTCTCTCTCTTTCCTCTATATTTTAACCTCTCCTCCGTGGGCTGCTTCTGCAGAAGCATGCTGAAGAAACGCTCATCCCCAGAGTCTGCCTCTGGTCTGAAAGAAGGGAATGGATGTGTGGCTGATTGCCTGCGGGACAACTGCCTCTGTGGTCATTTGTCAGAAGAACTAGATGGTGCCTCGCCGTTATCACTGAACATGCAGATCAACAAGTGCATCAGAAGAATCCTTATCAAAATGTAGAACGGACACCCATACTTTTTGGAGCCACGGAGGATGGATGACTCCTGAAAACTACTGCCCTGGGGCAATTTTCAAACCTTGAACCAAAACATCCCTGAAGTGGTTCTCTTCCAAAAGAACCGTGGCTTAGCTTCAAGCTCCCTTGAGCGCTGTGCTCTTTTGAAGGAGGATACATACTAGGACAGGGCATCTAGTGGAATCCAAGTGAAGACATCAGCCGGAAAGACCTGGTGGGACGCTTGGATAACAGCAAGTCCGGGTCAGGGGGGAGGGAAAAGGAAGGGGAAGATAGTCACACAATTTGAAGAATGTGACCCTGGAGAATGTAATCAGTCATGGAATTGTACAAGCAGGAATTACTGAATTGGTGCATATTTTCAGTAGCAACAGCAAAATTAATTCTTTTTAAAAAATAATGTGCCCCCTCCCCGTCTGCCAGCTACTGTCAACACACCCTTGTCTTCATTCTCCAAATTCTTGAAGAGTGTTAGCTCAACCTCTCCACTATTAATTCTGTAGCCCAGAACACCTGGCTTCCACCTGTTCCAATGCACGGTGTTTCTGACTATATTTACCAAGACGCACCACCACCACCAGTTACCAAAGCAAATGTTTTCCATTCCCATCTCACTCGCCATGCCTACCTTCTCAAATGCTGTCCTCTCTGGCGCCACTCCCCCACGGGTGCTCACTTCACCCTCTGCTGCTGCTGACTCTCCATCCAGGAATCCTCTCCTGCCCGCCATGACACTCTGGCCTTCCCCCGGGGTCTTTTCTGCCCTCTCCTATCGCAGCTCTTCCTGTGTGAATTCCCCCTCTGAGGTGGTTTACGCTCAAAGCTCCATCAGTCTGGGCTGCCCTTTGAAGCTTTGCTCTACTTACTGAATATCTCCACTTGCTTATCATGTAAACACCGCAGGCTCAATCTGCTTACTCCTGATCTTCCCTCATCCCCAAACCTGGTCTTTCCCTCCTTAAACTTTCATTCCTAGATGACTACCCTCGCTAGGAATTACGCGGGAATCTGCAATTCCTCCCTCGTACCCTACATCTGATTGAGAAGCCCTACCGATTGATTCTACCTCAGAATTATTTCTAGAATCTGTCCAGCCTATTCCCCGCTATTCCTACCATTTGAGTAACTCTCTTTTGCTTGAATTCGTTTTCCACGCAGTTTTCCTGCACACACACACCCAGACCCCGTTTCTCCCCACTTGACTTCATCCTTCTTCTGCCGTCAGAATGATAGTGTGATTGAGATAAGGTCATGTCCTCGTTCAAAATCCTTCGATGGCTCCTGCCAATAACAGGATATGGCTTGAACTCCTTACATAGAAAGCTCTTCACAATGAGGCCAAATTCTTTCCTGCTTTGTTTCGCAGAACGCCTTTAACTCGTGTTCCCTGAAAGCACGCAGCCTTCCGCATCATTCCCAGGCTTTCAGAATGGGATGCACTGTATCAGTCCAAGAGCATATTGTTCCCTTTCTTCTTGATCTTATCTTTATCTTTGTGAAGATTTCCATTCACACTTCAAGACCTACCTCTGAGGATATGTCTTCAAAGCTTCTCGGAGGTAGTAGCCGCCCCTGCTGGTGCTACACCTGTGCTGACAGCATTTTCCACCCAGTATTTGTACTTTGAGGAACCCTGGTGAAGTAGTGGTTACATGTTGGGCTGCGATCTGTATGGTTGGCAGTTCAAAACCACCAGCAGCATTTCGGGAGAAAGGGCTTTGTGCTTCCATAAAGAAACCCACAGGGCTTGCTCAGAGTCAGCACTGATGATGACAGTAATGCTTCTTTTGTTCTTGAGTATTTGTATTTAAGTGCTTACATTTGTATTTAAGTGCCTCCCCTACCGGACTGCAAACTCCTTGAGTGAACCTACCTGTGTCTGGGGCTGAGGTCTGAATACCGGCTTGGTCTCCAGTAGATCCTGGAGTGTTTGCTGAGTTGACCTGAACGCATCCAAAGCTTTGCTCTTTTGGAAATAGGACTCAGCTCTTGACAACACAGGTGGTGAAAAGTGGATGTCTGTAGGTGAAGCCACTGAATGATACAACTAAAAGGGGTTAACATGAAGCCAATGGGGGAGAAATAATTCAAGAAAGGAGGGCAGGAATAGTTGCAACACTTAAATGTAATCAATCAATGTCCCTGACTTGTGCACAATAAAATAATTCTATAAAAAGGGTGTCCGTCAATGGGCTACTTCTTGCTTCTCCTTACTTCTTTCTTTGACACAATAATAATGATTTTGGTCACAACTAGTTGATCGATATGCCTGCAAACTGCAAAAGGACCTGAGGGCGTGACTATGGATGCTGCACATGCAGACACTCAAGGGCACTAAGACTGAGGGGGGAGCCAAGAGAGGCCCACCCAGACGCAGAACGGAGCAGCAGCCCTGCCCAGAGAACAGCACCATTCCGGGGCTTTCTCTCCACCATAACAAGTCTTTTCACGCAACAGCAGCAATTCTCTTTGAATCATTTCACTGGGGGCTCTTACAGCTCTTATCACAAACCATTCATGCATCCATTGTGTCAAGTTCATTTGTACGTATGTTGCCACTATCGTTTTCTCTCTACTTGAGCCCTTGGTATCAGCTCCTCATTTTCCCCCTCCCACTCATTCTCCCTCCCTCACAAACCCTTGATAATTTATATATATTTTTTTCATGTTTTACACTGACCACCATCTCCCTTCACCCACTTTTTCTGTTGTTCATCCTCCCTGGGGGGAGCTATATGCCAATCATTGTAATCAGTTCTCCCTTTCTCCCCCCACCTTCCCCCTGCCCTCCTGGTATTGCTACACTCATTATTGGTCCTGAGGGGTTTATCTGTCCTATATTCCCTGTGTTGTGAGCTCTATCTGTACCAGTGTACATGCTCTGGTCTAGCCAGATTTGTTAGGCAGAATTGGGATCATGACAGTAGGGGAGAGGAAGCATTAAAAATGAGAGGAAAGTTGTATGTTTCGTTGGTGCGATACTGCACCCTGACTGGCTCGTGTCTCTTTCTTGTGACCATTCTGTGAGTGGATGTCCAATTATCTGTAGATGGCCTTGGGTCTCCACTCCACACTCCCCATCATTCAGATCAATATGATTTTTTATTCTGGGTCTTTCACAGCAGTCATTCTTATCAATGTGTGTGTGCTTAAAAACAACAACAAAACTTGAAAAAAGAAATGCCTGACATGGGTAGAGTATGAAGGGGAAGGCTGTTTCTACTCACTAGAATCGGAATACATTATGCTGAAGATTTATACATATAGACATATACTATTTATCACAAATGCATGCATTTGGTCAAAGAAATGGGCCTCCATGCCAGCCATCTTCACACAGTAAGGAGGAGGCTGAGGTTTCTACTGAGCATAAGTGTGCCCTTGGGTCAAGGAGCCCAGCACAAGCAGGTGGCCCTGCAATGAGGTGGCACTGCAGACGGAATGGCACTCACCAGCCTGGATCACAAACAGAGTCTTGGAAAAGCCAGAGATGAAGAGAAATGACTCCGAGCTAACACCATCCCATGGCTGCATAGCACCCAGGCCTATTTTGCTTTGCTCTGTAATTTCCTCAGCACTGCACTACAAAAGTCTATCAGCACTGGATTCTAGTGTTCTCTCTGAATAGGAGTTGAGTCACAGGTACCTCGATGCTGTGCTTCCAGACTAAAGTGGATGACTCACATCTGTAAAATTCTGAGAGAAAGTACCAACCGACCCCTTGCTTAGTCATCCTTCCCATGGATGCTGGGTTCATGAGCTCTGTAAACTATAATGAGCGATCTAGCCTTTTACCATCTCTTTATTCTTTTCTAAACAGTACAAATTACATCTCTAAAAATAACTTCATCTGCGCAAGTGAGTCACTTCGAACTAACAAGCTTCCACAAGTTACCCAGCTAACATGTAATATTTACTTGTGAAGGTATAACGCTTGCTGTCGCATTAGCCCCTGTGCCTTCCTCCCCCTTCTTTCTTGGGACCAGCATTCGGTAGACTTGGGCAAGGGAGGAGGGCTTCATCACATGTTTCAAAGAAGATCAGGTGGATTTCTTCTAACCTTTGTCACGGGCAGGGAGCTAGGGGTGGGCAGGCTCCTCCTTACAGATTTCTAACAGCTTCTAAAAACTAGATCTGCAGTATTGCAGGTTAACGATTAATCAATGACTCTGCATTTTCTCCCTATGGAGGGTGCTCATTGGCTGTTGAAAGAGGAATATCAGTCATTTTATTTGCTTTACAATTCCAAACTGTGAATTTATGACATTTTTGACAAAAGAGCCAGCCACGCTAATAAATACATATGTATTAAATATTAATCTTTGCTCTCTCAGTAGCTGATCCCTTGCCACACCCTGAATTCTCTAGACACACAACGAGGCTGGCTTTGGTACGCCACCCACCTGCAGCGTGGCTTCCCAGCCCTGAAGGCAGCCTGCTGAGTTTTCGCTTGCGTTCTGGGCCTGCCCTTGGCAGCTCTCAGCCGTCCTACCCAGGCTTGCCCCCGCTGGGCAGTAAGCTCAACGGATTCAACGAGGGGCAGAAGCAGGGGATCTGCGTGGAGCCTATGCCGTCAGGAGGTTCAGCCGTGACACTGAAAAATCAACGCTATTATTGGCCGGAGAAGCCCGGATGGGTCTCTCGTCAGTGTCTACTCAGAACTGCAGTTACTGACCTCTCGGGGGTCCACCTCTGGGGGGTGGGGGTGGGGTTCCGTTTCTCCTTGAAGGGATGGCCATGTGAACCACCTCTGCTGGGGCACCAGAGCTTTAGACTAGAAAGATGAAATCACTGGTCCTTCTGAAAATTCCCCAGGAAATGGGCTACAGCATCCCTGGCCTGGCTCTGGCCAGGGCAAGGGGCTGAGTCACCACTCTGGGGGCTTTTCTCGTCATTGACTTACACGGAGCAGGCTGTGAAGGGGGGAGGGAGGGTTAGTAAGGGGAGGGGAGGGCTTGGCCCACAGCCAAGGCTCTCGAGTCACCTGAATGTTGCTGTTGAACTGGTCAGCAAGCAGTCCACCGCCATGGCACCTTCTGGTGGCTTCTGCTAGGTCTTCATTTGATCAGCTCGGCCGCAGGCCCCAGCGGTGCCCTGTGCGGGCCGCCTCCTTCGTGCCCACCTCTCTCCTTGCAGGCTTGGCTGCACTGGGGCTCACCTTAAGGGCCCAGTGTCCCTGGTTTCTCCGCCATCCCCCACAAGGCTGGAGTTACTGCATCTCTTTCCCTGCCTCCTTTGTTAAGGGGGAGAATGATACCGTTTACTTCTCAGGGTTGTGACCACGGAAACACAGTGTGAACTCCAAGTGCGCTCTGACCGCCCCGCTCTCCCACTTCGGTCAGGGGTAACTGACGCTGTGTGAGGCACTGTGGATCACCGTTATCAGAATCTGTAAAACTATTCCACTCATGGTCTTGGGCCTGGGGGAGTGGATGCACCAGAGTAATGAAACAAATGCTCAGGCGCCAAAGAACCAGCTCGGGCACAGGTTCTTGGCGCACTGCCCACGAGGCAATGCCGACTCACAGTGACTCTGTAGGAGAGTGTAGAACTGACCCTGTGGGTTTCTGAGACTAAATCCTTAGAGGAATAGAAAGCCTCGCCTTCCTCCCTTGGAGCTGCTGGTGGTTTCGAACTACTAACCTTGCAGTTAGCAGCAGGGCTCCTGAAACATCATGTTGAAGTTTCGGAAGGATACGTACCATTCAGACTGTTATCGGTGGAAGGTGAGGACATTAAAGCGAATGCAGGACAGTTTTGAAAAAAGGGTATGAGAGAGACACAAGGGTCCAGGAGAAGCAGCGTGGAGGGACAAGCAAGGGGCCCAGCAGGATGAGAGAGAAGCTTACGGGTCCAGTGAGCTGGGCCACTGCAGCGGCCTCTCTGAAGAAAAGAACAAGGTCGGCTTGGTTTGGTGGCAGGTGCAGGCCGTTGGGGGAGAGGAAAGACCAGGGGAGCACGCAGACCACATCAGGCCAGCCAGTAAAACCACCCCGAAGGGGGGGAACTGGGTATGAGCTAGAGGGGGCATGGGAGTGGCAAACACGGGCGTAGACAGCACCTTGCAACGGCACATGATGGCGTCTTTTGTTACTGGCTTTGTAATGTCCTAAATATTTTTAAATGTTATTTGCTTCTTCTGCTGTACACATGGTCACCATGAGTCAGAGCCAACTTGACAGTAACAAGGAACAGCAGCAAAACCACACACCCTCACAAAGCTCCTGCCAAACAGGCAGGATACGGATCCATCCCATTCCACAGAGCAGCGGTTCTCAACCTGTGGGTCTTGACTCCTCTGGGGGTCAAAAGACCCTTTTACAGGGGTCGGCTAAGACCATTGGGAAACAGAGATTTCAAGGCAAAACTTTATTTATTTGTCATTAGAAATAACTATTTCACAATATAGAATGATATGGTGCTTTGTGATTCATCACCATGCTTTAATTATGTTCCATTTGTAACAATGAAAATACATCCTGCTTATCAGCTATTTACATGGCGATTCATCACAGTAGCAACATTATAGTGTTGAAGTAGCAACAAAAATAATGTTATGGTTGGGGGGGTCACAACCACATGAGGAACGGTATGAAAGGGTCGCGGCATTCGGAAGGTTGAGAACCACTGTCTTATAGGAAAGAGTGTCAGAGGCAGGTGTTCAGACCAGGCTCAGTGTTCTTCCCAGAAACCCTCACCTCACTAGTCCGAGGCTCTGATCCCACCAATGGGGCTGAGGGAGGGAGGGAGGTGTGAGGTCGAAGGGAGTCCTTCCCTGTGCCAGCATCGGTTCTGCTGTGCAGTCAGGTCGGGAGCCACTGGACGCACACCCAGGCCGCACTGCACAGTGCACAGGACACTGCACACACTGCGTCTCAACACTCCCATGGCACACTGTCCCGCACCGCACAGCACTCACTGCATTGTGCCAGGCAGAAGGTGGTGTCCAGTTTACACGCAAGCACACACATGGCCAGTAGCAGCGGCAGTGGCCCAAACGCTCTCCAAAGCATAAGGGCCAAAAAGCGTCCCATGAGCGAGTGCAGCAGACACCCCCACTCAAAGGGCTCATTCGTACACCTAGTCCTCTTCTAAGAGACACTTCAGATGTCACTTTCTGGAATGATGGGACATGATGATGAACTGAGCTCGTTTCCTGGGGGATGGACCACATCGTACTCACGCACAGTCTGTGGCCCACGATGGGTGGTGATGCTGTCTCAGCCCTGTTTTCCAAGGGAGAGGGGTGGAAAAGAACACAGGTGCAATGAGACCCTCCAGTATCTCCAGAATCTGGATAGTTAGCCAAGTACTGCCAAGAACTTTTAAAGCAAAACCACGAACTCACTGCCACCGAGTCCATGCTCACATCCAGCAACCCTACAGGACAGGGTCAACCCTACGGCCGTGTGGGTCTCCGAGACTGTCACTGTTCACAGGGCTACACAGCCCGCCTTGCTCCCCGAGCAGCGGCTGGTGGATTCAAACTGCCGACCTTGAGGATCACAGGCCAGTGCATTAAGGACTGTTAGTCGAGTACTAGTAGAGACCCTGATGTGATCTTCCATGTGACAAACGATGACAGCAACAACACAAAGCACACTGTCCCCGGGCAATTGCTGCTCAATCGCCCGGGTTTATTTCCCATCTTTCCAAGCCCACGTCCCCATGTTTTATGGGCTCTGGAGCCATAAATCTGAAAGCAGGCAGATAAGGTGGGAACCTTGTTAAACAAAATCCCCACCAAAATGACAAACATTCAAACAGGAGTGGCTAGCCTTTATCTCGCCCCCACCCAGGCTGGATGGAGTCTCGTTCCTTTGACAAAGGGTTTGCTGTCTGAGAAGTGAACATTTTACTCAGGAGACCAAAAGTCACTCCCCAGCGAGGCATTTCCCAAAGGAGCTGGACTGTATGTTCCAGCAGGAGGCTTCTGAGCTAACTCTCTGGGCTGCTATAAAAACGCCTTGATGTTATCTATGGCTGGGCAGATTGACTTTGTCGATAACCTCAGTCTCTTTCTCTGGAGGGGCAGGTATGTATCGGTGTGCTGACTCATCCCAGGTGCACAGAGCGCAGAATCCACTACAGGGGTGGAGATTACCAAGATGCACATTTCTGAGCTGGGGAGGTGAGGGGCAGAAGGACCCACCAGCCAGCGGACTGTTCCTGGATTGATGATTCACAGGTCTCCAGCAGCCAGATAAGGGACGGATCAAGGCTGACAATTATTATGATGGTGGTTCCCTTGGGTTTTCCGTTTGAAGATAAAAGAGCTTTGACATGTTTATCAAGTAGTGCGGTTGCCCTGCAAGTGGGATGTGCCTGTGATGGTAACCGTATAGCAGTCATGCCTGTTTGTTACCGGCCTCTTTTGCTGAAATGAAGGATTTGGTAATGTCTTTGTCTGCAGGAGACACTCTTCCCGGCTCGTATTTTGTACATGTAGAGATATAAAACTTGCCTTTCCCTGGGAGGGGTCACCGTGACTGCGTGGTTTCTCTGCCGAGGAACAATCTCCTCGGTACATGCCCAGACGCATCAACATCAAGATCCTGAGGACAATCGACTCCATGGATGAGGCCTGCTAATTGAAGGGAGGCCCTTGATGAGGTGGACGGACCCTGTGGCTGCCGCGATGGGCTCAAGCACAGGAACATTGGTGAGGCTGGCACAGGACCGGGCAGGGTCTCCTGTGTGTTCAGGGTCCCTAGGGGGTGGAGCCCACTCCTTGGCTCCTAACCACAACCACAACCACAAAACAACAGCAATCTATTGGAAACTCGTGATCCGTCAGAACTGGCTGGAATGCGGTAAGTGTGAGTCTGAGCAGGGGAAATGTAAGAAAACTGCACATGTCCCAGATAGTACTCTGACTGAGGCTGAGCAGAACACGGAGCCAGCAGCATTCGGGACCTTAGGGAGAGCCAGCCCAAATATAGGTCACTTCCCCAGCCTGGGGCAGGAATGCCAATCTACAGGCATGCTATGTCACTCTTCAAGGGGAGTTTGTTCCTTGTCCCATTCCTATAATTAACAAGGATTTACTTCTATTACTAAATATACTCTTTGAGTTCAGTCTTTGAAACAGTTCCGTGCAATATTTGTTACACACCAAAGAATATCTGTAACGCACACTGACAACTGTGAACATAGTGGGAGGCACAGAGGAGACCCCCTCCCCACAAATCCAATATCCTTGTCAAAATGGGCACATAACCCACGGAGCTAACCCTAACCTGTGCTCTCTTCCCCCACCCAATACCTGTCTAGCCTAATCTCTGTTTACAATTTCTTTGCTTTTAAAAAAAGAGGCTTTAATACATTTTTTACATTCCTAGACAATATGGCTTGTTTTTTTTATTTCATGTAAGCATTTTACCATATTGTACATCTCCTATGACTTGTGTTTTGTTTCAATCAATATTAACTTTCATCTTTCTTGCGTATGTACAGCGAGTCCTGGTGGCACAGTGTGTTCCACATTGGGCTGCCACCATCCTGGTCAGCAGTTCAAACCCACCAGCTGTTCTGTGGGAGAAAGAGGAGGCTTTCTGCTCCTGTTAAAAATTACAACCTCAGATACCCGAAGATGGCCGTTCTGTGCTGTCCCAAAGGGTCACGCCGAGGCAGTGAATTTTGGGGGTGTATGTCATTTTTACAGTTATATACAATTCACTGGGTATATTTAATACTCTCTATTTCCTCATTCCCCTCCTGTCAGTGAACATCTGGGCTTTCCCCCACAACTTACAACGCTCTATGAGCATCCATGTGCACGTCTTTTTACACTTCTATGCCAGGGCACTGCTACATGCTCATCCAATACGTCTCCCTTGTCCTCTTGGTCACAGTTCAATAAATTTCTCAACTTCGCTGCAGAGGTGTGTATTCTGACCAATGGAAGGGGCTACGAGGAGAAATGTCACTTCTAAACCTGTCCCCAGGCCCCACCCCTGGTCCCCAAGTCCTTACTATACTCTCATCCTGTCTACCCACTGGCCTGTAGCAGAGGGGGTGCTGAGACCACAGGGGACAGCGGGGCCACCACGCAGAATCAGGTCTCAGCCTGCACGGAGCAGAGCCTTCTGCTCAGCCAGGGCAATGACTACTAGTGAGCGGACAGAGCAGAGAACAAGCCTTGACTTCGTTAGCCAGAGACATGGGGTTGTTCTGTTACTGCTGCCAGGTTTTCCAGACTCACACAAACCCCACTTCAAAACATACTACTGTGCTTAAGTCGGTAAAAATTAATGTTGCACAATACACTTAAAAAGTGCATAAACTCACTAAATATGCTTCATGATAGGAATCACTTTTTAAGCTTCTCACCCTCCTTCCAAACAATAGATCTTTCGGAGATTTTACCTATCGGAATACTTAACACATGTGTATATATGTGTACACATGTATTAGAAGCAGAATCTTTTATTATTAGATACAATGTACACAAGGCTAATTAAATAACACCAGAAGAGCTGTCACTTAAATAAACCATATTAATGACTTTTGTTAGGGTGAGTCGTATTTGGCTAAAAGCTGAGAGATGAAGGAGACCAGGAGTTTTCTAAAGCCACACACAAGTTGTCCAAGGGGTTACTGACAGTCATTTATCATTCTGTTGAGCACCTTCTAAGTGCTGGGCCCTGTACTAAGTGGTTAACCCTTAACAACTACAAGAACCCTTCACTGTCCCAATTGGTTTGGCTCTGACTCTGGAGAATGAGTTCAGCTATGAGTGACGAGGTTCCTGAGTTCTGAATAGGGCGTGAAGAGCCTTTAGATACCAAGAAATACAATTTCATCTCAAATAGGTATCTAACAGATTGGGGCCCTAAATTCAGATAAAGAGCCCTGGTGGCATAGTGGTCAAAAGTGTTCGTGTGCTAACTAAAAGTTTGGTAGCTCAAACCCACCAGCTACTCCACAGGACAAAGGTGGGGCCGTCTGCTTTCATGAAGATTTAGTTACCCTATAAGGCAGTTCTACTCTGTCCCACGGGGCCACTAAGAGTTGGAATCCACTGGATGAGGGCAGGGTTGGTTTTTCTGGGTTAAGTTCAGATCATGAGGGATAACGCATGTACAGAGAGGAGCTCCGATGGAGTGGGTTGTGATCTGCAAGGTCAGCAGTTTGAAATCACTAGCAGTTCCATGGGAGAAGGCAGGACTTTTTACTCCTGTAAAGCGTTACAGTCACGGAAACTCACAGGCTTGCTATGAGTCAGCATGGATTTGATGGCAGCGAGCTGGGTTTTGGTTTGGTGAAGCAAATAGCATTGACAATGAGCCAGTGAATGAAAACAGAGGAAAGTGACAGTCTTCTGAGGTGCTATCGAGGAGGGTCTCACCCTGACAGGATACCTCATAGAGAAAAGCAACCTAGGAAGGGAAGACAGCAGCGGAGGGCATGGTAAGTGGAGGCCAGGTGTGTGTGCAGAAACATCAGAAGGGGAAACCAGAGAGGATGGCATGCTCAGATGACGATCAGCCCGGAAGGAGACGCAGGAGGCTGCGCTTCATCCTACGGCCGTCAGAGCCCAGAATGTCTGTGAGCTCACTGATGGTGTAGTCAGGACCACATTGCAGACACAGCAGAGGGAAGGTGGCTTGTGGGTAATGTGCGGAGCACTAGTCCAGGTGTGGAAATGAGGGCCTAACATCTGAATAAAGATCTTGTCCCTGTGTTCTACAAATTTCTAACTGACCCTCACATCTTTCCTCGCTGCCCATCATCTGCGATTTGTGCTGAAGAGAAGCCACATCTCTCCAGGCCGGTACTTGTACACTGGTGACTGGATCCTCACTTTTAATGTGATCTGCCCAGTGCCTTACTGGTACTGGTCACCGAGGGTTAACTGCGTGCTACAAGTGACAACTTCTGAAAAGCAGGTCTCAGTACAAACCAGGGCCAGTATTCATGGTGAAAAGAGAATACGAAGAAAGTGGAAATTGGATATTTCTCAAAAAATAGCCAGAATCAGAAAGAGAAAACAAACAGGCCAACACAAGTCTTTTAATTCATGAATAGTTTCTGATAAGAAAAAGAGTAATGATTCTAGACCCGCTCATCATTTATTTTTTTTGGAATGGCTTCCCAAGTTTGATTTTCAGGGCCTATCAATTGATGATAAAAGAGCCTATCATCACTGAAATTGTTGATGATTTCATTTTTCTTGGACGCACAACCAAAGCTCATGGAAGCAGCAGGCAGAGTCCCATGACTCACGTGCTGCACTGAGCAAACGTGCTGGACCAACTTCTTAAAGTGTTGAAGAGCAAACACATCGCTCTGAGGACTAAGGTCCGATTGACCGAAGCCATGATATTTCAGTCCCTTCATATGCACGTGGGAGCTGGACAATGAATAAAGAAGACTGGAGAGGAATTGATACATTAGAACTATGGTGTTGGTACCATGCACTGCTAGAAGACCAAAAAAAAATCTGTCTTGAAGAAATGGAGCTAAAAAGCTCCTTGGAGGCGAGGGTGGTGAGACCTAGTGTGACAGTTAGGTTTTGGTGCCAACATGGCGCCTGTAAGAAAATGTGGGTGGAGGGTCGCCTGCCATCAGGTCCCACCGGTCTGGGCTCGTCCTGCACTCTGCATCGCTGCACGTGGCTGTGGGAGTCTGAGAGGGACTCATGGACTCGTGTCAGACTCATGGATGGGTGCTGGACTGGGCGGGGATGTGTTGTTGATGCACGGTGACTTCTTGGTATTTATGATACATAGAGGGGTGTCTCTAGGGTTGTTTCCCTAGTCAACCTGGCCTCACACACCTCGTCTCACATACTTTGAACTTGTTATCGGGAGAGATCAATTCCTGGACAAGGATCTCATGGAGGGTGCGTGACAACATGGAAGGCTCTAGCCGAGGCAGACTGACACAGCGGCTGCAACAGTAGGCTCAAACAAAACAAGGGTTGGTATGACATAGGACGGGGCCATGGTCACTCTATTGTACACGCAGTGAGTCAGAACCAACGCGCGGCACCGAACAACAACTATATCAACAGATTAAAAACAATTATGATGTGGCAGTAATTGGACATTCAAAGGCAAAATGAACTAACTGGACCTGGTCAAAAACCAAAACTTTTTCATAAAATACTGTTAAGAAAACGAAGAGAACAAAACCAAAACAATGACTACAGACTACAAGAACACTAGACGGACTTTAATTACAATAACCCAAAACTCGAAACTACCCAGATGTCCCTCAGGAGATGAAAGATTACACAACGTATGATTTATCCATACCACAGACCATTGCTCAGCAACAAAGAGGAACGATGGTGGAGATATGCAACACGGTGGTGGACTCTGGTATGTAAAAAGCAAATACCAAAGTATTCTGGGTGAAAACTCACCAAAGAGGTACATTTTGTATGATTCGATTCATGTAACATCCTTACAGGCAAAATGGCATGTGGCATCAAACGAGGAGGATGGCCCTTAGAACGAGATGTAGGCAGTCCTTTCACTTTGTGTCTTCACCTTAGAAGAGCAGGCAACACCTAGTCCAGAGACTTTATGGGTTTGGGGGAGGATGACATTAAATGAGATGATTACTAGAAGAGTACTGTACCTTGCATATCAGATATTAATACTGATTTTGAAGCGACATTTCTAGCAATCTTGGATGAACAGAAGTCTAAGTCTAAGCCCCACCCAAATTTGTTAGCAAAGAACAGTCTGGAGCTTTCATATGAGAGGGCTTCAAAAAGTTCGTGGAAAATGCATTTTATGAAAAGCTATGCAGGGGTTAAAAAATAAAGAAACTCATTCTAACATGTCTGAACAGGATCTAGTTTGAGGTAGACAGGTTTGAAAGAAGCCCCTTTCAGAGCAACATGAATTCTGCTAAAATTGAAGCAAGAACAAACATCAGATTCATGATGTAGCTTAGGTGGAATAATGGCGAAATCACTGCTGCTTGACTGTGTATGGGGACAATACTCCAAAGAAATCAGCAGTTTACAAAGGGACAGCTGGTTTTAACAGATAAGAGGGTATCAAGATGAAGAAGACCCTTGGGACAGCCCGGGCACATCGATTTTCAAGAACCCAATCCTGCTTGTGCCCCAACTGAAAAGGTCTAATGAGTAAAACAGCACAAACAATAGCCAACACCATAGAGTCTTTGGCATAGACCATTCGATTGACTCAATGCTGACTGAAAAATTAAAACGGAGTGAAATTTCTACTCAAATGATGGGGACCAAAAGTGTTGTACTTGGATCAGCTGAGGCACCAGAACAAGAGTTTTCAATGAACATTTTAAACAAAGGGGGTAAAGATCTTGAAAGAAATGGAACAGGAGATGAAGCACAGCTTTTCCAGTCCGATCCTGAAGACAAAGTACAATCAGAGCAATGGATACCATGAGGATGATGTGGTCTGGTCAAAACAAAAGTGGACCAGTCAAGAGTAAAGGTCCTGGCAACAGATTTGGGGGGATGCTCAAAGGACATGTTGATTGTTAACTTTCTGGAGGGCTAAAGAACAAAAACATCTCTTATTCTGAGGGTGCTTGGAGAATGGTAGCTAAAGCTTTAGCAGGAAGACACCTGATAAAGCTTCCCTGGCAAGTCTTTTTCCATGACGACAATGTTCCTGCTCATTCCTCTCATCAAACAAGGGCAGTTGTGCAAAAGCTTGATGGGAAACCATTAGGACTACAGATCTTTAAAAGGCATCTGTTTCTCTTCAGGTAGTAATATAAAGAGACTACATTAACATGGCTAAATTCCCAGGACCCCCCATCTATAGAAATGGGCTGAATGGCTGATATCATTGCTTACAAATGTCTTATGACCTTGATGGGGCTTATAGTGAGACTAAAGTTAGTATTTTAACATTTTTATCCTTTAATTCCATTTTTTCCATGATCTTTTTGAAGTCCCCTTCATCCAGAGTAACATGACTTCAAAAGCATTTGTTATATTTCATAAAAGGAAAATTAAGGATATATACTTACATTTATTTTATTTGCATATAGTCCAGAAGGGTATTCATAATAATAACAATAAAGTGACAGAAAAGGAATGGTGAATGGGGTCAAAATAAAAGCGAGGCTGTTTGCATTATGCGCATCTGTGCTATTTATTTCACTTTGGTAGCTATCTGGCCTAGTGAGGCAATGGCGAGAGAAAATAAAGGGGGCGGGGAATAGTCTTAGACTTTTGTTTTAAAACAAAACAAAAGCCACTGCACCATCACATTGATTGACTCACAGTGACTCCCTAGGATACACTAGAAGTACTCCTTAGGGCTTCCAGAAACTAACAGCCAAATCTTTCTTCCATGGACCAGCTACTGGGTTTGAGCCACCAACCTGTAGTTAGCAGCACAATGTTTAACACATGGTGCCATCAGGGCTCCTTATTCTTGGACAGGGTCCCTATAATTTGAATGTGTGTTAAGGGTGGGTATGTGATAGACAGGGTTTTTTTTTGTGCCAACATGGCACTTATAAGAAGATAGGGGTGGAGTTTACCCTGTCAATCAGGTCACAGCTCGATGACCTCCTTTGGATGTGTGACCGAGTGAAAACTGGCTCTCTGGAGGCTGGTCTCCCCTTCTCTCTCCTTAGTGGTCGGAACAGCACACTGTCTAATCCAGCTGGTCTGCCTTCACCTTCCTGCTGGGTGACCCTGATTGCTGCCAGAACTGTCATACATCCACTGCCATTGGATCCACAGGACACTGCACCCACCAACCTGTGATATTCCTGTACTCTGCGTCATTGCTTGTGATGGTGTGAGTCTGAAGAAGGATTTATGGACTACTACTAGACTTAGGGACTTGAGTTGGACTGGGCTGGGATGTTTTCTTGATATATAATTAACTGATGAATATAAAATTCTTTTTCATATATATATATATATATAGTCATTGGATTTGTTTCTCCTGTCAACCCGGCCTAACACAGAGGGCCGCTCCTTTTTGTTTTTCTCAATCCTTAATGAAAGGAGGATGAAGTTATCTGCGTGGTGTGTATAGATGAGTAAGCCTACATAAGCCTACATATGCCAGAGAAGGCTGGCCAAGTCCTCTCTCCTTTCTGAGCATGCCCAGCAACCAGAGCGGAGGCGTGACTGTGGCAGCTGCGCCCACTTTTCAGTGCTCTCCTGGACTCACGTTAGGAACAGCCAGCTCTTTAACGGCATTATCCCCTAAGACAGGGGAACTGAAGCTGCTTTGACGAATTTTCTTGGCAAAGTGAGATCAGAAATAGAAGCTGCAGTCCTTAACTTCCACCCCTTCACTGTAAACACCAGTGAGCACCTCTTGGGTCATAAGTAGCTTAAAAACAAACACAAGAACACGAATGCTATCTCTCAGGGTATCAAGGTTCATTTGAGTTGTCTTGAGAAACTTTCTAGTTGGTGGAAAAAATTTAACATGAGAAGTTCAAATCAAGCAGTGGCTCGTTCCCGTTGGGATGTTGGCGTAAACCCCACAGAATGCACAGTCTCCTGGTGTTTACTCTGTGTGGAGTTCACTGAGCCTGCAATCTTGGTTGTTCACCTCCCAGAAAAGCGGGTCTTTTATAGCCTTCTGTCCCTCTGGTTAGGGCCCAACTGAGCCTGTTTTCATCTTCGCGTAAATACAGTGTTCAAACACCGTCTCACTGAGATGGGTTCTACCTTCTCATTGGCACACTGCGGTGAAATGGTTAGAACTGAGGCTTTGGACCCACTCCATTCTTCCCATAGAAAACAAAGGCTATGCCATTTGGAGATACTTTGTGGAGACCACGATTCATTTCTGAGGTCTTGATCAAACAGGAGTGTAAGGATAGATTCTTTTAACTTGCCTGACGCAGGACACAGTTTACAATACATCCGAGGTCTCTAAGCTTCCAAGGATAGCCACGTACAATGTGAGAACTAGTTCAACTCAAAAACTCACTTCTGACTCAGTGTGAACCTATGCGCAGGAGACAACTGCCCCTGTCGGTTTCCAGGACTGTAACTCTTTTTAAAAAAATTATTTATCATTTTATTGGGAGCTCTTACAGCTATCATAACATTCCATAGTTCAATCACACCAAGCAGTATTGTAAATTTGCTACAACAATCAGTTTTAAAACATTTTCTTTCTTCTTGAACTCTTTATGGGAATAGAAAGCTGCCTCTTTCTCCCGAGGAATGGTTTTGAACTGCTGACCTTGTGGTGAGCAGCCCAACACATAACCCACTACTACACTGTGCTACCAGGGCTCCTGGTACCACAGCTAGAGAGATTGAAAAAACAATGTTCATTGGGAAAAGCCTCAGGGAATCTAAGTATATTAGTCTGCGGATTCCTTAGGAACAGGACCATATCTCACTTAGTCCTATAGCTTTTGCATTCAATGTAGTGTCTGGCTTGAAGTCTACTCTGAAATGTTCTTAGAGTAAAATAGAAATTCAGCTGGCACTTGGACATATGTAACCAATGGTGGTGATGCTAGGTACCAGCGAGCTGATTTCTGACTCCTGGGGCGGACTGTGCTGTGATCCTTTGAGGGTGCCTCTGCATGAGTCTGAAGCATCAACTGTGGGCCTAGGAATCAAGCATGCAGGAACCCTTTCACAAGTGCGAGGGCCTATAAAGCTGAGTAAGACTTCATGTCTACCCTGAAAGGCTCTTTAGAAAATGCATGGAACTACATTTGTATTTTCAATGGGTAAGAGAGGTGAATGGAGACAGTGGTTTAGATCAGAGATTCCTGGGTGGTTGACGATTAAAATATCAATGACAGATTATTCTCTGCAATTATCATTACAAGGGCCACCTGGGTGTAGAATTTGCTGATCATTGGCTAGTCCTATGGCTTTCCCAGAGATGAGGATTCCTTAATCCATTTTTTCAACACTAAGGAAGAGTTCAAAAGACTCACAGTACAGAGAGATGGCATCAGGAGTAGCACACAGGAACCTCTTAGTATCTCATTAACAGAAAAGAAGTGGAACTAGGATCCTTACTCAGTGTGTGCACAGGGGCGAAGATGATCATGACCACATATGTTGATAGGGACTATAGAATAGTACTGTGACCCCCAACATTTTCTCTTTTTTAAAAATCATTTTATCAGGGGCTCATACAACTCTTATCACATTCCATACATACATCAATTGTGTAAAGCGCATTTGTACATTCATTGCCCTCATCATTCTCAAAACATTTCCTCTCCACTTAAGCCCCCGTGATTAGGTCTTCATTTTTCCCCTCCCTCCCTGCAACCCCCAACATTTTCAAATCCTGGAACTGACTCAGAAAATGACACATTAGAAAGGACGAGGCTGGAAGAGGTAATTGATCTGTGGGCTCCAGCTCCCCGAGAACTGAAGCAATTAGGACTTTAGTACACCCACTGCCTATCCCACAGCCAACAGTGAGCCCCGGCTCGGCTGGGAAGCATCAGCTGGCAGTTGATAACAATAGTTCAGGAAACAGAAGGACTTGAAAGATATCTCCTTCCTCTGCTAGCTCCGGGACCTCTGGCTAGTTTCTTTATGTTTAGGCACTTTCGTTTCCTCGTCTATAAAATGGTGATAACAAGGAATCACCTCACAGGATTGATGCGATTATAGGGAATTATTCATTTAAACTATTTTGCCTATAGTGAACTCTCAAAATATACGTTATTTATAAAGGAGGCTTTTTCAAAGTTCATGGGAAATTTTCAAGAGTATCATTTTGCAGGGACTGCTCCTTCCTGATACATGTCCACAGGACGTGAGACAAGGTCTCACCATTCCTGCCTCTAAGGAGCACTCTGGCTTCAGATCTTCCCAGACAGATTTACTTGTTCCGTTGGCAGTCCATGGCACTGTCAATGTTCTTGACATGCACAACTCACCTGCACTGGTTGTTCATTATTCAATGTCCAATTTCACATGCATATGAGGCAAGCGAAAATGCCACGGTTTAGGTCAGTGGCATCTGTCCATTATTCTCTAATTCTATTTCTCATGAACTTTTCAAAGCCTCCACATATACCAGGGCATACCCCCTAAAACCCGAATGCTCACTTGTTTTTTTGACGTGAGGGGGATAGTGCATCTGGAGTTGGTTCCACCAGATCAGACTGTTAACCAAGCTTTCTATTTAGAGGTTCTGAAAAGATTGCATAATCTTTTGTGTGTGACCAAAACAAGGCCTGATTTGTGGCAGATGGGGGACTGGTTTTGCCACCATGATAATGCACCTGCTCACGCAGCCATCTCAGTGTGTCAGTTTTGGGAAAAAAACAAAAACAAAAACAAAAAACCAGCATTCTCTCTTACCCTACCCACCTTACTCACCTAACCTCTCTCCATGGGACTTCTTTTTGTTTCTATGAATGAAGCCGGACATGAAAGGACAGTGATTTGATGATATAGAAGAGGTGAAGAAAAATATGAGGAGGTGCTGTCAGCCATCAAATCAATGAGTTTGAAAAATGTTTCCAAGAATGGAATCACAGATTTGACAAATGCATTAAGTGTAATGAAGAGTACTTTGAAGGGGATAAGGTTGCTTCGTAAAAAAATTTAAATACATAACTTTGAAAAAAATCTGGTTTGGAGGGGTACCCTCTCATTAATATTATTATTATTATAAATAAATAATATTGTTATTTTGCCTATGACCGAAGTCACTTTTATTATCTCAGCCATCTCTGATTGAGAATAGATTAAATATTGAATAAAAGATTAGGCTGACTGACACTGAAGAAAGGTTGCCAATGAGATGCCTGCCTATGGGTACGATGTTTTTTGACTCCTCTTCATTCACACCTGGGAGCAAGAGTTCAAGTTCACCTAGAGACATTCTCCTTCCAGGGTCACTCTTAAAAGCCCACTTCAGGATTTCTATGAGAAGACAGTGGATTAGTAAGATTTCTGGTACCAAACCAGATCCAATCAGTATGAAGCCCTTAAGTCTTATTGTAAGGGCCCCGTTAGGTTGAATAGTTTAGAATTGTCTGGTTTCCAGGTTGGAACGGACTTTTAAGTTGAGCTGCAAAGAGCCTCCTGTACACACTTTCTCCATGTGAATGTTAACGCACTCGTTCTCCACGTGAATTTGATAACTCACTCATTTTTTACCTCTGGATGTCCACAGGCTCCTAAAACTCAATGCACCTCAAACGTGGCTCATTTCCAATCCTGTTTCTCTGAATAAAATGCCCACTTCAACTGAGAGTATCATTAGCTACCTAAATAAGAAACCTGAGAATCACTATAATTGTTCCTATTTACCTTCTATTTGCTATCAATGACTTTTACCAGTTTTATCTCCAAAACATTTCTTGAAGCATCTTTGGCCCTTCCATTCTATTAGGACTGCTCTGATTCAGGTCTCACCATCAATTGCCTCAATTATATTTCTAATGGGTCTCCTGTTCCCCAATACAAGCCACTTTCCACGCCCTTCTGTGTCCCCATGACACGTGTAATAATGTGTCATTGCTGCTTATGTATGTTCATCTTTCCCACTGGATAGTGCACCATTTCAGAGCAGGCATCATTCATCCTGGTTTCCCTTCCACCTCAATAGTGTCTGAACCAGAGTAGGTGAATGAACATTTGCATAGTTCAGGTCTGAAGGATACTGCAAGGAAAGGGAAAATCAAGGAAGGAAGAATGGTAAAAAGAGAGGCGGGAAGAAGGAAATATACATCGAAAGGGAAGAAGAAAATGAGTTTATTTCTAGATGACATGCTTATATATATATCCAATTATTTTTATTAAAATCATTTCTAAAAATTTTAATGAGACATTTTAAAAAGGAAACAAAACAAAACCCCTCTAATGATAATATCATGTAAATACACATAGGGATTAATTCAACAAAAGATGCAGAGGATCTCTGTGTTAGTTAGGGTTACGTGTCAACTTGACTAGGCAAAGATTCTTGGTGGTTTAGCACATACAAGGGGTTACCCCCACCAATTTTTTTTTCCAGAGCTATGTATTTAAATTTTTTTTACAAAACCTTATAACCTTCAAAGTACTCTCCATTACACTTAGTACATTTGTCAAATCTGCAATTCCATTCTTGGACACATTTTTCAAACCCATCTGTTTGGATGGCTGACAGCACCCCCTCATTTTTTGTCTTCATCTCTCTACGTTGTCAGATCACTGTCCTTTCAGGTCCCTCTCTATTCACGGAAACAAAAAGAAGTTGCATGAAGCGAGGTCAGTTGGTTAAGGTGCATGGGGCAAGAGAGGCATGTTTTTTTGCCAAAAACTGGCACACTGAGATGGCTGTGTGAGCAGGGACATTGTCATGGTGGCAACACCAGTCCCCCATCTGCCATAAATCAGGTCTTTTTTTGTCGCACACCGTTATGCAATCTCTTCAGAACCTTTAAATAGAAAGCTTGGTTAACAGTCTGACCTGATGGAATGAACTCCAAATGCACGACCAGCTGACATTTTCATCCTAATTTATGAGCATGGAGTGTGTTTCCATTTATTTATTTAGACCCATTGCCTTAGCAATGTGCTACATCTTTCACTATACAGGTTGTCTTAGGCTGGGTTCTTTAGAAGAGCAAAACCAGTGAAGTGCACACACACACACACATATACATATACATATATATATTTTTTAAGGACATGGTGCATGTAGTTGGGGAGGCTGACAAGTCCCAAATCCATAGGTCAGGCAATAGACTGGAGGCTTCTCCTGACTTATGTGGGTTTAGGGGAGGACAAACCTGAAGGATCAGGTTTGTCCGCCCCTACACACTGGAAGTTAGATGGTGAGAGGTCAGAGGATGTGGGTGAAATGTCAGTTGATAACAACTTTGAAATGAGAAAACCACTCATACACTTGATTTTTTCCCCCATAGCACTGTCCTTATAAGCTGAGTTCAACATCACAACAGTTTCTGTGTTATTTTTCCCAAGCAGGAAACAAAATTCTCATTTGCACACTGGTCTCTTAAATCAATAATCACAAAAGAACAAGGTATGAGTGAAATTGCTTTTACGAAAAAATTTGCTGTGACCAGAGAGAACATTCCCAGGCAACGCCACTGGGTGCACTAACTTAGAGCAAATTGCAGGATGCTTACCTAGCGGGAAAAATGTGTACTACAAAAGCTCCGCTCCACCTAATACAATTTCAGTGTTTTTTGGTAGCCCCTTGTATGATGTAATCATCCTCTATTTTGTGCTCTGATGTGAGCAATTAGTTGGAAGGGATGCTTCCTTACAGGTATGGCTTACATCCAATGATCTTCTGGCAATGCTTGTGGACTCTATTGATCTTGCATCCTCTGACCTCTCACCATCTAACTTCCAGTGTGTAGGGGCGGACAAACCTG
>NW_022103907.1:762103-763204 GCF_000313985.2 Echinops telfairi | reverse complement strand
AGGAAGATCTGGCATCAGATAGAGACTGGAAGGAATGCTAGTCTCTCAACTTTCTCTCACGGACGAGTTGCACTAAGCCATTTATAGTGCTTCTAATTTAACTGTTTATTTCTTGTATATTTATCTGTATATGATTGTATATTTATCTGTATATGATTTAACATTTCATTTCTCGTTATATATCTAATTATCTTTATGATTTAACATTTCATTTCTTGTTATATATTAATTACCTTTATAAATAACTATATTATATTATCAAGAATTTGGTTTTATCTCTCTAGAGAACCCTGTCTAACACAACACTCCATGCTCATAAATTAGGAGACCCCTATTTTGAAGTTGAAATTCTCCTCACTTGAGTTATGGATTCAGTGCCGTCTCAGCCATGCGTTTTGTGAAGAATTTGATAAGCTGATTCTAAAACTCATATGGGAAGGCAAAGGCTCTAGAGCAGTCTGAACAATTTTGGGAAAAACCAAAACTAAACAAAGTCAGGGGACTGAGAGGATCTGATTTTAAGACTGACTATAAAGTGAAAGCATGAACACACAGATCAGTGGAACATCCCAGAAAGTACAGAAATAGAGCCACACTTACATGGTCGATTGTTTTTATGACAAAGGCGCCAAGGTAATTAAATGGGGAAAGGATGGTCTTTTCAACAATAGTGGTCTTCTTAAAGAGGACACAAAAGTAGCAGTCACATCCAGAAGAGTGAATCTGGACTACCTTACCCTACACTACGCACAGAAGCTCATTGAAACGAGTAACAGACTTACAATTTAAGAGCTAGGACAGGACGTACAAGGAGAAAAAGTTCTGAAATTGATTGTGGTGTTGACTGCTAATATCTTAATATAATTGGATGATTTTAAAAGGTGACAAAGATGATAATCGCTGCTGCTTATGATAGGCAGGAAGGTTAGGGGTAAATGGGTTGTCTCCCAAAAGGCCCACCAATCAGCAAGGAACAGCTGGTCAATCCCATTAAGAAAAGAGACTTTTCCTAAGCGATCAGGCGCAGGCTAGAAGGTTTGGGGAAGAGACATGTGCAGCAAGGCTCAGTTATGTCACACACACACCTAACGTGTGCACACT
>NW_022103907.1:759501-761341 GCF_000313985.2 Echinops telfairi | reverse complement strand
ACAGAGTGGAAGGCTGCCTGGGCCTGTGCCATCACCTCACAAGCGTCCTCAAGCGTGAGTCCACTGCTGCAGCCAGTGTCAATCCATCTTGCTGAGGGCCTTCTCTTGTGTGCTGCCCCTCCACTTGACCAAGCACGATGTCCTCTAGGGGCTGGGCTCTTCTGGCAACATGTTCAAAGCATGTGAGACCAAGTCTTGCCATCCCTGCCTCTCAGGAGCCTGCTGGCTGTACAAGACAGATCTGTGTGTTCTTTCGGCAGGCCATGGTGTATGTTACTATCCATCTTGTAACGGTTAAAATGAAAGGGACTGAGAATAACAAGTGTTGGAAAGGATGGGGGAGAACTGAAGCTCTGATACACCGCTAGTGAAGGAACAAAAAGTCCCAGCAAGCAACTGTACTGTACTGCTTGACGTGACTGAACTATGACATCTGTAAGAGCTCCCGATAAAATGTTAAAAAAAAAAAAGGAAGTCACAGCAACTTTGGGAAACAATGGCGGTACTACAGAGGAGCCCATTGACGGTATTACCCAGCACTCCCACTCCCAAGTTGGAAACAGCTGTCTACACAAAGACTTGCACTGGAATGATGTTCTTCAGAGTGTTATTCTTACTAGTCAGAAATTGGGCGCCACTCAAGGTCTGTCACAGGGCAAACAAATAAACAATGCAATGGAATAATGGAATACTACTCAACGAGACAAAATGAAATATTGACACACACACAACAGGTATAAATCTCAAGAATATTATGCTCAGTCAGTGAAGAAGGCAACCACGGAAAACCACAGATTCCCTTTAAGTGAAATTCTCTAAATTCTCTAACAGAATGAGCTGAGAGAAACCACTTCGTGGCTGGCTGGGGTGGAGGTCAGGGGCAGGCAGGCAAAGGCTTTAGAGAGTAATGGAACTCTTCAATGTCTAGATTGTGGTAGTGATTTTATGTCTGAACACAGTGGCCAAGAACTCATTAAAGTGTTAACTTAAAATGAATGCATTTTAGTGTATATCCACTATATCTCAAAAAAGATGGAAATAATAATATGCCCCATGGACTTACGAAAGTTGAATCTGCACAGCCAAATAAGACGCATGTAATATGCAAATCGAAAAAGTTATCCGCATCTTTTCAGGTATTTTCCTTTGCCACACTTCAGGCTTGGGTTGATATATTAGCCATACAATACTGAACACATACTGGTGTAAAAGTATTTACCCGTTTTAGAAGTGAACCATCCAAACGGATGAAAAACTACCTAACTAGATTTTTAAAAATTTGATTTCTAGTCCTTTTCTTTCACTACGTCATCTATGACCTTGGGACCAGGTGCCCAGCTACTTCTACCACTGTTAAATTGGGGAGTTTTCATAGACTCTCAACCTGGGGTCCGTCCAAGGGTCCCTGGATTAAATGCAGGCTATCTGAGAATGTGGATAAGAAAAATGTACAGTTTTATTTTTATTAACTTTGAACAGAAATGTAGCAGTTCCTCCAGTGATGAAGTTAACAACTTAAAGAAGTATTATTGGTACCTGCAACTTTGTTATTAAGAGAAATCACAGATATATTTGCATCATATTGTGGGTGTTGCTCATATCTCAAAATTTTAGTTATGCTCATTACTAGTTCAAAATTATAATTCTTAAGACTTAGCCAAGTACTCCCTCAATGCAAGAATACTTTATTCTACTAAATTGGCATTCTATGATGCTCACCTTCCCGACACAACCGCTAAAGACAAAGCAGGTGAATAAGCAAATGTGGTAAAGAAAGCTGATGGTGCCGGCTATCAAAAGATATAGCATCTGGGGTCTTAAAGGCTTGAAGGTAAACAAG
>NW_022103907.1:756525-758646 GCF_000313985.2 Echinops telfairi | reverse complement strand
GGAGAGCAAATGTTTTGAGAATGATGAGGGCAATGAATGTACAAATGTGCTTTACACAATTGATGTATGTATAGATTGTGATAAGACTTGCATGAGCCCCTAATAAAACAATTTTAAAAAAAAGACAGCACTGGATATTGTTATTTAATGTGTTTAAAGAATGTCTTATACCTCTATATAAAATTATTTAATTTAATAAGCTAATAGTATTTCAATATAATTAGGATCTTATGTAGCTCTATAGATTTTATGTTATGTATTTGAAAACATTATTTTGAGAATGGGTCCATAGGCTTCACCCAAGGGGTCTTTGGCACAGAAAAGGTTAAAACCCCTCAGGCTAGATGACCCTAACCACTTGTTACAGTGCTAAGAACCTTATTTGGCACTAGCATAGATGCCCCTAATGGTATTGTGGGTATCATTTGAAAAATACTTATTAGAGATATACGTTAAAGTATTTATAGGTGAAATGATAGCTCATAGTTGCTTCCAAAACACTCCAGGAAACTTCTGAAAATTAAAATACAAAAACAGAGCCGGTTGGTGAAACAAGTTAGGCAAAACTCCAGTGTAGGTGATGGGCACCTGGGGGTTCCTTCTTAAGTTTCTACTCTTGTCTTAGTTTGAAATGTTTATAGCACATGCACTTTTCTTTAAAAAGATTCACGGGTCCTCAAGATAGATCTAGTCCACAGAAACATCTAAAGCAGCTGTTTCTCAAACTGTGGGTCGAGACCCCTTTGGGAGTCGAACGACCCTTTCACAGGGGTTGCCCGATCCATAACAGTATCAAAATGACAGTCATGAAGTAGCAACAAAAACAATTTTATGGTTGGGGGGCACCACCACATGAGGAACTGTATGAAAGGGTCGCAGCATTAGGAAGGTGGAGAACCACTGCTCTAAAATGCCCTCCTTTGTTGTGGCTGCTGTTGCTACCTTGCCTTCTGGCTTTGTTATTGTTGTTGTTTGCTTTAAATGAAAAGCATGTGCAGACACACAGAAGGATGCATTGTGCCACCGTTGCTGTCACGGTCTCTTGTCTCGAAACCTGATCCTCCCCCAGCTGGCCTTGCTTAGTTGTTGATTAGCCACTAGAATGGACCATTGCGACTGTATCTGAACAGGCTAGATCTGGCTGCCTGTCATCAGGAGCTGGCCAATTCTTTTGATGAGCCATTTGATTTGGCTCTTTCTCTGGCCACAGACCGAAGCCACTAAGTAGGTGCCACAAGCCAGAAAGAGGTAGGGGGCAAGTGATTATGGCTGGATTGGAAACAAGTTGTTCCCACTAGTGAAAAACAACTCCAGCTTCATGCCTTGCTGCCTTCAGATCAGTCATGTCATCCTTGGCAGATGTCCATGCAGGGTCCCTAAAGATGAGGAAGTCCACTTCTCTCTTACTGGTACCTGGTTGGACATGGACCTTCCACTTTTGTCCTGGAGGTCACAAGTTCTCTGAGAAGCTCTAAAAGCGTTCAGAATCCATCGTGCTTACTTAGCGACTGGTAATCAATTAGGTGCCCAGTCCAGTAATGCAATTTGTCCAGGGTATGTGGAATCAGTCTGTAGGTTTAAATCCTGACTGTCACAAACTCCAAACAGACAGACAGACAAACTCCCTGTCATTAAGTCAATTCTGACTCATGGTGACCCTGTAGGGGAGGACAGAACCATCCCGGAGTGTTTCCAAGACCAAAGCCCTTTATGGGAGTAGAAAGCCTCATTGTTCTCCCAAAGAGCTGCTAGTGGTTTCCAACTGCCGACCTCACAGTTAGCCACCCAACTTGTAAACATTATGCCACCAGACCTCCTTTGTCATACACAGGGAACATAATTAATCTGGTCACACCACATTTTGGCATTTGTAAAATAGATATGATGCCAGTTATTACCCTCAGGTGGTGTGAAGTTTAAATAACATATGTAAAGTACTGAGAACAGGGTTTGAAACTTAGTGCATCTTCAATATATGTTGAGAACTATTACTATTATTTTCAATAACAGCAAAAAGTTCAGCAGGAACATAATACCCATGTTACACCACTGTCAATAGTACTTGGATATTAATTTTAAGAAAAAGTTATACTAAACAAGATCAATACTATTAAAATTACT
>NW_022103907.1:752827-756045 GCF_000313985.2 Echinops telfairi | reverse complement strand
ATTTGAAATAGTAAAACAATGTAGTTGTGTTTATAATCAAAAGGTGAAAACACTTTTCCTTAGCAGGGCTAATTTTTCAAGGAAGTTATTGTAAATAAGGATGAAATTAGCCAAAAATGTTTAAAGTATGTAGAATATTCAGTAGTTACCACAATTAACAAACTATATTTTAAGGTAAATAATTTTTAAAAGTGAAATAGATTTCTTCCATATTCTTCATCGTTTTCAACCATATAGAAAACTGATTGGTTTCACTTTTTGTTCATGATCCATTGTAGTCTGCTCTGCTTGATAGTTACTATTATGACTAGAAACAATAAAATGTTAGCTACAAACCTTTTTACAAGGGTAAGTCAAAGAGGGTTGCTACAAGGAGTGGTGAAGAAATCAGATGGTGCCTGGTTATCAGAAAGAATATGGTTTGGGGTCTAAAATACGTGCTTTAAAGCAAAACTCACTGCCATGGAGTTGAGACTTATCTTAAATCAAGCACCAATTTATGTGAGGTGTCAGCTGAGTTCATATGGAGGAGTAAACCAGCTCATGTGATCCAAGGATTATAAATAATAAAATCCAAGATCAGAGGAGGGGGATGGTTTGAGAACTTAAATCCTGAGCACCTGGCTTGCAGAAGGCAAAGGATGACAGTGAAAGCCCAAAACCCATCTGCAGAGTCCTCATTCAGACTTGGAATTCTCTTGGACCATTGACCAGGGCTCTTGACATATCTACTGGAATGGCAAAAATCAAAATGTCTGACTATAACAATTATTAATGATACAACTGGAACTTGAATCCATGCACTGCTGATGAGGATGTAAAATGATACTACTTTTGGGAAGCAGTTTGGCAGTTCTTTAAAAAGTTACACATACACTTCTACAACGCCTAGCATTCTCCATCCTAGGTATGCATCCTAGAGAAATGGGAAAAAAATTATACCCCAAGATTTGTATGTGCTCAGTGCTGCATTCTTCATAACAGCTCTTAATTGAAAACAATCTATCTGTCAACTGGTAACTGGATAAACAAAACCCATCCTATCTGTACAGTGAAATTAAAAGCAATAAAGATAATTTAAAACACAATAGAAAAGAATGAAGACTATGTACTCAATGCTATGAATGAATTTCAAACACATTATGCTATGTAAGAGAAGCCAAAACCAAAAAAACTACATATTGTATGATTCTATTTATATAAAATTTCTAGAAAGTGCAAATCTCTAGAGACAGGAAGAAAATCAGTGGTTGTCTGGGGCCAAGGACTGACTGCAAATGAGCACAAGGAAACCTTCTGGGGCTATGAGAATATTCTAAAGTCAGACTGTGGGGATGCGGGCACAACTGTGGAAGTTTACGAAAAATTAAAGAACTATATACTTAGAATGAGATGGAAGTTGTAAAATTATACTTCCACAGAGTTCTTAAGTGTACAAACATACACACACAACCCAGATTTTTAAAACAGGGATCTAGAATGCTCAGTAGTGCAATAGCATCCACGCCAGGTTCAAGCAAATAAAATAGTTGCCAAAATTACAGAAAAGGGAATGGCCTGCGAAAGAAGAGGAAGTGGAAACAAGGAACTATGGCATCGGCCAGCAATGGAAAGAGCTAGAGAGGGTTTCACTTAGGGGCCCATGAGCCCCTGAGGAGTTGGTAAGCTATCTTTGCACTTGAAATGGTATGTTGCCAGATGCCAGAGATTTCTAGTTGCCACTCATAATTACTGTCACCCCACCCACCCCCCTTTCTGGTATTTGAACTGCCCGTGACCTTGTGGTGACATTCTGACAAATGAGAGGAAAGCAGAAGTGGAACGTGTATCTTCTGGGATGGATTTAGCTGGCAGGAGGGTCTTTTATACTCTCCCATGATCTTTTTCCTAGAACAGGGCTCCACAGTCATCCTGGACCGGGAGGGTTCAGCAGGATGGAAGCTGCCCCGTGGACCAGAGGAGCCGGGGTCTCCATGACTGTGGCCACTTTCCCATGCCCCCAGGCCCACGTTTCTTGCTTAAGCCGCTGAAACATTCCTTTTTCTGTTTCAGACCGAGAGCTGATTGACAGAAGGCATAGGTGCAATTTTCTGGAGAAGTTTCCCAATTTTCATCATACCATGAGGGCAGGTGGGGGGGACAGTGACTAGAGAAAAGGACCGATGTCCACACCGCCGCTTACGTTCCCTATCCAAACCATTCTGCACAATGCCCAATATTACAACCACAACATTTAACTGTCCTTTCCAGTTAACAGAGCACTTTTAGACACAATCTCCTATGCTTCTTACAGCTCATCTGTGAGGACACTCCTCTTTACAGAGGGGACCTCTATCTCAGAGTCTGAATGCTTTGCGTTCAGGAATAGCTGTTTAACAGTCTGCTGTGAAGGTCGCGATGAGTCGGAACCTATAAGGCTTTGTGTCTTTGTACTCTATCAAGGTTCTGCCTCCTTCAAACACAAAGCCCATCATGCACCTTTCCTGCTTATTTTCCTTAAATGGCTCCCCCCACCATCTGGCACAGCCACATGGTCCCAGCATTTCCCTAACACTCACCAACTTCCCCATCAGCAGAGGCGCAGGGTCATCCTGCCTCAGTCCCCTAACTCACACTAACCCTGACTAAGGCCATATTTCTTTCCCGTCGGAATCCTCCCTTTGGGGTCTCAGTTCGGTCCTGCCTTCCCCCATAGTGCCTCTCAACCACTCAGCTGACGATGTCCTTCTGAGGGGCTCCGACACTGAGCACATTTTTCAACTGGACACGAGGGGGGATTCTGCTTCCCCACATTATCCCCATCTTTTCTGTATTACAGAGCGACCCCACCTTCTCCACTGGACCATATTCTATCATTTTACAAAATATACTGTCTGATTTCCCATCTGAAAGACTTCCTGAGTGATTTCTCAACCATATTTTATATTTGCTAATGATCTCTTTCCCTCAACTAAAATGCAACCCTAAAATGTAAATATCAAGGCATGTGCATTTTTCTGTTTGGTTCACTCCTCTATCCTAGGCTCTTTGAACAGCGCCTGGTATGTGGTAGGTGCTTGAGCCCCTTTTAGTTACTCCCCATTTTCTGCTCCCTTCCATACCCAAACTTGTAGGAAAAGGTATCTATCCACATTGTCTCCATTTCCACAGTTCCTGGCACTCTTTTTCTTTTACACACACACACACACACACACACACACACACACACACACACACAC
>NW_022103907.1:739806-751832 GCF_000313985.2 Echinops telfairi | reverse complement strand
TGAGTGAGTGAGTGAGTGAGTGAGTCCATGGGTGAGTGAGTGAATGAGTGGGTGGGTGAGTGAGTGAGTGAGTGGTAGACTGTCTGCACCTTAAGGTCAAGCCTGAGTTACTTACTTTATTCCCTAGTACCGAACACAGTACAGATCATGTAGTAGGTGCTCGGTAACTCAGTTAATGTGGGCGGATGGGGTGGGGGTCAGGGAAAAAGTGAAAAGGAGCAGGCAAAATGGTCGGACTGAGTCTCCTTTACAAGCGGGACAGAACTATGATGCTGGGTGGGTGACAGTGTCTTCAAGGGTCATTTTGCAGATTATGTTGTAAAGACAGCGTCTCACACAATGACAGAATCGCTTCCCATTACCTGGGAAGGCATAGATTTCTATTCTCCTCCCCCACCCCCAAGCAGCAACCCTGCACCCTAGGCAGCTGCCTCCTCTTGGGTCTATTTGCAGTGCAGCTGACTGGGGCCACGGCAAAGATCTGGCCATTTGTTGTGTGCTTCTGTGCCCTGCTCGCTGGTCTTCCTGCCCTGAGCACATTCGCAAAAGCCTCCGGCTTAAAGATAACATCTACTTCCAGGGGTAAAAGTCGACTTGGCAAATAGGGAATAACGTACACAACCACTCTGAATACTTCTTAGTTGTCGGCCAGGACACCTTCTCAGAAAGGTTTCTGGCTTAGTGCAAGTCCCTCATCCTGTAGAAACTTCAAGTCTCAAGACATGCTGATAATGGATGCTGAAGGAAAGAAGGGAGGGTGGGAAGAACACAGACATGGATGGAAAGTCCCATGGCCACACCCCTGCCTCCTGCCTCTGGAACAAGCAGAAAGCCAGGATGTTGCAGAATCTCCCGAGAGGCCCAAGGATATGCTCAAGGTCTTCCTCTGGGGCACCCTTGCTTTGGCACCCTCCCGCAATGTCTGAGGTCAGAGCTGTCTGTCTCAGGAGAGAAGTGCTTCTTTCCTCAAGCATCTCAGAGGCTCGAAATGATTGCTGGCACCTGTCTTATCCATGGAGGTCTTCCCAAGAAGGGAGTGGGAGGGCAGCAAAGAGATGCTGCATTGTGTCCTGCTGGGCCTTCAACCTCCAGGCAGGCGTGGAACCACCAAGAGGACTGGTTTCATCTCCAGGCACTTCCTTTCTCTGTTTGGATGCTCTATCATCGAGTCTCTGCCCCTCGATATTAAATACCTTGTTTTCATGTAAAGAAAAAAGGGGACACATGTTTCCTTAGTTCCTTGGGTAACTAAGCAAGAACATGTTCCCAGAGGCAGGGAGGTGTCCAATGCTTCATAGTGTGACTGAATCAAATACAGTGATTTGCTCCGGTGCAGCAAGTCCTATGTTTGATCTAAGGAGGCAGCAAGAGGGCAGGAATAATTCCTCTACAGACAAGCTGTGAGTTCGTGATGGAGGGGCGAGTGACCCAAAGCTCCTGGCTTCCTTGATTAGGTCTCACCTACCAGAAGTGATGAGAGTGTGGGCAAAGCTACTAACAGACCAGGAGCCAACAGCCTGGGGAGGGGTGGGAAGGAATAACAGCCCGAGGAAACATTCTGGGAAAAAGTGTATCAGACCAGTCCCGAGGTCCCTTGAGCTGTTCTAAAGAGGGCCTGGGGGTATTGTCCATGTTTCTGAAGGGAGTAACCCCAAACTAATGGAAAAGAAAACGGTGGGATTCAGTTTTGCCGGTCTGACTTGTTAAAGCGGGGGAGGAACATAAGACACCATGGAGACAAGATTCTGTGGGGGACCGATTTTTCAAAAGCAACATGAATTGTCATCACACCGAATGCGCTGATACGAGTTGGCAGGAGCTAGCTGCGATTCTGAGATGTGCATGCTCTTTGATCTGTGACCATCACTCCACGTGACAACCTCCCCGGCTGTCTGCCACCAGAAGGGCCATCCCGGAGTCACAAGCGGAAAGTGCAGGTGAAGACCCAACCGTACCAACAAGGGAGGCTCCTGGGATATTTGATACGGTCTGACCTTGACTGAAGACAGGCCCAGGGTCAGGACACCAAAGGCAGTTTCAGGGAAGAGTCCAGGTTTCCTGTCATTTTGAAGTAAGGCGCCCATCTCATGTCATGTTTGGGTACATTACGTTACCAGTGTTGTTCTTTGGATGGGGATGGCCAGGGCCACTTGGTGACATTGGCACCACCGCTCAAGGCAGCATGCTGAGCTAGGCCCGGAGAATCACACACGGCAATTGTCTGGGCTCATGCAAGATAAATCAAGGGTGCAGTCAGGATTTGTGATTGGCTTATCAGACCAGGCACGGAAGCAGGGAGGTCAAGGCAGCGGGTGGAATGAATGTGGCAAACAGGACGTGGGCCCTCGCAAAAGAATGAAGACTCAGAATAGAAAACCAGCGCGGCGACACAGCAAGTCAGGACCCTGAGTGATGGCTGGGAGCGCCAGGCTTGGGCTTCCATCAGCAGGGCCATAGAGGCTGTGAGCAAAGAGGAGGTGACCCCGATGCCTTCATTGTGAGGCTTCTTCTCCCCACTGGCCACATATTGCAGATGCTCCACGTGCCACCGCCTCTCCAGGACCTGACAACCACATCCCAGTGCCAGGTGAGGAAAGGAAAGCAGAGGGAGGCTTGTCCCAGACACTGGAACAAGGTCACAGAATTAGTCAGAGGCACACCCAGGATTAAAATCTTTACCTCGCCAACCCTCTGTTTATTGGTTTACATAATTAATATAAAGTGATATGTTTGCATTTTTCAGATACATTTGAAAAGGTGGCCCTAATGTATGCATAGCTACCAAACAGGAGCTCAACACGAGGCCCTGCTTTACAAAACAGCAATAGTTGGGTAACACCCAGAGGGCAGGGAGGCCCCAGGCCTGAAATGTGGAGCCGGCTCTCAATCCTCTCTATGAGCACGATACCATGGTGGGGTTTTAATTACACCTTTCTTCTCTCTGCCACTATAGACAGTTTGGGGCATCTTTCTTCCTTATCTGTTGATGTGAATTACAGTCAAACAGGCTAATTTAAATACTATTTTAGCCTATGGAAATCAGAACCAAGAACGTTGAGTCTGCTGGGGAAGAAAAGTCTCCCACGGCCAATATTTTCTGAGGATCTGATGCCTTGGCTGAATAGGAGACAATCAAAGCTTCATTTCCTGAACCAGTTTATTAAAAGAGCAAGATCGCTCTGCATATTGAAGCCAACCCAAACCTAGCTACCTCGAGCGAGTGGGAAAACGGGAACTCCTCTGACTGAAGAGCCAGCTCCTAAACAACAAGGTCGTAGGTGACTTGCAACTTGAACCTGGTGCCACAAATGACGTGTTGTAGAAGAAGGAAATAAACGAAAGATACTCTGAATGACCCCTCAGGAGGAATCATCTATTGTTCAATAACAGCGTTGGAATACAGTGGAAAAATCAGTGAAAGTGATGTGCCCTACCTTTACGCATTTCATGTACAGATTTCTTTTTTCTAATTGTTATCGTTTTATTAGGGCTCATACAACTCTTATCACAATCCATACATACATCAATTGGGTAAAGCACATTTGTACATTCATTGCCCTCATCATTCTCAAAACATTTGCTCTCCACTTAAGCCCCCAGCATCAGGTCCTCATTTTTTCCCCTCCCTCCCCGCTCCCCCCTCCTTCATGAGCCCTTGATAGTTTATAAATTGTTATTTTGTCATATCTTGCCCTGTCCGACGTCTCCCTTCACCCACTTTTCTCTTATCCGTCCCCCAGGGAAGAGGTCACATGTAGATCCTTGTAATTGGTTCCCCCTTTCCAACCCACGCTCCCTCTTCAGTCCCAGGATCGCCACTCACACCAGATTTCTTATTTAATAAGATGACAACCAAATGATTACAGCAAGTACGTTCTCAATAATCATGGCAGCTCTGAGACCCACTTCTGGAAAGATGCTGTGAAACAGAAACCATCCTAAGGCACAGTTTCTCACCTTTGGCATGACTGATATTTTGGATCAGATAATACTTTGTGATGGTCGGGGGCGGAGGGAGGATGGGGGGTGGGTCGGGGTGGAGGAGGAAGCTGTCCTATGAACTGAAGGATTCACAGCTTTCCTCACCTCTACCCACTATATGCCACTAAAAATCAAAAGAGTCTCCACATTGTCAAATGTCCCCTGGGTGTCAAATCATCCCCAGTTGAGAACCGCTGGGCTAGAGTTATTGTCTCTTTTAGATCACATCCAAAGATATCCACGTATGCTCACGTAAAGAGAACTGACTCAGGACACCGATGATTCTCATCCTTGTTACAACCTGTGGTTCAGACATTGAAAACATACATGCTGAAAGCGAAAGTGTACTCACTGTGCACAAGAAAACAAAAATCCTTCCACATCAGCAGCAGAGTGAGTTTTGTAAAGCCTTCTGCATCATATTCCACGACACCTCTAAGTAAGCAACACACATACACACACAAACAAAACAAAAGCAAAAGTGTTAAAAAGTTGGGGTCAAGTGAAGAACCTATTAATCAAGTCAGAATTATTCCAATTAAAATGCAAAATGTGAGTGAGTTGCTGGATCAGGGAGGGTGTGGGGTCTGGAATGAGAACAAGTCATTTCTGGGCACAGTTTTGCCATTTATTATCGATTATAATCGCAGGTAAATGACTTAATCTTTGAAGCCTCAGTTTCCTGAGCTGTAGAAAATGTAGGATAATAATGTGAATTCCAGTACAGGGTTGTGAAGAATCAATCATAAAATGCTACGCAGGGGTCAGTTGTTAGGCACTGGTTAATGGAGAAATTAAGATGTTTGGTCAGCAATGACGCTGTCATGCCAGATGCCACCACCTGGTCTGCACGGTGATCATTTGATCTCACTTGCCCTGGGCACTACAACACAAGCATAAAAAAGCAACAACAATACCACTGAGTTTAGGATTACATAAGAGGATGTTTTTTAAAACATTCATGGAAAAAGGAAATGGAAGGATAACGGATTTTTTTCCCTCTAAGAAGCTGCCTCTTACTTTTCTTCCAGGCAGTCCCTGGAATCCTGTCATTGGTGTCCCTCTCTGTTCACTGGGCTCAAGACTAAGTAGCAATGCTAGCTGGGTGAGAGCTGGTTCACACAGGAGACCACAGCGCATGTGTTCAGAGACAACATCTGATGATGGCTGGCGGGGCCAGGCTGGATCTGGTAGACTCACCTCAACCACTACTCTCAGCGGGCTGCCACCTCATGTGAAAACACTAACGATGCCAGGATGATGAGAGTTATTGTCTCTCTCTTCCATACAAAGTGGGAGCCCTGATGGCAGTCGTTAAGCAGCCAGCTGCTAACAAAAAGGTTGGTGGTTCAGACCCACCAGCTGGTGGTCTACTTTCCATTAAGATGGGCTGTGTTGGAAACCTGTCCTACCTTGTCTAATCTGGCAGCTTCTTGTGAGTTGTGATCAACTTAATGGCATCGGGTTGGGTTTGGTTTTTCAGTACCAAGAGATCTTTGATGCTCTTAGAGCTGCCTTCTTGGACAAGTCTGACCAATTGGTATTGATGACCTCCCAGTTTACGTAAGAAAGTACAGTGGTACTGATAAAATAATTAAGACAATGAAGACTAAGTGATTTGCTCAAAGAGAGTTGGTTTACAATACATTTCTTCTGACTTAAGGCAATGATTTCAGTCACTAGTTTATATTTCTTTGAATATACAATCGACACAATGTTACCATACTAATACCTAGATTTTTTAGATTCTGCATCCATCCCTTTAGCAAAACCAACCACACTCTTTTTCATTACGCATATACTAGCGTGACAGAGTAGCAAGTGCATAATCTAGTAGTAGTGACACACAAGTGCTACTCTATGCAGTTGTGAAACGCAAAGAGTTAAGTGCTTAGCTACTCAACAGAAAGTTGGCAGACTGAACCCACCCAGAGAGGTCTCAGAAGACCAGTCTGGGAGCCTGATTCTGATATGTCAAACCCTGAAACCCTTATGGAGCGGTAGGACTCTGCACACGGGGCGCCAGCACTTGGAATCGACTAAACTACTGACAGCATGACTGCACCATAAGTCTAATGGGAACATACCCAAACGTACAACGCAAAGGAAACTCACTATGAGTTGGGAGAAGGCTCGGAGGGCAGATCATCACGCACAGTTTCTTTCATCTCTTCCACTGTGACCGCTGCAATCACCTCCTCACTTGGCCCACGTCCCCCTATGCCTCCTGTTTCCATTGAGCTTTCTGTCTTAAATCTCAGGACTTTCAGTAAAAGATGCTTTTTTATTTTAAATGACTGAATAGCTTAAGATATGCATACTACACCACACTGTTATTCTCCTTAATGAGCTTTCTATTGTTTGGCTGAACAAAACAGGAATAAAAATATCAACGTAAATGAAATTTTAGTATTTTCTTGTGCCCAATGGAGTGAATGGTGTAACCCCTGTTTTGGAGGTCACTGTGCTTGCTTCTTTGTTTTCTAACTTAAGTTCTAACTTCAGAGTTATCGATTCTGATGGTAATCTCACTCAAAAATTAAAAGACCAAATGGTTATCACTCAGCAACCATCATTCTTAGTACAAGTACTTTCTCAAAATGGTAATTAAACACACACACACACACACACACACACACACAGAGAACTTTTCAGAGTGAAGACTCATGCCAGAGATAGTGATACTGTTTGTTAACACTACTATTTTGGTAGCATGAAAGAACAATTCCATTAAAGGTGACAATAAAATATCCGGAAATTGTTTTGAGAAGTCATAATTTTTACTTATATTTATGTGACAGTTTGTGAAATTAATTTTCAAGGAGTGCTTAATCTTGCTAATTTAATTTTATTCCTGCTTTCCTTTATTTTCACATCCACTGCCCCTGAGTCGATGCTGACTCACGGCAACCCAGTAGGCTAGGTGGCACTGCCCCGTGGGTTTCCGAGACTGCGCTTGATGGCAGCGGGAGTCTTCATCCTCCTCCCACAGAACAGCTGGTGGTTTCCTTCTGCTGACCTTGCAGCCAGCAGCCCAACGGGTAACCCATGGAGCCACCAGTGGCCCTTTGATCTTAGTTTCTCCTTTTACTTAAAATGTCTATGTGGTCCTATACGTATGTGCATACTTACAATCCGTCTTTGGAATAAGGTGGGATGTGAGTCAACCACTAAAACCCCTCCTGTAACTACTACTAAATACCATGCCTTGTTCCCACATGGGTCGCACGTTCCACCTGTTCACAAAGACTGAGGCAAAGGCATTCCCTTCCCTTGTGAACCACTCGCCTGAGGCTCAGCATCCGTGGGTGTGCTAAGGAAACAGAGCTGCAGCGGAGAGCCCCGCCCAGGCCACCTGGAGGAAAGGGCAGCGGGTGGGTGGGGGGGGGAATGCCCGGTCTGTAACTGCAGCTCCACACTTCCTTCTTCCTTCACCCTGCTGTCTCCCAACTCCTTCCTAATCTCATGTGTGTCACAGTTTCCTTATCCGTGTTACAGTTCCTTCCCAAATCTGTGAGGCCCTCCTGCCGGGAGCCTGGAACCCTAGAGAAACAGGAGCCTTGCCCAGACTCCACCTCTTCTAGGAGGGTGACCTCCTTCTAGTCACCAAGTTTCTCAGAGTCCCGGGAATGTCTTCAGGAATACCTGCCTGGGTCCATCTGGCCAGGAGTTGGAATCGACTCGATGGGAGTTGACTTGGGCTTTGGGTTGGGTTTGGATTCATCTCCCAGGGCTGCTGTGAGACGGTGGAGGTGAGAAGGCTGGGCCAACTGCAAAATGCTTAACGTTACTGTGGCTGCGTTTGGGGCAAGTCATGCTGTGGATCTAGGGAAGATACTGGATTCTATTATTTGCTACATGAATTCTAAAAAAAAAAGATGTCTTCTAGAGTTTCGATATAAGCAACATAGTAATGACCCCCAAAACAGAATTAAAAAAAAATATATCGCGCATTGGGAGGGCACGGTGTACAGGAACTGAGTGACGTCATCGTGAAGCGAGGGCACCGCTGGCGAAGCAGTTTACAAAGAGAAGAACTTACGTGCCAAAGTGACTGAGGAAGGCAGCGATGTACTCTCTCCTTTTGTGATATCCTTGAATCACATACTGCACCTGAAATAGGAGCCCAGAACTGAGAAGTGGAATAGTAGACGCTTCAATATTTTCCTATGGGAAATTTTAAAGAAGTAGAAAGAACAGGAAAACGAACACCCAAATTCCCACCACCAATGCTCAACACCCATGAATGTTTTGCCGCGTTGTTTCAGGCAGCCACCTACCTACCTATCTGTTAACCCATCAATCAATCTTGCTGAAACATTTCAAAGTTAATTAGGCATATCTTGACAGTTTGCCCCTAAATACTTCAACATGTCTCTCTCCAAGAAGTAAGGCCATTCTCCTACATAAGCACAGTACGGTGGTTTTGCCCAACAGACAGAACAATCACTCTCTGAATTTGTTTCGCATCTGTCTATTCTCAGGCTTTCCCAATTTCCTCTAAAGAAGCCGGGTAAAAGCAAGGGTCCCGTGTTTTAATTGTATTGGAGGCCTTTTAAGCCTAACATAAGATTGCCTCCATGAAGTAAGAAGGCATACTAACACTGACACTTCAAATGTCTCATAGAAGGTACTACGTTCTTCTACAAGAATCTACATTGTAGATTCTCTGATGGTGTCCTTTCTCCTCTATCCTCGGTGTTCCTAAAAAATTGGAAGTTGGAGCAAAAGTTGTGGTTCAGTTTAAGAGCAATAGTAGGCAAGCAAAGGTCATGGGCAGCCCTGTGTTTGGTCAGTGGGCTAAGGTGGTGGCAGCCAGACCTCTCCACTTTCTCCCCTTGCTATCGTGAATAACCTATGGGCATACCTCTTGAATAAGGTGACCAGATGCCCCGCTTTTGGCGGGACAGTCCTGAGTTTTAACCATTTGTCCCACGTCCCGCAGTGTTTTAAAAAAGTCCCGATTTTTGGAAAGAAGGCACGACAAGCTAGGGTATAGGGTTTTCGGCTGCCATGTGGCTATTTCGCCAGGATATGAGTTTTATCAATGGTATCCCGCTTTTGTCCCGCTTTACCAGTGTTAAAATCTGGTCACCTTACTCTTGAAGCATGTGAGCATCTTGGTCCCCATCAACATCAGCCTAAGGGCTTTGGTCTTTGGGGGAGATCCTTGGCTGAATGCGACATTTCATCAAGGGCTGCAAGATGGTGAGTTTTGAATTCTATCAGTCCCTCTGAGTTTGGTAACTAGCAGTCTCTGCTTTTCTTTCATCACGCAGGGCTAGTTCATTATCTTGAACTGCAATCCTACTTGAAAAGGCAGGATAATAATCCTTAATGCTTTCTTTTTAAATTCCTAATATTCAAAATAAGGAGTGGTATAATAGGGGATTTTATTCTGTCTTTTAAAATTTCCTTATTATTACCAAATGACAGTTTCTGTTTAAAAAAAAATTGTGAATACATTAAACTCGGCATCTGAAAGTTAATCATTTACCCATCAGCTTCTAACAAAAAAAAAATATCCCTTAAAATGTCCTTATAATGGTTGAAAGAAAGAATGGAAGGAAGAACCCCCATCCCAACCCATTGAGATCGGCTGCAGTCACAGTGCAGGCACATGGAGTTTCCAAGCTAACGAAGAGCAAGTGCTTGAGATAACCTTGCCACAATCAGTACCGATAGCTATTTGTATCCTTTCAAAGTAAAGCAGTTCTATTTCTATAAGAGAGGCTTCTGGCAATTTATAAAAACGGCGCTTACTTTGCAGGCTTAATGCAAGATCAGAAATGTTATTTTGGGAAAAGAGAAACAGATGAGAAGTTTGCTTAAGTGTCTTTGTTTTAAGGGGACGAAAACAGTTCTGTACACTCGATTCTCAACAGAAAAGCATTTTAACAGAAACCCACAACAAAACTGGCTATAAAGATAGATTCCAACGTAATTAGGGAAATTCATTTGAAGAGATTGTTTCTAAAAGCAGCCCATACTGGCCTCGTTTGCAGCAAACACAAGAAAAACCAATTGTAAAAGACAAGCAAAATTAATGAAGGCGAACCAGATAAGAAAAACGGACTGATTCTTGTATTTCTGGGAAAACTGCGTGATAATTTTTGAGGAAAATGGATGACTAGAAATTAATCTCAATTGGAGAGCTTTAAAAAGACTTTCCTTCTCAGTTCGGGAAAACCACAGTTGCATTTTTCTCTCTAATACTGGGATGCAGATTTGAAGGCAGCTCAAAGCCCCAGAATGTAAATAAGAATTCTTCTCCTCAGATCGGTTTTGTACGAGGGCAGAGGCTGGGGGACAGTGAGCCAGTGAGCAGCACCCACTCCATGAGCATTAAATGCCCTGGAATCAATGCTAGGCCCACAGCCAGATTTTAGTCTCTCTGACATTTAAAAAATAATACGCCTTTGAGATATTATTGCACTTTAAAAATATTTTCAAGATAGCGATGAGCTATCTTTTGAATGAAAGGGACAAACAAAAGCCAATGCGAACAAGTCAGTAGGAGCACAGAAAACAGCACTTGGGCAATTAAACAAACTGAGTCACCGTCTATGTGGGAGAGGAAAGAGAGTCCGTGTTACTTGTGGATTCACGTCTCTAGTTTTCCGGTCAATTCATGCCTCTAGTGTTCAGATAAATGGCCAGGGCACTAACAAACAAGTACATGGTTACTTTGGGGGGAGGGGGGAGGGGTGGCAGAAGAGGGCAGGGATGGCTAATCATTTCATCATTCGTGTAAACTCAGCTACTTTTGAAATGCAATAGTTTATAACTGTAGCTAAGAAAAGGCTTCAGGCCATCTAATGTGCCTGAGTGCTAGACTTGGAAATCTTGCCCCCAAGAGCAAGACTGCGTAAAGCTGCTCCCAGACATTAACCGGGACAATCCCGAGCTCGCTATCAAACGGTGGAGTGCGGGACCAGCAGAGAGTTGGAAAGAAGTATCCTGATAGCCTCGTCCAGGGGCAAACACAAATGTTCCAGGCAACTGGGAAACAGAGAGGTTAAAACATGTACGACCAAAAGGCGGTGGGAGATGTAGCCAACTGAAGGCTAAAAACCAGTTCAGGAAAGAGGGCACTGAAACCTCCAGATCTCAGCTTCAGAGATGAAGTGAAGGCTGAAACAGGGCAGGAGAGCTGTAGGGAAGGAAGGCAAGGACGGAGGGGGAGGGAGGGGACTGCAGTTCCAGGGGGAGGGGCAGGTGTGCTGTGGAGCTGGAGAGGAAGGTGGGAGCTGAGGAGGCTCACAGGCCTGCCTGAAGGCTCGGAGTCTGGCACACAGGAGAGAGAGGAAGCTCTTAAGATGGCGTCAGGGATTCACACTCACCTTGTTGGTGAGCAGGTGACACACTTGAGGAACGTAATCAATGAGGCAGCCTCCTCCGGGAAAAGCTGGGATGTGAAGGGCTGAGGAGCCTCCAAGGGCACTGAAACGACAAGAAGGCAAATGACAGTTTCACTGCCCCAATGGAGATCCAGCTTCCTGTACCAAGGTCTGGCCACCAACTGCCTGCATGGACCACGATGGGGGCGTGGGCTTCATGTCATGAGAAATCTCTAGTGAATCCATTGTGTTACCTTTATATGTGCGCACGTTACACCTCCTTAATAACAACCAACGATCTTCTCACACAGCAGTGCCAAGTTGCACATTTTGATTGGCCAACATCAAAGGGTTGTATGCAATTCCAAAACAAATACTTTTATACTGTTCTTGATGCCCACCTCAGGGCTGGGCATCAAGTCAATAAGAACCTGAATGGAAGGTGAGTGGATGCAATGCTGTACACTGTCCCCTGGGCCTGGAGAGACTAGTTCTGCAGTTTACAAGCTCTGTTACCTTGGGCTTGAGCTTCTTCTTTCAGCGAGTGAAGCAACTGGTCTAATGCGAGGCTTCCAAACTCCAGGGCCCATCAGTGAGCTGGAGCTCTGGTGTGGAGCAGCAAGGAGGGCCCTCCACTGCTCAGCTCCAGCTCGCTTCTGACAAGCAGGAGTGCCAGCCCTGCGTCCTCTGGTCTAATTTTGCAAC
>NW_022103907.1:737406-738525 GCF_000313985.2 Echinops telfairi | reverse complement strand
CGCTATATCTTTTGATAGCCGGAGCCTGACAATCTCTTAATGCTGTAATCATTCATGACCCAAGTTCACCCAGGTGTAAGGTTATAGATGGAAGGCCAAGATATCACAATAGCAACCTGGAAAATCATTCTTGAATAGTTTAGTCCAGATTAACTCAGCTTCTGACATAGAGAGCAATGTATCTATTAAAAGAACTTGAGACACATTCTGTCACTCTGTGGCTACATTTTTCTGGTAAACATGAACTAGATGTTTATTCCAATACAACTTTGTTAATGGGACTGAAGCACTCCAACAAACCAAATCTCAGGTGATGTAAGGAAGCCAATGTGTAGTGGGCATAGTCACCACTGACATTTCCCACTCAGACGATACCTGACAACACAGCAACTTTTGACATCTGAGAAAATGACAAGACAGCATTTGACTGTGTGACATTAACAAATCACCTACTCTTTTACACAACTGCCCAGCATCATGGAGACCATCATTTCGTTTTCCTACTTTTTGGAGTGGATGCTGGATTAGATTTAGCCTCAACTTTGAAGAAGAGTGGGAAAATCCCTATGACTCCCTGTACAGCAGAGCAGGGCTCTTGGCTCCTTCTTTTCTCTGCACAGCATTGACAGAAGACACACATTTAACCGGCAACTCCACTCCAATAGGTCGGGAAACTGGCTAACAAGAAGCACAGACTGCATTTGCATTCTACTGATACCGGTCAAATCGCTGTGTAATATGAAGAACGCCAAGAACCACACTACTCAAAAGTTTCTTAGCAGAATAATCCTTAGCATAATAGGATTCCAAAGGAGAAGACAGTTTGAAAAGTTCCCAGGAATTGATGGCAATAAACTTTGCCCTGTATAAAATGTTGTAGGGTAAGTCCTTAATTATTCGCTGAGCTGCATACAAGGCAGGAGAATACTCTATGGTGAATGCTCTAGACTTGAAACTCTCTCTGCCTGGGCGGCATCAGTTGGAATAGAGCCCTTAAGCAAACGTTCATTATTGGGGCCCATGGAAGACGAGGTAGACAGACATCTACAGACCGGTTGTTTCACTGCTAGGTCCATAGACAGGGCCAACCCACCTTTCTACATCCGGACTCCGTGCTTA
>NW_022103907.1:732269-737007 GCF_000313985.2 Echinops telfairi | reverse complement strand
TCTCGGAAACCCACTGGGGCAGTTCTTGGCTCTATAGGGTTGCTGTGAGTCAGACTCAACTCGGTGACACTTAAGAGTTTCCTTCTTTAAATGCGTTGAATTCAGTCCTTTCCTTGCTTGTAAGGGTACTGAACCTGCATCTGGCGGGGCACTGATAAGTGCTGCTAATTCATGTATAAATATCCGCCTTGTGGGTAAATATTTAACAGACTTGCTTTAACCTGAATGGTGCTAAGTAAACAAAGTCAAGTGGCCTCAAATAAGAGAGCCAGTATGTATTTAAAGGGTGCAAGATGGAGGCAGACCTTGTGAGCTCTAGTTATTTAATATTCATGACTCAAAAATTCCTGTGCAGAGCAAGTACAACAGAAAACTCCACCTGTGCAGGGATTCCAGGACTCGCTCTGTTATTCCTGGGAATGCAGGCTCCTTGGAGAGAATGTGAATGCGTGGCTGAGCTGGGGTTGGGGAAAAGGGCAAGAAGATGAAAGGGACCCCTCGGGGCTGAGTCCTTTTATCTCCAGGGTGGTGCAGTGAGAAAGTGGGGGTAACAGGTAACAAACAGTAAATCAATGTGGCAGGGCTGAACTGGGGAAGAGAAAAGGCTGACAGGGCTATTTTGAAAAAGGCTATCTCTTTCTGGACTGAAATGAAACATGAGATGAGTTGGCCATTCTCTGAAGGATATCTGTTAGTGTAAATTAGAAAGACAGGCCCAGAGTTTGAGAAATCTTTAGGCATCTGTAGGCAACTGGACATCCTCTTACAGAAGGGTTGCAGGAAGGAGACGAGCCAGTCAGGGTGCAGTACAGCATCGATGAAACATACAACTTTCCTGTACTGCTTTAATGCTTCCTATCCCCCGACTATCATGATTCCAATTCTACCTTATAAATCCAGCCAGACCACAGCAAGTACATGGGTACAGATAAGAGCTGGAAACATAGGGGGCCCAGGACAGATAAACCCCTCCGGACCAATAACGAGAGTACAGATATCAGGAGGGTAAAGGGAATGTGGGGGAAAAAAGGGGACACCAACAAATCTAATTGCCAGTGAATTAATTCTGAATCCAGAGGGCAGCGTAGAAATGCCCCCTGTGGGTTTCTGGAGCTGTCAATCTGTACAGGAGAAGAAAACGATCATCTCTTTCACCCACGGAGTGGTGGTTCTGAACTGCTGACCTTGGCATTAGCAGCCCAATGGGTAGCCCACTACACCTCTAGAGGCAGCAATCTAATAAAAGGCCCTGCTTGCCCAGGACAGCACAGGTGCCACCCTAGTGCCACCACACCAGAGAGATATAATCATCCCGCCCCTGCCCTCTTATCGACCAGAAGTGTGGCCGGCCCTCACCTTCACCCACCGAGCTGAGTATCTTGTTCTGCCAGAGGTCATTCCTAATAAAAACATTCAACAAAATACGAATAGAAGGAAAACCCCTAAACATAATAAAGGGCGTATATACAAAATCAATGGTCAACCTTAGTCTCAATGGAGAGAAACTGAAAGCATTCACCTTGTACACAGAAACTAGACAAGGATACTTTTTATCACCACTCCTAGTCAATACTGTGCTAGAAGTCTTAGCCCAAGCTGTAAGACAAGAATGGGAAGCTAGAGGCATCCACATTGACAAAGAGGTAAAGCTTTCCCTATCAGCAGATGACAAAGTCCCAGACTTAGCAAAAAAGAGTTTACTGGAATCAAGTGAAAGACTCAGCAAAAAGAACTCACAAAGAACTCTGAGAAGGACATTGGGAAAACACCAGCATTTACATACAGTCAGCCAGAAGATACACTATTTCAGAATAAATGTGACCAGATAAGCAGATAACCTATACACAGAAAGCTGTAAAACAGTACATGAGAAACCCAAAGAGAACACCGAAGATGTGTGTGCTATAGCAAAGTGCGGTGAAGAAATTGGATGGTGTCGGGTTATTAGATAAAACAGTGTCCGGTGTCTTACAAGCTTGTTTCCAAACAAGCAGCCATCTAAGTGAGATGTCAACTAAGTACACATGGAAGAAGCACACCAACATCAGTGTCCCAAGGATTGTATATCATATAAGCCAAAGCTGAAGGAGGGAATTGTATCAGAGCCAAAATTGTGAGACTCTGGTTTGAAGAAGGCTCTGGATGACAGTGGAAGCCCAAGATACATTTGTGAGATCCACACAGGAAATATGCCCCCAGTGATTTCCTTTATCCATAATGGAAAGATGGGGATAAACTGGTCACCAAACAGAGTATATTAGAGAGATGGCAACAGATTAAAATGATAAACCTGACTTGAAAAGCTAAAACTGTGACCTGATCCCCTGTCTGAGACATGTTGGGCCTGATCTGGTTTTCAACATTTTCTCTGTGTGTGTTGTTGTTTTTTCCATATTGGGGTTTATCTCTGATGCATTTTTGTCATTGGGGGTGGTCCTCTTGATTATTGTTAAAAGTTTTTCTGTTTTTTGGTATATGAAACCCAGGATTGATGAGCCTGTAGAAATAACAAGTAGAATACAGGTTCCTGAGGAGTACAGTGGAGGCAGGGGTAAAGGGGAGCTGATATCAAGTTGCTCAAGAAGGAAGAGAATGTATTACAACTGATTGTGGTAGCTACTGTAGAGCACTGTTTGATGCGACTGAACTATGGAATGGTATGATATCTGTATTAGCTCTCAATAAAATGATTTTTTTTAAAAAAGAAAGAAAAAGAGATTGTGAAAGCTCTGAATGGCAAAAGAAGAAGAAGAAAAAGAAAGAAATCAAGAGACCTACAAAAATGGAAGAGCATACCACGTTCATGGATAGAAAGACTTCATATTATGAAAATGTCAATATGACCCAAGCCATCTAAATAAAATACAACACTGATCTAGATCCTATTCTTTATATAGATGTGTAAACTAATCATCAACTTTTTATGGAAAAGAAAGAGACCCCAGATAAGTAAAAAGAAGGACAAAGTATGACTTCCTGACCTCAAACTCTACTACACAGTGATGATAGTCAAAACAACCTGGTACTGGTGCCATGAAAGACACATAGACCCGGAAACAGAGCTGACAACCCAGAAATACATCCACTCAGCTCCGGTCAGCTGTTCTTTGAAAAAGAGTCAAATCGCATTAATTGGGGAAGTAATCGTTTCTTTAACAAATTGTGATAGCAAAATGATATTCACTTGCAATCGATCAATCAAGCAATAAACGTTAGATAGATAAAAGAAAAATGACCTCTAGTCCACACGATGTAAAAAAAATGAACTCAAGATGGATTGAAAATCTAAAGATAAAACAAAGATCACCAATGGAAAACAGGCAAAGCAGGATCCCCAATACCAGGTTTAACTACACTATTTTAAAGCACAGACACAGTAAAAGACAAACTAGATGACTGGGAGCTCCTAAATTAGATACTTATGTGTATCAAAAGATTTCACCAAAAGAGTAAAATGAGAACCCACAGACTGCAGACATTTTTTTGGCAATGACATAATGGGCAAGCGATGAATCTCTAAAATTTATAGAAACCTTAAGTATATCAGCAAACAATCCAATATAAAAATGGGTAGAATATATGAACAAAGACTCCATCTGTTGGAAAAATGCTAGTGAGGCTGTGGAGACTGGAACCCACATACACTACTGGAGGGGCTATAAGGTAGAGCCACCAGTATACAAAAGGGTATATGGCATATCCTTAAAAAGTAGGAAACAGAACTGTCATATGGCGCAGAAATCCCTCCATTTGTGATGCTAGATTTTATATCAACTTGTTGCACCTGTGAGAAGTGCAACCCATCAATCATGTCACAGCCTGACAACACCTCTTTGGGAGTGTAACCTATTTATGAGACACTGTAGAGAACTTCTCTTTCGCCCCTCTCCTTCCCGCTTGACTGGGTCCTGTGTCTCACATCTGGGGCCAGCGGTCCACATAGGTTGCCAACCCTGGGAGCTGTCGGCACCCTGCTATGCTCCTGTGGACCTTGGATTCACAGAACTCTGCACCCACCAGCTTCTCATTTCATCTTCCTGCTTCAGCTGCTGGCAGCTACCTGCGCCTGGGGGCCTCCAGTTAGCCTCTGACCCATGGAGCTGAGCTGAGCTGAGCCGAGCCACTTCCTTGATATAAAATTATTTCTTAATATAAAAAAGTTCTTTCTTAGGCATCTACGTCCCCAGTTTTGTCTCTTTAGAAAACTCAAGCTAGCACAATATCCTGGAGAAGCAAGTGCTGTAGCACAAGCATTCCTATGTTCACAGCAGCACTATTCACCTAGCAGAGATACGACACAACCTAAGCGGATAAACGTCATCCACGCACACAAGGGAACCCTACACAATGTTAAGGTGTAAGGATGAAGCTATGAGACACCTCAGAACGTGGATGAAGCTGGAGGACATGAATTATGCAGAGTGAAATTAGTCAATCGCAAAGGTCAAATATTGTTTCTGATCACTATTGCAAAAAGTCAAGAAAAGGTTTTCACACTAAAAGAAATAATATTCTTTCATGGTTACATGGGTGAGATGGTTAATTGTGCCAGCCTAGCTGATAAACACAAGTGGGATTAACTGAAGGGCAGAGAGATGAATGGCTTGGTGAGCCTCGCCTTTCTTGTCTCTCGCTCTGTGATCATTGGACCAGTGTGCCTTGCTTGTTCTGTGCCTCAATTTAAAGGCTACACTACCTGTGGGACGCCTAGCCTGTGGACTGTGTCGCTGTAAGTTGA
>NW_022103907.1:720431-732033 GCF_000313985.2 Echinops telfairi | reverse complement strand
ATTTCTTGTATGATATATTTATCTGTATATGATTTAGCAGTTCATTTCTTATTATATATCTAATTATCTTTATAAATAAATATATTAAATTATCAGCAATTTGGTTTTATCTCTCTAGAGAACCCTGTCTAACACAATGGGTGAAAGGAGAAACTCACTAACTCACTGACACCAAGTCAATTCTGACTCATGGAGACCCTACAGGTCAGGGTAGGATGGGGGCCCCTGTGAGTTTCTGAGACTCCAGCCCTTTATGGGAGTAGAAAGCCTCATCGTTCTTCCACAGGGGAGCTGGTGGTTTTGGATTCTGACCTGTGGTTAGCAGCCCAACTCGGAACCAGTAGGGAGAACACATTACTGGCTAGAGCAGGGGCCTCAAACTCTTTAAACAGGGGGCCAGTTCACTGTCCCTCAGACCATTGGAGGGTCGGACTATAGTTTTAAAAAAAAACTATGAACAAATTCCTATGCACACTGCATATATCTTATTTTGAAGTTAAAAAAAAACAAACGGGGCAATAACACCCGGTGGGCCAGATAAATGTCCTCGATGGGCCACATGTGGCCCGTGGGCCGTAGTTTGAGGATGCTTGGGCTGGAGGGTTGAAACAGGGTAACTTAGATGAAAGGGAAAGCAATATACAATAAGAGGGAGTTCAGCAAAAAAGATGGAGGGAGGGAATGGAATAAGGAAGAGTGCAAACACTGAAGGCAACAGAGGCAAACAGCTATATTCACAAAGCTGGATGAACAAGGATCTGGCCAATGCTGAGAGTGCCGTGGACTGCCAAGCAAGCAAACAAATACGCCCTGGAAGAAGCACAGCCAGATGCTCCTAGAGGCCAGGCTGGAGAGGCTTTATGTCTTGTACTTCAGATATGCTGTCGGGCGAGACCCGTCCTTGGAGAAGGACATCATGCTCGGTAAAGTGGAGGGGCAGCAACAAAGAGGAGGGCCCTCAGTGAGATGAACTGGCAACAGTGGCTGCAGCAACGGGCTCACACAAGAACAACGGTGAGGATGGGTCCGGGCTGGGCAGTGCTTCCTCTTGGTGTTCAGAAGGCCACTATGAGTGGGGATGGACTCGACAGCCCTAACAACAACACGAGTAGATGCATGAACAGACGAGCAGACTGGGTGGGTGTGGAGGAAGAGTCTACCCATGACCATGGGTAGGTTGACCAGGATATTTATGCATGGGTATTTACCGATACATCTGCTGTAAACATATCCATGAAGGTCGTAGAACATATAGGAGGCAAAGCTAGCAACACTTACAGATTATCAAATGCTTTGAGGGGTGAGTTGCTGGCCCTGGAGGCTCAGGACCCTGGTGTCGAGGAACCTGGCATAAGAGAGCTCACTAAGGCAGTGTTCTACATCCTACGTTAGTGAGTGGTGACTAGGGTCTTAACATCTTTTTCATGGTCATCAGAGGTGCGGTTATTGCTCTCTCCCTGTTTAGAGGAAAACAAAGTGATGAAAATCATTAGAGAGGCATGCTTTCCATAGACTAATCAATTATTTGAGATCAAAAAGGCAGTATTTACCCAACGACAAAGTTTAAAGGGGTTAGGGTAGATGGACTTGAGACAGGAAACACAAAGGAAATGGGATAAGTGATGTTATATTGTAAGGATGTCAATCAATGGAATGAAACACAATGTGTATGACATGTTGAATGGAAAACTGTTCTGCTCTGTAAACCTACATCCAGTTCACAATAAAAGGTCGGGGGTGGGGGGTGGAGGTTTGGTAGACCAATGAGAGTTAGAATCTGGGTGGTACTAATGGTTTGCCCCCAACTCCTAATCTAAAGGCTGACGGGTTAGGACTCAGTGTTACCATGGGAAACAGGCCTCATGATCAGCTTCCAGTAAAGTTTACCTCCTGGAAAACCCTATGGAGTAGTTTCAATTGATGACAAATGGGTTTCATGAGTCAGAATTGACTCAATGGCAACTAAAAATAATAAAATTATCAAAACAGTACCAAGTACCTAAAGAGAGACTTGATTCTAGAATACCTCTTGTTTGAGTGTTGCACGTCCATAAGTAATACCAAGATGCAGCCTGTTCTTGGCCTGGAATTAGGTTCTCCGGGAGAGGAGGTAGACCTGGTGGCCTCCTTGACTGGGAATGGGGAAGGGCTGAAGCACAGAAAAGGAGAACGAGGATGGAAGATGGAGACAAACTGCCTCTTGTCTAAAGAATGACATGTTTCTAATGTAAGTCAGCAAACACTGGCTGAAGGCCTCACTACATGTAAGGAGTTCCCGAGGACTAGGGCGCCACTGCTACATCGTTCAGAGGAGAGGAGAATCGAGGTGCTGTAATCTGCAAGGTCAGCAGTTGGAGACTACCAGCTGCTCCTCGGGAGAAAGATGGGGCTTTCTACTCCAGGAAAGAGTTACACTCTCAGAAACTCACGGACAATTCTGCTCTCTCCTGTAGGGTTGATTTAAGTCAGCACCAACTTGATGGCAGTGTGTTAGGTTTTTTTGGTTTTATAAGTTTATATGCAATGTTTCCAACCTCCAAAAGACAAGATAAAATTTATAAAGACACCGATAATAAACAGCAAAATAGTAAAACTGGAAAGAAAAAAAAAGAAGTAATCAAATTACATCAGAACCCATTTATTACTAAGTTATTAGAACAGAGTCTCATCATAAATGGAGACTACCTGTGGTTAGTGTTTAATAAATATATCTACTATTTACTACTCTGATTTGCGGATAATTTATTTTACCAACAGATCCCTCTTACTGCCTTTTAAACTCTTTTCATTTATATTGTGCCTATGCAGAGAACAGCTGATCAAAATCTTCCATATAATATGCATTCACATTTTCAAATCAGTCTGCTTAATAATACCACAACATTCTAAGTAATTTAACTGAACAATTTCAACTTCTTTAGACTTCACTACAAAGCAGGATATTTTTTTGTTTGTTCATATTCACTGTGGTTTCAGAGCATTTATATTTTCATATGTTACTCCCAAAATGATAAACTGGAAATAGAATGCAGCATTCAATAAAGATCGGACTTAAAACTATGAAGTGTGTTCAATAGAAAGATTCGATCAGTCATGAATGTCACACTGCCAGGCCTACATTGATTGAAGCTACATTAATTGAACTTCTGATCCATTTAACTCCTATCTTTATTCTTAACTCATTACCCTGATCTTGTCTCCTATTTCTCCTGGTGTTCTCATGGAGCCTTTCCCTGTTCAGCCGCATTCTGTTTGGTTTCACTAAAGGATTGAGAAACTTTTGAAGTGACTCAAAGTTGAATCTGTAAAATGAGAAGAGGGCAGATAACAGGCCTAGAAAATGCTTTTAATTAGTAGTAAGGAGGGGCAAAAAATATAGAGCCTCTTGTTTATTTAATATTAATATCCTTCTTTCTGAGTTTCCAGAATCTATATGTGAATAATATAAATTTTAATCCCACCAACTGTACTTTTATGACTACACATAACCACTACATCACCAGGGCTCCTTCATAAACATACAGGTATATTTTACTACATGAGAAACTTAAAAATACAGGCCATAAATATGTAGTCTGATGAAGAAGAAAAATTGGGCAAAAGGATGGCAGTAAACACAGTTCATTATAACAGATATGCCACAAGAACTTGGGATGTATTCAACTTACGAATAAAAAGCTCATAGAAAAATGAAAGCTAATGGCATTTTCCCAAGACCTTTTAGAGGGCCCCCTCATATATCTGAAGTACTTTTCCAATGACCTTTCATCTTCACACTAACCAATGAAAGAGGTGTTAACTCATTTAACAGAGGAGAAGGGTTAGAGAAGCTAAATAACTTAAGTTCCAAATAGATGGTAAATGGAGGACAGGCATCCAAATCCTGGCTACTTTGACTTACAGCTACCTCATTCTAAGGTCTCCAACAATCACTTCCACATCTGGCTCCACATGTGCCAAATTTAACAGGCTACTACTGGCTTGAGTGTTTCAGGCAGAAGCCTAGACTGCATGAGTCCTTGAAGCTGTTTCCAGGAACATGAATTAAAGCTGAGAACCTAAACCCAAAGGGGTGGGGGGTGGGGTGTCTTTCCCATTCAGTCAAAGAAACACCTGGAACCCTGAAGCACTCTGTGGAGCAGAAGACTTGGTGGACGCTTTCCAGATAGAGGATGTGGAGCGTAATCAAGGAATCTTTACATCTAAACAAACACACAAAAAACGGGAAGATGCTAATTGCAAACAGAACATGCCTAATGACATGAAAACTGACCAAGTTTTTGTTCAGAAATGTGTTTTTAGGAGTTTGTTAACATCTCCAAAAAGCCTTGAGGGGGAGAGTAATCTTAACAGATGTCCACCATCAGGATTTTGTTAGCATGTGGAAAAGTATTTTAAGTAAACCTAGAAGAGCAACAATGGCTTAGCGGAGGCTTTTCTGTTAGGCTTGTTGTTAGGTAACGTCGTGTGGCCCTGTGTCTACCAGGATGAGGCACTCCTTGTCCTGTGCCATCCTCACAATTGCTGTGTTGGACCCACTGCTGCAACCACGGTGTCAGTCTGTCTCACGGAGTCTTCCTCTTTTCTGATGACCGTCGACTTCACCAAGCATGATGGTCTGAGGACTGGTCTCTCCAGAAAGCATGCCCAGTAGACGTGAGATGAGTTCTCCCCATCTTCATGCCTCCGGAGCATTCTGGCCGCCTTTCTTCCAACAGATTTGGTGGTTCTTCTGGTGTTCCACGGGACTTTCAATATTCTTGCCCAGCAGCGTAACTCAAATCTGTCTCTTTTTCTTTAGTTCTCATTACCCATCGTCTAACTTTCACATGCGTATGCGACAACTAAAAATACCAAGTGTTGGTCAAGTGCACCTTAGTCCCCAAAGGGTCATCCTTGCTCTTCAACACTTTAAAGAGGTCTTTGGCAGCAGATTCGCCCAATGCAGTAAGTCGTTGGATTCTTCACGGCTTCTTCCATAGCACTGATGGTGGGTGCAGCAAGATGAAATACTAGTCTTTCCCCTGGCTAGCAGGATGTGTCTAGGCTATGGTGTGAACTAATTATCAGGATGCCCACCATTTGAGACATGAACAGGCTAAAGGAAACAAAAGCTTTTTCCTCTTTTGTATCTTCATCACTTGCAGTAGTTACACAGCTTCATGTCAACTTGATAAATAAATGTAGAGGTGGAATCTAGCCTGTCAATCAGGTCACAGCCTGATGATACCTGTCTGTGGGCATGAGGATCCTGGGAACTTCCTCTCTCTCAATGCCTTTGTCTTCCTGCTGACAAGCCATGTGGAGACTTGCTGGGCCCTGCAAGAGCCTCTCTCTGCTTCAGCTTCCTGCTGTTGAGTCACTCAGAGAGCTGCCAGAGCTACACTGAGACCTTTGAAAGCCCTGGAGATGCTTCCACAGCCACTGGATCCACAAGACTTTGTACCCACTGATCTCCCTGCATTTTGCATCATGGCATGTGCTGTGTGAGTCTGAAGAGGAATTTATGGACTAGTATGGGACTTATGGGCTAATATCAGACTTATGGACTTGATCTGGACTGGGATGCAATGTTTTCTTAATGAACAATGACTCTTTGATATGAAACTGTTTCTTATACATATGAGTGTCTCTGGATTTCTTTCTCCAGTCAACGCAGTCTAACACAACATTGGCCCATTATATGATTCCATTAAAATGTCTTTAAGAGGTGAAACTTTTCGAATACTAATGGTCAAGAATGAATGAATTTATTGGTAGTCTGTGATAAATGGCAGAGCAGTAAAGCCAATCAACTATATTTCAGTTATACATTTATCAGGTCACGTTTTCTAGGAATTGTTCTTAACATAGTTTTATACTTGAATTTTAAAAAGTCATTGCATAAATATTTACCTTAAACTAGCCTACAAACATCTTTTTAACCACTTCTAGGTGCCCTCACTGCACACAGATTGTAATGATGATAAAAAGAGGATGTGGAGAAAAAGAAAACCAAACCCAACCCTGTCTTACTCGGTGATAACGGCATCACCGATGCTTCTTAGATGGTTCTGGTTAGAGGGTCAGGGACATAAATGGTTCAAGGCATCGTCATAAACACATCATTAGACTGTTCAAATTGCTAATCACTTGATAGGTGGAGCATGGCTGAGTTGTGTATAAAAATTAAAACACACTAGAAGATTAAATTGGTATATTGGTACATCTACACCTCAAACCAAGCTCACTGTCCTTGAGTTGATTCGGACTTGTGGGGATCCTACATAGTGTTTCTGAAACTGTAAACCTTCTTGGGAGCAGACTAACCCCAAACCTAACCCACTGTCCTCGAGCCAGTTCTGATTCATAGCAACTGCCTCTGTGGGTTTTAGATAGCCTTTGGGAATAGATAGCCTCATCTTTCTTCTGAGGGGCAGCTGACAGGTTCAAACCACTGACCTCGTGGTTAGCAGCTCAATGTGTAACTCACCGTGCCACCAGAGCTCTGGTTTTCTGGTATGAAATCTATAGATTTACTGACTGGATTAATAGTTTCCTACGGGCACAGCAGGGGAAGTTGGTGGGTAATGGGGAGCTAACAATGAGTATAAGGTAGAAGAAATATTCTAAAATTGTGGTAATGATTACACAACCCTTTTAAATATGAGTGAACTATTGAAGTGTATGTGAATTATATGTCAATAAAAGATAGACAGACAGACAGACAGACAGACAGACAGATAGAAATGGTGCGGATAGCGCAGGACCAGGCAGTGTCTCATCTGCTGTACGCAGGGTCGCTATGACTTGGAATAGCCTCAAAGACACCCAACAACAACAACAGACACTACCTGAGGCAGAGGTCCAAGGTTCACATAACGTCAAAAGCGAATGAATTCCTCACTGAACTTTTTGAAGCCCCCTTATAGATTTCATACTTTGGCCTACCCGCATTTCTACTTGGTGAGGGAGTAAAAAGATATGCATGATGGGGAACCGATTACAAGGATCTACATGTGACCTCCTCCCTGGGGGACGGACAACAGAAAAGTGGGTGAAGAGAAACATCGGACAGGGCAATATATGACAAAATAATAATTTATAAATTATCAAGTGTTCATGAGGGAGAGGGAAAAAATGAGGACCTGATGCTAGGGGCTTAAATGGAGAGCAAATGTTTTGAGAATGATGAGGGCAATGAACTTACAAATGTGCTTTACACCACTGATGTATGTATGGATTGTGATGAGTTGTATGAGCCCCTAATAAAATGATTCAAAACAAAACAAAACAAAGATATGCAATGCTAATGAAAACTGGACAAAAAAGAAAATTTGAAGTAAAAAAAAAAAAAGTTCTGCTTAGTCACAGGAGCGAGCGATGCCCTGGAGATAAGGAAACTCCGAAGCCGAAGATGGGCTTTCAGCCGGTCTCACTGCTGAATATAACTTCTTCACAAGAACAATTTCCGAATTCATGCCACCAACATAAACCTCTCCTGAGTGTGGGACTCGTACATCCAATGCCGACTCCACCCCTCCACTTGGATGCCTACTACGCACCCATATCAAACATAGCCTGCTCACAGGCAAACTCTGTCCTCCAAACTGACGTGCTCCTGTACCAATCTATTTCAGTTAACTGGCACTACCATTTTGGTCCTCCGGCCCCCAAACTCCAATCACCCTCAACTCCTGTGTCTCACACTCTACATCTGGCAGCCTGCTGTCACTTCTCATATGGACTATTGGAATAGTCACAGTCGCTCCATTGCCTCCTTAAATAAGTTGGGGCTCTTCCCACCCAGGATACTAGCTGGGTTCTTCTGCTGTTCCCTCTGCCTGGGACATTCCTCCTCGACATCTGGAGACTGACAACTGAAGGGCTTGCTTCCTCTGCTCTTCAGAGCTTACTCACTTTGTCCATGAGGAGCAATGAACAGCTTATTTTAAACCACCCACCTCCATACCTGGGGCCTCCTCTTCTTTGTTTTACCTTTTTGTATAACACATATCTCCATAAGATACTTTACATATTACATCTGTTGTCTCCGCTCATCATCCAACACTAGACTGTATGCCCCTCAAGACATGGGAATTTCCTTGATATTATTCTCAGAAACAGGAAAAGTGCCAAGCTCATGTTACTCATTGTCCATGATCGACTCTGACTCACAGTGATCCTACAGGATAGAGTAGCACTGCCCTTTGGGGATTTTTGATACTTAAATCTTTATGGGAGTAGAGAGCCTTGTCTTCCTCCCACAGTGCAGCTGGTGGGTTTGAACCAGAGACCTTGTGATTAGCAGCTCAGTGCATAGCCTACTATGCCGCTGGGGCTCTAAACTCCTATTAGGGACTCAATAAGTCTTTGAAGTATCAAAGTTAAATGAATATAGATATTGAAGCCATATTTCCAAATGATATTACACGTCAGTATAGAATAGATTTGAGCTTTGAATGGTTTTTATAAGTCAAAGATATTCCTTTTGTTATTGTTTATTCTCATCATTTAAAAATGGTTACAACTCTTGATGTTATTGAACTTTTGAATTGCATGATATGTGAATTATGTGGCAATAAAACTGTTAATTAACTTTTTGTTTTTTAATTTAAAGCGAAATTGTTCCTAGCTTACAGGCTGTACAAAAAGAGTCTGGAGGTAAGGCTCTTTTGACCTGTGGGCCAACGATTATAGACTTTTGCTCCAAGATTAGAAGGAAACAAAAAATTGACAATTCTCTCAGCTGCAACTCAATGTAAAGACGACCATAATCCTCACAGCTGAACCAATAGGTAATATCATGGTAAACGAGAAAAGGTTGAGGTTGTTAAAGATTTTGTCATCATTAATGCTCACGGATGCAGCAGTCAAGACATCCAAAGACGTGTTGTGTTGGGTAAATCTGCGCATGAGACCTCTTTAGAGTATTGAAAACTAGGATGTTACTTTGAGGACTAAGGCATGCCTGACCCAAACAAGCCATGGTGTTTTCAATCTCCTCACGTGCATGTAAAAGTTAGACATTGAATAAGAGAGACCCAAGAACTGATGCATTTGACTGGTGGTGCTGGCAAAGACTACTGAGAGTCCCACGGACTGAAAGAAGGACAAACCAGCCTGTCTTAGAAGAAGTACAGCAAGGGTGCTCCTTCGAGACGAGGATGGCGAGACTTCATCTCATGCACTCTGGACATGTTCGCAGGAGGGGTCAGTCCCTGGAGAAGGGCAACGTGCTTGGTAAAGTCGAGGAAGACCTTCAGGAAGGTGAACTGACACATGGCTGCAGCGATGGGCTCGAGCCTAATTGTGAGTGCGGCACAGGAGGGAGTCGTGCATCATTCTGTTGTGCGCAGGGTTGCTATGGGTACAAACTGACTCGATGGCACCTAACCAAACAACAATCAATGTTAGAGGAAAGGAGACATATCTATAGAGAAATATAAGCAACAGACAAACAAAAACCCCATACACTTCGATTTAGCTTACAAATATGGGGAAGTAGGCCCATTAGTCAAATCTTTGAGAAATGACATTTGCTCGGCAGGTAGACCATAGTGCAGTGTTTTCCAGGCAAGGCTGAGGAGAACATTAGGAGCTCGTGGACTGTGGGAGTTCTCAGAATGACACCGGGTTATAGCGATGCAAGAGAGAGCTATTTATATGACTTCCAATGAAGCTTGAGGCAGATTCTGGGGGCTTTTTACTTCTATGGTAGGCGAAAAAGCTGCTTACAAAAGCCTTCCTCCCACCCCAAATACTAGCTGTTCGTTGGTGACTGATCTTCAGAAATATTAAGATGAATCATATCTGCTCTTTTCACAGTACAAAAAGAGATGACTTTAAAACTCAGAAAATGTCACTTCGGGGAGTCACAAATCACACAACAGAAAAGTTGCCCAGTCTTCACATTTGTGAATAAATCAAAGTCCTGTTCCTGCAGGGAACTGTTTTCTTCTCAAAGGGATCGCAAGGCTTCTCTTCAGCCTTCCCTCCAGGTTGGCTGGTGTTCAATCTCATAGTATGACGGTGAAGGAGCCTCTGTGCTGCATCCTTCTTCCCTAGGACCGTCCTCAGCCTTGGGACTCCTTGGCCTCTGCCTCCCCTCGTGTCAAACCGCTCTTCTTCCCCCATAGGCAGCACAGGCAGCTTGTGGCTTTGTCTCTGCTGTGCTCCGCCTGGGCCTGCATGAAAGGCGCCGGCAATAGCGCAGGCTGTTTGGACCCACGGCACGCACGGGGAAAGACACCAGTAGGACTCTTTCCATCCTGCTTGGAGAAACAGGTATCCCCCCCACCACCCCTTTTCCAGGTCTTTGATCACTAAGCTCTGGCTTCTTTCTCTTGTTACTAAACAGTTTACTGCCCCACTCCTTTTTTAAATTTTTTTGCGACTTCATCGTTTTTCCACATTGCACCGTTTGGCACAGGAGAAGCGGGAACCACATCAAATAAAGGAATGCAACCACAAAGCTGCCTTGAGAAGCAAGGCCCTCGGTTTTTGCTTTTTCTTCTTTTTCTTTTTTGTCAATTTACCGTTTTTGGACTTGCTCTCCCATAATCAAATCCTCCCTATCGTGTTAACAATGTGGTGGCGTGTCAAAACATTGGAATTCTGCTGCCCTCAGCAAGCTGGGGCTTAATAGGAAAATGAAGCAACACAATGTGGGCCTGACTGTTAACCTTGGGCTAGGCCTGCACTTAGGAAGGGAATGTCGGCTCTGTTTGGTCCGCAGGCCAAGCCTTCGACGTTTCGTGTGAGCTCAGGGTTGTCAGCAAAGGCCTCAAACAGCGTCTTGAGTGGCATGTAGGCCTGCTTCTGTCCCTGCGTGAAGAGCAACCACTCAGCACGCCGCACGCACGCATGCACACACGCACGCGAAAGCAGGACATGCTAACGACACCAGCCCGAGGAGCTGGCTGAAATCGACAAGAGATAGCCACGTACGAGTGGCTCACAGCCTGGCTCGGTGGCCCTCATGGTATGGAGAGCTATGGACTTGCGTCAAGTTCAAGCTTGGTTGTGTTCTCATCTTCGTTGAAAGCACGTGTCCAGCACCGAACCCCTTGCAGGACAGTCAGGTGTCACAGCTCCAAAGGTTTGGGAATCGCTGCTTTCTCTGCTCAGAAGGGCACAGAGCAGGAGCAGACCGATCTGCAGCCAAATGAAAAACGCCTGGTGGAGGAAGGGCACTTTTGAGTTCATGGCTTGCTCTTTGGGAACCTTGGCGAATTAAGCTGGTCAGAAGATGAGCTTTAAGCAGTTTGCTGCTGTGCTGGTTTGGAGGCCACATGTGGAGTGGGCACAGCCATTTGGGTGAGTGCTGGCTGGGCCACCCGCTCTGTGTGATCGTCTGTAGTACAGAAAAGCAGTGAACAGAATAGCCTCCAGAGCAGCAGTTCTCAACCTGTGGGTTGTGACCCCTTTGGGGGTCAAATGACCCTTGCACCGGGGTTGCTCAAGACCATCAGAAAACATATTTCTGATGGTCTTAGGAACTGAGACACTGCTCCTCTATCCATCTCCAGGCAGGTCCACTCACATGCAGATATGCCCACCAGTACCCCGGTGTGAAGACTGTTACCCATGCTACACCGTGCTTCAAGACAAAATTTCATTT
>NW_022103907.1:713287-719795 GCF_000313985.2 Echinops telfairi | reverse complement strand
AAAAAAAAAGAAAAGAATTTTACGGTTGAGGCCACCACATGAGGACCTATATTAAAGAGTCACGGCGTTAGGAAGGTTGAGAACCATTGATGTAGGTGCTGATCTCCACCCGTGTCTGCCCCAGCACATCCAAATCATGTGACACCCCCCCCAGAGAGCCTCTAGGAGAGCAGGGTAAGAGGAGGAGGAGCAAAATCCCCGTGTGCACCATCCTGTCTTGGTGTGGAGAAATGCATCCTTTGGGAAAAAGAAACACAACACCCCTTATATGACTGTTTCGAATATGGACTATTAGGGCCGCATTTTCACCCCGTCCTCCCCACCTTAGTGTAGGGAACCCTCTGTCAAACACACAGAAGGCAGGGCTTCTGTCCTCAGAAGTCAAAGACGTTCTCAGCTAATTAGCTATATTGCTGCTCTTCCGATTTTGGCCCCCTTTAGCCTGGCTTCAGCTCCACTTCGAGAACTAACTCACCCCCAGTCACTTGCAGGTGCCCGCTGCCCCTTCTCTCTCCTCCTCAACCCAGAACACACACCATCGCTGCTCATCGGAGATGAGAGGATAATGTCCAGGCAGTAGATAATTAAGGGAGGTGGCAGGGCCTGAGCAAGGGGATTGAGCACAGGTGCTTACTTAGAAGCACCTCCTGCCCTCCTCACTCTACTGTTGAGCTGAGCATCCAAACGCACTTGCTGGGCTCCTGGTGGACCCACCACCCCACTGAGTGTCCACAGATGCAGGACACAGATGCGGGATGGGGATGCCGCCCCTCTGCAGAACCACCGGTCCTCCTGCCAGTGCGCTCCCAAGCCACCTGGAAAAGAGGAGGAGTCAGATCGAGGAGGGGAAAATGAGACTAGAGACAAAAGAAAAAGACCCCTGGCAAGTTGGAGAGGTGAGAGATTAAGGCAGTTAGAGGCACAGCCAGTGTTTAAGGGAGAAAAAAAATTATATAGAGATACACAGAGAATTCCAATCAGTTCAAGTACATGTCAGCTTACTAAATAAATTGTTTACTTACAAATGGAGAAAGTGGGAGTTCAGTTCTGTTAATACCCACCTGTGCAAAACTATAAGCCTGTCTTTGAATATTAGAATTTATTTACCCGCATCGCATAGTTTTTAAGACATCCATCAATTTACAGTAAATACTATTTTTATCAAATTCTCGAAAATAGATGATTCAAAACAGCCACAACAGAAAACAAAGGCCTACACATCCCAGGCAGACTGCAAAGCAGGCTGGATGAGAAGCCAGAGGCTCCCAGGGAAAGTACCTGCCCGGGCCGCAGGGGAGCCTGGGAACTCCAGAAGGCCGACCTGAACCCAGGGGCCCAAGATGCACAGCAAGCAAGAGGAGCCTTTCATTAGTTAGGTAGGAAGGGAACCGGTCTGGCAAATGCAGGCAAGGACAATGCCGAGGTAATTGCCAAATATAATTGAGGTTGGCCTAATAACTTTTATGAAAACCACTTTCTTGGTTGCTTCAGGATTTTGATTACTACTATTTCCTTAAGTGTTCAAAACAAAAACATGTAAACCTCCCAATTGAGTAATGTTAATAGCATGAAAGGGGGTGCAAGCCCAGTTTATTAGAAGAGTTGTATGGCTGAACCATAGCTATTAAATGCTGACTCTGCAGTCCGTGGGTGTAGCCAAATGGCATCTGGGGCATCCATAAGCCTGAAGTCATTCCACTTGGACATGCTCCTACGGAGGTGGAAGAAGGTTAAACAGACCTCTCGGGGTAACGATTCAGGTTAAGGTATTCTTAAGCTCTCAGGAGTCATACAATGTTTGAAACCAGAAATCTTATGGGATTTTCTCTAGACACTTACAGCCATAGACGAGAAAGGCAGAGAGAGACTTCAGGGGCAGCTGATAGCCCTCAGTGTCTGGTGTTTGATGACCCAGTAGTCCATCAGATAATGTTTCTAAAGCTTTCACCGAGTCAAGAAGAGACGCGGGCCCCTCAGGCTCAGACCAGCAACTCTCTTTCCCTGTTAGACCCAGACGGCTTCTCCACACAGGCGGAGCCGGTTCAGGAAAGCACACTTCTCCGGATGCTTTCTCAGGACACTGACTTGGGGCCAAGGCTACTCCAAAGCAAGGGGAGCCCTTCAGCTCACTCACCTTTCAAACAACTCAGCCCCAGGCACTCTCCCTGCCTAAGCGGCAAAGACACCAATTGCCTTCAGATTCAGTGTCTTGATCGAGCATCTTCTGAGCAGCTTCAGTCCACGTGGGAGAGGAGGACGGGAATCAGATTCCAGAGACCAAATGACAAAATGAATGTGGGTGGAGCCAAATCACGAATCCAAGCAAGTTCCAAACAGCTGACGTATCTGTCCACTGAGGGTCTGAATGCAGGACAGGGAAGCCTTCCGATGAAAGACCATGTAGCCACTGAAAAGGGGCAGGTGACCCACGGGTCTTGATTTAGAAAAATGGATAAATGGCTCGTTGAAAAACACCCAAGCCGAAGGATGTGATACAGTGTATCATGCCACTTTTTAATCACAGTGTGGGGGGCTAAATTAAAGCAATAGGAACCAACTCCCCAAACTGATCTCACAGGGGCAACACTACAGAAACACTAAACCCATGAATTCTACATCTACCAGGAAGTCATGTTTCTTCTTCGCCCTTTCCCTCACAGGGATGATGGCAAGAAACCCAGAGTAGGGAGGAAACGAGGCTGTGACGCTGGCCCAACGGCGCTCACGGAGCCCTAGTGGTGCAGTGGGTGAAGCGGGAAGCTGCTCCCCTCAGGAGAAAGATCAGACTATCTGTTCCCATAAAGGTGCACAGCAGAAACCGTAGGGGCAGTTCTACCCTGTCCAATAGGGTCGAAATGAGTTGGAATTGATTCTATGGCAGGAAAGGACCCTCAGACAGGAATGGAGAGAGCCGGAGGCAGCAGCAGAAAGGGGTGATTCAAAGGAGAGCAGCATCAGCCTGGTCTCTGAGCGAGGCCTCAAGGGGCTAAGAGCGGCTACCTGTGTGCATGTCAGTGCTGGGGAGGGGCTTTCGCTCCACGCCACACCTGAGAATTGAGGAGTCCTTCTTGCCAAGTGAGGAGCATCACTGGACACAGCACATTTTCCTGCAGCTACTTTGGTGGTATTGGGCAGTGACCAGTCCCCTTGGCCCACCAATACTTGGCACACTGTGATTTTGTAGTTGAGGGAGAGAAAGAGAAAGTCCAAGGTATAAATACAAACTAACAAATACAAGATTGAACTTGGACGGCAAGAGTAAAAGGGAGACACAAGTAAAAGGAAAACTGAAGTACCTGAGTGTGCGGGCAGAATGCAGCGTGGTCTGTTCTGGAGCTGAGGCGTTTTTATTTCCCAGGATGATGCTTCTCCCTGTCATTGATCTGAATACTATTTCTGTTTAGAGGAAGCACTTCAGGGCTAGCACATACTGAGCCCTTTCCATGAGCCAAGTATTAAGACACAGTGACTAGCTGATGAAAGCACATTGTCGGGAGAAAGGGGTCTAGGTGTTGTAAGAGGGGAATATTGAGGCACAACTTGCTGAATATGGTTTTCCAGCGCATGATGTCCTTGCAGGAAGAAGCCTCACAGCTGAATTTGGCAACAGGGTTATTGGGGATGTTGGCCAAAAATGCTTGCCTGACTCCTCAAATCTTTTTAGAGGTCGACCGCTGGACTTTTCTTCTGGGCGCATCTATTGCCAATTGCTTGGGGGGAAAAAATCACAGTTTTAATCAGTTCAAAAAATGTTTGCCCTGGAGAAAAGTGAAGTTGAGAGTTGTTGTTTTTTAAATTCTAGGTCCCTAGTCCAATTGGTTTCCCCCATGTGTTTCTCCACTGCTTCATCTGCTTATTGAAATGTTGGTATTCATCAATTCCTGGAAACTTGCTTTTGATTAATGCCTTCAGTGTAGCTTGAACTTACTCCCTCAGCACCACTGGTTCTTGATCACTCCTTCAAATGGTGTTGCTTTTGGTACAGTGGACTCTATTCTATTTGGACTCTATTCTTTCTATCTTCTTTTGATGCTTCCTGCATTAGTCAAGATTTATCCATAGAATCTTTCAATATTGCAACTGGAGGCTTGAGAGGTTTTTTGTTTGTTTGTTTTTAGTTCTTTCAGCCTTAGATACACTGAGAGTGTTCCTCCTTTTTGGTTTTCTAACTCCATGTCTTTGCACATTTCATTATAATCCTTTGTCTTCTGGAATGGCCTTTTGAAAATTTCTGTTCAGCTCTTTTACTTCATCACTTTTCTCCATTTTCCTTAGGCAATCTATGATTAAGAGCAAGTTTCAGAGTCTCATCTAACATCCAAGATTTAAATCTAAATAAGATCTAAATATTTTCTTTATTTCTGTCTTTTTATTGACCTTTTGCTTTCTTCATGAATGATGTTCTTGATATCATCCCATAGCTCATTAGGTCTTCTGTCATGAGTGCTCAGTGCAGTAAATCTTCTCTTGAGAAGTTCAGACTTCAGGTGGGATATACTCAAAGTTTTATTTGGGCTCTCATGGGCTTCTTTTAATGTTCTTCAACTTCAACCTGAACTTGTATATGAGAAAGCACTAGGCAGGAAAAAATTCCTAATGTCAAAGAGTATGACAATGTGATTATGCATGTGAGGAGGTGAGAGGACAGTCTGGGAGAGTTTCTCTGTGGGAGGAAATTTACAAGGGAACCCAATAGATAAAAGTGGAACCAGTCATGTACACACCTGTGGGATGAAAGGCATGGGGGGGGGGGTGTTTTCTGGCTGGAGGGAACAGCAAGGGTAAAACCCACAAGATGGTAAGGAGCTCGGGGAGTTTAGAGCGTAGAAAGAGGGCAATGAGGCCACAATGGTGGGCACCAGGCATGGATGAGAGCAGAAAGGCCCCAGATCAGGAAGGTGACAGGAAAGTGTATGAATGTCACTCTAAATCCATGAGACAGACTTATAGTGTTTTTCTTCTTTTCAAAGTGAATACTTTATGGGCTTTATGTGAGCTCCCCACAGAAGAGGGGCTTGAGTGCTTGCTAGGCAAATAAATTAGAAAAGAAGCTAGCGGTAGGGGATGGGGGGATGAAATGGGGAGCTGACATCAGGGGCCCAAGTGGGAAGAGAATGCTTTGAAAATGATGATGGCCGCATGTGTGTAAATGTGCTTGACACATTGGAAGAATGTATGGATTGTGATAAGAGATGTAAGAGCCCCCAATAAAAGTATTTTAAAAAAAGAAGAAGCTAAGGGGAAATGGAGCCTGTCCTTTCTGCGATCTTAGATGCTGGTTTCTGTCATTACCATGTACTTGTGCTCCATCAACATTAACTTCAGATGGATAGGTCTGTTGTACTGCATGGAAACGGAGTTGTCATAGCAACTCTAATTAGATGGTTTCCTTTCCAAGGAGGATGAAGCAAATACAGCATTTCCAGGTTAGTTTGGTTCTCGAAAATATCTGTGAGGACTGTAGTTCTCTACTATAAAATTCAATGTTGGAAATGCTTAACTTGGTCTCCAATTGGCTTGTTTTGAGGGAGGACGTGGTGAATACATTTTCCTTTTGAAATAATGTGGTTTGTGGAGGTTAGACTGTTAGGACAACCCACAAACGCTCCCCCCCTTTTTTTTTTAATTCAGAGAGTAGCAGACATACTGTAAATTTGCATTTACAAAATAATAGGCCTGAACTCTTTTGAAAGGTAGCAATTAAAAAAATTATTAAGATGGCATTTTTTTCATTTATCTTTACAGCTGTAACTTGAGGAAAGGAAGGTTTGAATTAGAAGAAAGTGGGGAAGAAAGTGAAAATCTTAGTGGAGATTGTATTAAGGAATTCTAGACACCAACAAAGCATTTAGAGGTTAATACTATTAATTTCTAAAATTGGTGTGCATTCAGGTTTCTCACAGATGGTTTAATTTGCAACTCAGTAAACCAGGAGGAGGCTGCCCTCAAGTTACCTGAGAAAAGGAAGACCCAGAAGAGGAAGCTGATGACAATCGAACAACGGGGTGGGGGCGGGGGTTATGAAGATGAATGGACAAAGAGAAAGGGAAAGGATAAAAACATTTAAATACATAGCTTTTTGGGGGGAAATCTGTTTTTTGTGGGTACACCCCCGTATTCTGTCTGGCATAATATATCTCAATCATGGTTCCATTCCCATTCCGGGATTCTGCCCGCCTCTCTATGGGTCTATCTCCAGTTCTACTTTCATGATGAGTCCTTTGCCCTCCCGTGTGCTATGCAAGCTGCCAGTTCTCTGGCTATCCTCGGATGGCGGGACGGCCTCGTGCCAATGAACTGCCTCATCTGGATGCATTGTCTTTATCTTTGTCCTGTTTAAGGCTTAAGAAATGTATTTCTATAAATTAAAAAAGGAAATGAAGAATGACTGGTCTTGGATGGGTGCAAGAAAAAGACGTTTTAATGTATCCATTCAAGCATATGGAGTGTGTGAGAAAGTTAAAGGGCACATTCTTGAAAGACTGGACATGCCGCTGAGGTAAGCGAT
>NW_022103907.1:710816-711883 GCF_000313985.2 Echinops telfairi | reverse complement strand
AAGAGTCAACACCAACTCGAAGGCAGTGAGTTTGTTTTTTTGCTATCTGTGGCAGTTACATAATCTGTCAACTTGACTGAAGGGGTGGAGTCTAGCCTGTCAATCAGGCCATAGTCAATGATGCCTCTGTGTGGGCTGGCCCTTCTGCTGAGGATTCTGGGAACTCCTGTCTTCCTCCCTGGAGGCAGGACCCATGCTATCTCTGCTTCACATTCTATTGACAAGCCATATGAAGCTATGTTGATGGCAGCCAGAGCCCTGGAGCCAGAAGAGCCACATGGAGAGCCGCGCCTGCACTGAGATGCTTCCACAAGACTTTTCACCCACTGGCCTGTGATTTTCCTGCTTTTGGCATCATTGTATGTGCTGTGTGAGTCTGTAGAAGGATTTATGAACGAGTATCGGACTTATGGGCTAATATGGAACCTATGGACTTGATCTGGACTGAGCTGGGATGTTTTCTTAATACTAAATTAATCTTGGATATAAAACTCTCTTCAACACATATGAGTGTTCCTGGACTTGTTTCTCTAGATCAATCCAGATCAACACAGTATCTGAGTATCATGATACTATTTTTATCTGGTATTCTGTATACTTGAACACTTACTAAATAAAAAATTAGTTTTAAATCCCAACCTAATTTGACTTAAAGACAACAGTTGATCTCCAGAGTTTCCGAGGGGGGCAGAGCAATGAAGTCCCGAGGGAATACCAAAAATAGTCTTTGGGGCCAGGGCATGGAAACCCCATCAGACGTGACCTGAAAACACTCCTAAAGGTCAACAAAAAGACCTTGAACTATTTAGAGGCTTTTCTTTTTTTCTGTCATTGGTTTTTGTTGTTTTTTTTTGCTTTGTTTTGCTCTGTCTTGTTTTTTGTGCATATCATTATCTCTGCAGGTCTATCTAGATAAGATAGGTGGGATAAACAATCTGGAGGAGAAAACAATAGGACGGACCATTGGGGGGGACATGGGAAAGAGGGAGGCGGGGGAAAGGAAGTGGGTGTTAATAAATCCAGGGACAAGGGAACAACAAATGATCTAAAATCAATGGCCTGGTAGG
>NW_022103907.1:709039-710087 GCF_000313985.2 Echinops telfairi | reverse complement strand
CCCCCAATTAAATGATCTCCAAAATAAATAAATAATGAAGATAGGCAGCTTAAACTCACAAAAATGATGTGGCAATCTGCTTCACTAAATATTGCCCTTGACCCACTGCCACCAAGCCGAGTAGATTCTGACTCATCGCCACCTGCTAGGACAGAGCAGGCCTATGCAATAGGACGTCCCAGGCTGTGGCACGGACTTGATCCCAGTGGGTTTGGTGCTGTTCTAAGGCACTGGTTCATAGCTGAGCATAGCACTTTCCAAGGTATAGCACGGTGTACTATTTCACATACTCTTCTCCTCCCCTAGACTATGAGCAGCCTAAGGATGGAAATATGATTTTTTTTTTTTACCCTTCTACCTTTTGGTTGTGAATTGGGTGAAGGTTTATAGAGCAGATCAGTTTAACTGAATACAGATTTTGTTTCCTGTCATTGATTGCAATCCCCACAATCTAACACCACTTAGCTCACCTCCTCATTGTGTTTCCTGTTTCTCTTCCTCTGTTCCTTCTGAATTTTGTATAGAATTAAAAAATTTATTGGTAAGCGAAATAAGTTTGTTGATACTTAAAAACATTTTTAAAGCTACATGTGCAAAGACATAAGGTGAAATGACATTTTCTGTGATGCTATACTAGAAACCAGTGATTTTCAACCTTCCTAATGCCGTGACCCTTTAAAACACCTCATGCTGTAGTGACCCCCCAACCACAAAATTATTTTTGTTGCTACTTCATCACTGTAATTTTGCTATTGCTTTGAATCAGGCGACCCCTTGTGAATGGGTCGTTCAACCCTCAAAGGGGTCGTGACCCACAGGTTGAGAACTGCTGCTAGAAACCCTCCTCAACAACAAACAAAGAGGAAGACACAAAGAAGGAAGGCAAAACATTAGTCAGTATGAGGGTGACTACTGGGGCCCAGGAGCCCTGGTGGTGTAGTGATTGTGCGTTAGGCTGTGCAAAGGCAGCAGCTTGAACATAGCAGTTACTCCATGGAGAAAGACCAGGCTTTCTCCTCCTGTACACAGTCTCGGAAACTCACCGGGG
>NW_022103907.1:692153-708939 GCF_000313985.2 Echinops telfairi | reverse complement strand
TGATATTAAATCGGATTATTCTAAGGTGTGCGTGCCTCCCTAGTGTTATTGGAGCATGTCTTTATTGATCTTTGTAGGTTCAGAACGGGGCTTCATTCGGGTCACAGTACGCATGCACGACCTTATACATGAATGAAAGGCAGGAAAACACTGAGAGGCTCAGGGAGGAGAGTCCCCTCTACCTCCAACCCCCCAACAGGCTCATCTTTTCCAAGAGGTTGAGAGCTGGTCGACAGAAGAAGATAGACAGACATAGGAAGCCACAGAACCAGTGGGCCAGGAGTTTCTATAATTAAGGAAGCAAAAGCAAGAAAAAAATCAAGAATTCCTCTTTTAGGCACAGAGCAGTAGAATCACGGGGTTAACAATTAGAGCAGTTAAGGGTCCTTGAACAAGGGGCCTAATTACACCCAATATTTGTTTTCTCTTAAAATTCTCTCTGTATCAATTCCTTTAAAACAGAAATATCTAGACAGAGAGTTTACGGTTCGCTTGTTTTAAAAGTCGCTTTCCCAAAGGAAAATCACATTAGGATGCCCATCTCAGTACACCATGTCTATCTCCCAGTCCTTGGGATTGGATTATGTGACGTGGTCAACAAAATCACTACCTGTCATGACAGGAAACCCTAACTGCATACCAAACGTCTGAGAAAAACCAGTCTCAGTAGCAAGCCAGAGGAATATAAAGCCCCAGTGGCTGCCTGATAGGCTTCTAATGTGTGGGCATTTGGTAGAGGCATACCGGGTGAGCGAATAACTGCAGGGATGAGTCAGCTGATAACTCTAACAACAAAATTACAGCACAGACCCCATATTCTATGAATTTGTCTGAGCTCTCTTCCTCTCCCTCCTTTGGCAATGCTTACAGTTCAGTGTCTCTAATCTCAACAATTATTATGGTTCCTTATCACAGCAACCCTTCCCCCAGGCCACACCTTCTACAGGCAATCAGAAGATCCGGGTAAAGTCCAAAGTGTCTGTTATTGGTTAGGTCTCCACCCCCAACTGGTGGTATGCCAAGCCTACCAGATTAGTAATAAATAATCATAACCTTCTCCACCCAACGGGGCGACTATAGGAAGTGGCACTGCGTCAGAATAAACAAGTCACCAGTGCAACGTCCCACCTCCACTGAAGAGGAATCAGCAGGACGGCAGGAAATGCTGCCCTCCTGCCAGGGACACGACGCCCTGCTCGCCCACATGTAGTCAGCAAAGGCTCTCCACGCTGGGAAGTGGGATGTCACAGCGAAGGGGACCAAATGAAGCTGGCCGCAGATGATCAAAACTTGGTCTCACAAGTGACCTGTTAGGGGCCCTCAGACCTAATGTGGCCTTCTCACTGTGCCTCGCATTGAAATGGAGGCCCAGGCGCATTCGAAGGCTCACCTGAGAACACAGAGCCAGTGAAGACGGAGTTGTGACTGGAATCACCGGGCCCTGCCTCCGGGGGTAGGAGAGGGGGCATCAAGGAGTGAAGAAGAAAGCCTGCACTGAGGAGGCCTGCACTGAGTCCACTGGGAGCTGACCGCATCATGTGCTTTCTGCAGTGATTGCGAGTCTATCACCCCACAAGCCAACTTCACGGCCACTGCTTCCCTGGATCCAGTTGATTCTGCCCCACAGTGACCCGAGAGCACAGAGCAGAACCGTTCCCCGGGTGGGTTTCCGAGATTGTGCATCTTGGGAGCAGAAAGCCACCTTTCTCCTTCTGCATAGCTGGTGGGTTTGAACCGCCAACCTTCTGATTAGCAGCCCAACACAGAGCGCAGTACGCCACCAGAGTGCCTTGTTAACTGGGTTGCAGGTTTGCCAAATCCTCTGCTAATCTTCAGAGGAGACAGCTGCTAGTAGGATGTCACGGGGTAGGAAGTGACGTGAGGACCTGGAAGATGAGGGGAAGGGCAGGCAGGCAGGTGGCCGTGTGAGAAAGGCCAACAACCGGCATTGAAAGGGAGACAGAGGAGGGACAGAATTTCCCCCCAAAAGTTTACCCCAATCCCCCCACTCCGTGTACCAATGTGAGGAAGGCTGGGCAGGCAGAGCCTCACCAGTGGGACTCTAACTCAACACTGCAAACCAGGTCTGGGAATGGGTGGGGGGAATTCTGTTAATTACAAAAAAAAAAATACAAACCTCAAAGCTAAGCTCAAATTTTTAGCATTTTAAACATAGTAACATCCAGTTAGGAAATGTTCTATAAATATAAATGGCCAGTAGTAGACACAACATCTTGAGCTGGGATCACTCTGTCCCTCCCCATGTCTGTTCTGACCACAACCAGGCTGTCCTGGACCGGTATGAACTCAAGCGAGCCGACGAGGAGCTAGCTACCTGCTTTCAATCTCGTTCCAAGACAGCACTCCAAACTGCTGCAGGTGAGCCGGCTCTCACAGACAGGTGCATGCATGCACGCGTGCACGCACACACACACTCACCCTGACTTTTACAATTCTTCATGAGTCATCTCATTCGTGAAACAGAGAAACAAAACAACAGAAATGAAAACAGGGGAAGGAGGGGAAAATGAGGAGCTGATACCTAGGGCTCAAGTAGAAAGAAAATGTTCTGAAAATGATGATGGCAACAAATGTACAAATGTGCTTGACACAACTGATGCAGGGATGGTGATAAGAGCTGTAAGAGCCCCAATAAAGTGATTTATTAAAACAAACAAAAAAGCATTGAAAAGAAAACAGTAACAGCAGAAGCCAGAAACCTAAGCCACCGAGGAGAGCGCAGAGGGTGCAGGAGTCAACGAGAGACACCCTTGTATTAAAGAAAAGGAAGTGAAATCAGACCTTGAGTCAACCTATACCAGCACACAGACATTTCTTGGCAGTGTCCAGGAATCAGGATAGAATTTTTCACAAAGATCTCTATTTACTTTTATCTCCAAAATCACACTGCTGCCATCTAGTCGAGCCTAGCTCATAGCGACCCCATGGGGCAAGGTAGAACTCATCCTGTGGCTTTCCAAGACTGTCACTCTTTATGGGCGGAGAAAGCCTCTTCCTCTAAATTTCACATAGGTTGTTCCCTCCCCTGGAGGGCCAGTATTGAAGAGCATCTACAAATCAAGTTAAACACTGATTGAACACCTGCCACAACAGGATTCTCTTGCTCAAGTTTAGTGCATTAAATATCCGCCCCCCACCCAACACAAGCCCGTTGTTGTGGTGTTTGATTTTTTAACAGCAGAGACCTTTTTTCCTTAAGCTATTTTATCCTAGGTATACAAGAGGACAGTAGGGTAGCAGTTAAGTGCACAGATAGGCTATCTGAAAGATTAGCTTCAATCCCCATTCTGCCATTTAGAGAGACTTCACAGGACTGGGAAGATGGAGTGGAATAAGGCAGGGCCCATCACTGAAGACTGTGCTTGGCATCTAGCAGGCAAGCCCCTTCATCATGGTCCTGGGGTTAGTGGTTGCAGTAGTAGTAAACAGTGGTACAGAGGTATCACACAGGGTCTGCAGTGAGTAAACCTACAGTGAAATCCGGGCTGGCTGCAGACCCTGTGAGAGTCCCTGCTGGCAGAGTTAGTGATCTTTATGCTAATTATCATGAGGCACCTCCTCTGCAGGATAAATGACCAAAAAGATGTCCTTTCCCTTGGACTGAGCACACGGCTTGGCAAGCAGAGCAGCAGGGCAAGTGGAAAGCTGGCGGGGTGTCAGGCCCCCTCACCACCTCATCCATCAGGACCGCCTCTCCTTATCATCCTCATCACAGTCACCATCATCACCTTCACCAACAGAAAGGCGAAGACTAGACTCGGAAAGGGTAGCTAGGATTTCCTCCGGATCATTTCAATATTACTGATTTTCACTTGTCCAATTGCCTCTGTGGTCACAGCTCTGATCATGTCGTTTCTTCTTTAGAATTGTAACTCTCCTCCTCCCTGAACTAAAATCAAGTTCCCTGGTGTCCAGAACCTATCACAGAGCTCTGTTTCCTCGAGGACAACCTGGAGGATTTGCACACAGCTGCCCCATTCCTCCTTCCTTGGCTAGAAGCAAGGCTTCAAAGGGGTTCGTTCTGGTTCCACCCCTGGCTGAGATGCCACCCCAGTTACACGGAATCAGAATCCACATGTCACTCAGATCCCAGGCTCCTGTGGAAATATAAATTCTGTTTCCGTGAAACTGGAGGCGGAAATGCACATTCTCAGCAACTGGTTCATTCGGATTCAAAGCAGTGGCTAGCCTTTATCCCTTGTTCAGATGTGTATCCCAAGCACCAGGAAGAGCGGCTGGGGCAGGGAGTAGGAGAGGAGTGAGTGTGCTCAATGCAGACCCTTCACCCGGTAACCCCTCCAGCCGTCCAGCGTCTATCCATTCCACCGTGTCCATCTGGTCTGAAAGCTTGCCTGAGTCCTACTTTGTTCTTCCAAGGAATAAATGGAAAGAACTGCCTCATTTGAAAAGAAAGGCAGCAATTAGCATTTTAAATTCTAAAAGTTGGAAGTGTTGATTAAAAAGTATTTGCTCCAGAACTAGCCAAAATTCTTCTGGTGTCCTCCAGGAAGAATGCATTTATAGCAATCCATTACGACTGACGGCACACATGGTAAGGTCTGCTTTATTAAAGGGAGCAAAGTTACCTAACTTCACTAATAGAAGGCTTGGGACCTAGCCCAGCTTAAATTGGAGACCACATCAATTTCACAGGAAATGTTGCATGGAGTTTAACACTGTGGGCTATGGGGTTGGAAAAGCGTTGGCAAATTAACTTTGGTGTCTTGGTTTCTTCATCAGTAAAGTAGGGAAACAATAATGGATCCTCCTTTGCTAGGATAGAGTATTGTAGGCCAGGCTGCAGTAATGAAAAACCCCTAAAATACCCGTGACTCCTGACAAAGGTCTGTGTTTTGCTCAAGGCTAAGTCTGCTGTATGCACCAGTGAGCACCCTGGGTACCTGACTTTAATTCAGTGACTCGATGATGCAGCTTGACAGCAAGACAGAACAATGGGGATTTTCACACAAGTTTTTATCAGGGGTGCCAAACTCTACGCGTGTGTTACTGGCCAATAGTCACGTGGTCCAAGCTAACTACAGGGGAGCTGGGAGGTGTGTTTTTGGTGGACTTAGCATGGAGGAATGTGAAATGGGATTTGAACATACCATATTATCTGCATCAGAATGACCTCCTGAGGTTCCTGTATAGACTAAATGTGATCATACTCATAGATGTACAGTTCCTAGGACATGCCTGACATACAGTAAGCACACAGTAAAGGTTTGCTATAAGTGTAAAAAAAGTTAGGTTGCTTCTATTATTAGTATTGTAGGGTAATATAAGATCTTTATACTTGTGTTCCCAGTACGTGAAAGTTCAGACTGAGTTAGAATCTGATGACTGATGGTTCTGCGTTTATAAGGACCCTGCTCCTCGGTACATCCCAACACGTGGCGTAAGCCCAGGCGCACACTGTGGACAACCGTGATGCCCATGGTGCTTAGTCCCCCTTCCCTGCCCCAGGCGCCTCCCAACTGCTTCCTTGTCAGACATCAGGCTGCTGCCCGAATTCGCTGAGATACCGCATGAAACGCTGCCCCTTTCTTATCATTTGCTGACTCCCTTTGCTCAGTGCAAATACAAAATTATTTTTCCCAAGAAAGTTGTTAAAATTTAAGTCACGCAAATATTAAAGATGCCTATTTAAGGATGGGCATTATGAACAAGACAAACATACAAGGAACACAGGGAGAAGACCATAAAAAAATAATAGAAAGGACTGATATCTAGACAAGACAAGGAACTCCTGAAAAGCAACAAGAAAAAGATAAGATGCAAAACGGGGCAAATATACAGGGAGGCTTCAAAAAAGTAATGTAAATATTCCATTATCTTTTCATTCTATTTTCCAACAAGCTTTTGGAAGCCCCCTCATATAAAGAAGCAATTTCCATCAGGAGAAACGTAAAGGACTCAAAAGCAAATTAAGTGATCAAACTATCAGTAATCAGAGAAACAGAAATTAAAGCAAGCTACCATAAGAATGCGTCCTACATCCCGTCACAGAAGGGTCACAAGGTAGGGACGAGCCAGCCAGGGTGCAGTATAGCACCAAGGAAACACACAACACTCCTCTAGTTCTTTAATGCTCCCCCCCATCCACACTATCATGACCCCAGTTCTACCTTACAAATCCAGCTAGACTGGAGCATGTACACTGGTACAGATAAGAGCTCTCAACACATGGAATCCAGGACAGATAAACTCCACAGGAACAATAATGGGAGTAATGATGCCATGAGGGTGGGGGGAAGGTAGGGGGAGAAGAGGGAGAAAAGGGAACCAATCACAATAATCAACATAGTAACTCCCACCCCAGGGTCAAACAACAGAAACGTGGGTGAAGGGAGACAGCAGATGGTAAAAGATATGAAAATAATAATAATAATTTATAACTTATCAAGGGTTCACAAGGATGGAAGAGTGGGGAAGAGAGGGAAAGAAGAGGAGCTGATACCACGGGCCCAAGTAGAAAGAAAAATTTTGAAAATGATGATGGCAATATACGTACAAGAGTGCTTGATACAATTGATATATGGATCGCGCTAAGAGCTGTAAGAGCCCCTTCTGTGAGGGGATGTCCAATTGTCTACAGATGGGCTTTGGGTCTCCACTCCACCCCCTCATTCACATCGATGTGATTGTTTTGGATCGTCTGATGTCCCCAGGCTGTCTCAACTGTCCCTGGAAGGCTTTGAACTGCCACTGTTGGGGCTGACAGGAGAAGGCCTCCAAATGCTCATGGCGAGGCGCCCGCTGGGGCAGTGGTGATGAGCTGAGCTGGGCTGCAATCTGCAAAGTGTTCACGGAAAATTTGAATGCACAGAGAATGGATTGTTCTCCATCATGTTCTGAAGCCCTTGTGTGTATTTAAGGATATACAGACGATCAAGAACATTATGAATGGGGCTAAAGTAGAGATGGATGATGAAGTAAAAGATTCAAGTTCTTGTACAGGTTGGTGATACTGTGCTATTTACTGAAAAGTACAATAAATCCAATTCTCTACACCCAGGGTTAAAATCAAGAGATCATTTGCAAGATTGAGTTGATATTTATGGATGAGGTGCTTCTTAAAACTACTGAATGCAGTATGCTGATCCATGTGAGACAGTAGGCAACAGGGGATAGAATTAAAGCGAAAACTCTTTAAAGCAAATGAAATATATCTTAGTCATTACTTGTGTTTTAACTCCTGAAGAAGGTCCACATTGTTCCCCAGCATCCTTTAAAAGTCTTTTTCTGGTGAAATGGATCAATGTTTTGAACTGAGAAATACAGACCCTAAAATGCAAGGCAACCCTTAGCCGAATATAGTCACTGCAACTCAAAAGACGTAAATTAAATAATTAGAAAAGTCAAAGAGCCATCTGTCACCTCGGCTCACTCTGACACTTCTTGTTGGCTTTCCTAGCTCTGGTACGAGTTCATCTTGGCACACCATTGCCTGCACACGAGACAGGATGTGTCCCGCAGTGACTCATCAATAGGAATGAATTCTGTCTGTGGGGGTGTGTCAGGGCACTGGTGAGGCAAAGGTACAAAATACACGCTGGTGCTTTGTCAGAATCAACTACAGTTCAAAAAAAAAAAAAAGGGGGAGGAATTTTTCTCCGTGTTTGAACCACTCAGAGTAGATACTTGGATTGTGGCAGTATTTAACAGGCTTTACACTACATTATTACCTGCTGAAGATTTTTATTATTCTTAAGTCTCAGTCTCTCCCTCTCAAAAAGGAGAGTTTGTTTTGATTCTTTGTATTTGTAGGCTTTATATTTTTGCTAACTTAAAGGCACATTACAGATTTGCCAAATAATGTCATTTCTTACTATACGTTGCATACATTGAATTAACAAAAGCCCTAATTAAAATGTCCCCATCACATAAACCAGAGCAACATTATTAAGCTCAGCTTTAGTAAACCCGATCTGCCCAGCTGGGTGGGGAGAAAGTCGATGCTGGAATTGAAGCAGAGGATCCTGTCCTTTGGGGGAAACATCCTACTCAGCCCTAAGAAGATTTCAGGAATCCTTGAGAAAGCTACTGAGAGAAGAGTGGTATTTTCTTTAAAGAAATGAGAGAGAAGAGTACAGAGAGGCACCAGGGAAGGTGGAGGAGAGAAAAGAACAGGAGCGGGCAGAAAGGGGGGTGGAGGTGCTAAGGATGGGTGACGTGGAGCGGGGGGAGTTGAAGACTACTAATAGGGGGAGATTAAAAGAATTTCATCTCAGGAACACAGCAAGGAGCTTTGGTTAATTCATCCAACCTTTCTGACATCGTCTCTAGGATTTCTTGTCAGTCTCTGACCCAGTAGCGCTTTTCCAGTGGTTCACACATCCCTTATCGGCGTGAAGGTGTGACCTTAATCCTGGGCTTGTCCGCCACCTCAGAGCACACCCAGTTCTAAAAGCTTTTCATTTCTACTGGCAAAGGGGGTCCCAGGCCTGCTGTTCCCAATTGTCAGCTGGGCCCAGGGGCTCACCCCACATGACTCCCAAAATGGAGGAAGATCCCGTGTCTACAGCTGGACTCTGACCACAGTGATCGTTCACCATCCTGGGCTTCGGCTGTACTTTGTGGTCTGGCCTCTATTCACCCTCCTGTGTCCTGCCAGAGGCTTGACAGCCAGCTCCTGCTGATGCAGTGTACTTTACTGCCAACGTCCTCATAAGGCGCAAGACTTAAGAAAACTCTGGCAAGAAACAGCAGAGGATTAGTTGGGGCTATAAAATGGAGATGAAACTCCAGATAGAGCCAAATTTTAAGAGTTTGGATAAACCTGTTCTTGATATGCCCCACCCCCTTCCCTGAGTAGTAAGAATCACCTATAAACAAAAGAAGAGCTTGTCATCCAAATTAACAATGGTCTCTCCAAGACAACTCAAGCCCCAAACCAAAGGCTCTTTCGGATGCACTCAGAGATTTACATCCCTGTGGGACACCTGGGCCAACTAACTCCACAGCCTTCAGGAGAGGCACTAGCTTCCTCCAATATCAGCTCTCTTGGCACCTCACTTAGAACTTCATATACATACTTTAAGAAAAGAAAAGAAAGAAAACATGTATGAAAATGGGTGCGTAAGGCAGCAAACAAATGTTGTGGACATTGGGTCCACACTAGCCATATGGTGCGTTTTGGGTAAAAACAATCATTATGTGATATTAGGACCAAAGAATATGAAATTCAAATTCATCTCCCAAATCTGGCAACTTGTTTGCTTCTGCAGTCATGGTGAGCACTCGGATTTCTTTCTATAGAGTTAAACCTTCCGCAAAAGAAAAAGAACAGAAAAGACAATTTCATAACAGAACAAGCACATACAGCTTTTTTTCCTTTTTCCCCCAAAGCTGAACACAGGGCACCGCTTCTTGGTTCTGACCAAAATTGATTCCTCTGCTCCATTAAAAAACACACAAGCAAAAAGCCCCAAAGCTTGGTAAGACTTACAAACATCCTAGAGGTGTTACCAGCAAAGACAAACAAACACCACTTTGTTAGTCTATTTTTGGAAAGGTCAAGGATGCTTCGAATCTGATTGGCTGTTTCAGTCAGTGAGCAAGGAGAGGAAGTTATTTAAACTATTATTTATAGATGAAGAGGCCGGGTAATTGCTTCGGCAGACTCCCAGGCTGCCACCTAACGTACATTTTACCCGTCTGGCTAATTGTGTGCATGCCCAGTGTGGGTAAGAGCTCATGGTTTGCCTCCTGCTAAAAGGCTATCTTGCTTCTATTCATTCACAGGGGGAGAAGAGAGAATATCTAGAGATAACATTATAGTTCTTCCAATTCTCTAACATACTAGATTTTTTAGCTGAAGGACAAGCGTTCAATAGAAAGATATGGGTGTAGGAAATGGTAAATTATGAAAAATGAATACAGAAGACTCAGAATAGCTAATGAGAGAAAAGAATGTCGTGGAAAGACCCAATGTTCTGGCCTGATTTCTCTTTCTTTTAAGGCTGTTTACTGTCAATAGCCTAGGAGCTGGGAAGCTTTGGACAAAGGCGATTCTCAACCTACTATGAAGAAAGCACACAAGAATGAAAATGTATACTGCATTTTCCTAGAGAAGCTACCAAGGCTGACTCTAACGAAGGAATGTCCCTTTGATTAGCAGAGACAGAATGAATGGGAGTTTGCTAATATTTACTTTACAAAATAATCATGAGTACCTGTCCAGTTGTACCCACACTCTGCCTCTGTACCAACCCTAGATACCCAAACCCCAAACCAAACTCACTGCCACTGAGGTGATGCCAACTCACAGCATCGCTGTAGGACAAAGCAGAGCTGCTCCTGTGAGTTTCTGAGACTTTAACTCTTTATGGGAGTAGAAAGTCTCATCGGTCTCCCAAGGAGTGGCTGGTGGTTTGGAACCCTGACCCTGCAGTTACCAGCCCAATGAGTAACCAGTACATCACCAGGGCTCCATCCAACCCTAGATACGAAGCACTTACTTCGCTCTATTGTCTAATGAATTTTAACCCATACCTGCTGACAATGGCCTCTCCAAATTTCAGCCAGAAATGCATCCGTTTCCAGGCTCTTCAAATAGCTAAGGGTTGCATATGTGATGCTTTCTAGTGAGCACTGGTGGCACAGCGGTTAAAATGTTCGGCTACTTGACTGTTAACCAATAGTCAGCCATTGGAAGCCACCAGCCACTCCACAGGAGAGACCTATGGCTGTCTGCCTAGCCTGGGAAACCCTGTGGAGCAGTTCTGCCCTGTCTCATATGGTCATTTGGAGTTGGAACCAACTTGGTGGCAATGGTTTAGGCTGGTTGCTTTAGAAGGAGCTTCATACAGTTCATGGAAATGGAATTAAAAGAATTTCCTGCAAACTTTGTGAAACTCCCTTGTATGTGGGAGATAGAGGGGGCATCATCAGTTTCCCAGTATATAAATATGATGGCCTTGGACTGGATTAATCTAAGGTTCCTTTTAGTTCTCCAATCATGTGATAAGCAGAATACAACAGAATACAACAGCTACACAATGAACCAATAATTTGACCATAGAATCAGCATTGCCATAGTAGCAGTTGTTGTTGTTACGTGCTGTTGAATAGATTCCAACTCACGAGAACCTGCGCACAACAGAACGACACACTGCCCAGTCCAACACCAGTGCACACAGGTGTAATCCTCACATTTGTTGGGTGTGAGCCCACAGCTGCAGCCACCATGCCAATCCATCTCATTGAGGGTCTTCCATTTTTTACCAACCCCGTTTCCCCAAACATGGTGTTCTTCTCTAAGGACCGGTCCCTCCTGATAACACTTCAAAGTACGTGAATGAAGTCTTGCTATCTTGCTTATAAGGAGCATCTGGCCGCACTCTTCCAAGGCAGCCTTGTTTGTTCTTTTGGCAGTCCATGGTGCTTTCAATACTCTTTGCCAGCACCATAATTCAAGTTCATTAATTCTTTGGTCGTCCTTATCCATTGTCTAACTCCCACATGCATAAGAGGCGATTGAAAATACCACGGCAGATAGACTTTCCTGTGTGTTGACTGTCTACTTGAGGTGGATCCGACTGACTGAGGCTGTTGCCTCTATCCTTAAGACATTCACAGTCCAAGGTGAGTACTCCACAAACTCAAAAACATGAGGCTGTCTATGCCCACAGAGAGGTACAGTCTCAGACATCCACAAGAGCAGGTCCACTCTGTCCGCTCCATCCTGTAACTTGAGTATGAGGAGGCTTGCCATGAGGCGGCAATCCCACGGCAGTAAGTTTCCGTTTTTAATTGACATGTGGGAAGATTTACAAATGAACAATGAGGTGTCTGGGATTTGTTTCAAAATAACCCAGAGAGGAGAGTGGATGGCGCATACATGAAACAAGATTGGCCATATATTGATAACTGTTTGTTTGAGGTTGGGTGATGGGTAAATCTGATTCATTATACTTTCTGTACTTTTTTTAACGTTTGAAACTTTCACTGACGTAAAAGTTCAGGAAATAAAAGAGAAAAAAAATTCACTGACTTTGGTAGAAATAGTGTGACTAGAGAAGGGAAGCAGTAATGGGACAGGAGCGGTGGAAGACAAACGATAGGCTATTTATGGGGAAGTGTCAGGTGAGACCATGGTAACAGCTAATAATCCTAGAGGAGGAGCTGTCAGCTTCTTGGCCAAACCAAGAAAGGGCCAGGTCTGGCATTTTCTACAAGGCTAGGCAAGCAAAGAGCCAGGTTCCGGGCGGCCTGCTCATAGAAGCAGCAGGTGCACAGCCTAAGTAGATAGTCAGGGTGCAGAGTTCAAGAGGCTTCGAGGCTCACGAGAGCAGCAATAGGAAACTGAACAGAAAGATCTGATTGTCTGATCTGGTTTCTCATTTAGATTGCTTATCCTGGGGCTGAGGGCGCAGAGATGCTGAGCCCACACAGGTTTAATCACAGTCTGTGGGAAAGGGACCTAGGGGCTTAGTGGCATAGTGGCGTAGCCATTGAGCTGGGGACCTGAAAGGTCGGCTGTTTGAAAACAACAGCCCGCTCCAAGGGAGAAAGACAGGGCTTCCTACTTCTGTGAGCAGTTCCAGCCTTGGAAACTCACAGGGGAAGTTCTACTCTGCCCTAGAGGGTCACTCATAAGAGTTGGCAGGACTCGATGGCAGTGACTTAGGTTTGGGTTTGGTGGGAATGAGTTCGAGTGCCCAGGTGTCGGAACTGGGTCGTGCCTTCTGACAAGTGCTGGACTACCCAATAAGCAAGGTAAGCAGAAGTTGACTTGTGCTTACTGACTAATCCATAGTGAACAACTTTACATCGTTTCACCACATCAGAGAGTCGGTTTCTAGGTCTAGCTGGCATTGGTGGCTCTCTCTTTGACACCATGGCATCTTCCTTCAGAATCAAAAGCCTATTTCAAATGCACTGTACCTTATATAGAGTACCCAGTAGGCATGACTTTACTTGTACTTACCTACTACTCTGTAGCAAACAGTTTCACACTATAGATTAGAAAGTAAACATAAATAAGGCCAGGCTTACCTTGCTTATTGGATAATCTGCTCCTACTTCTGACAGTATTGGATAATTATATATATATAGATATAGATATATAGATATACTTGTTTAAGTGGCGAATTGGTAACTTTCGGAATTGGCTTCTTGGGTTTTCCTGCTTCATTTTCTCATGCGGCAAAAGGGAAGTGGTGTGAGAGGCTATACGTATAGCTACTGTCATTTGGGCTTCTTATCATCCAAAGTGAGCACCCCTTAGATATGTGGGGAGCGCCTGGGAACAAGACCCACTAACATCTGAACAATGAGTTAACAAAATGTGATGCTAGTGTAGGAGGGGTAGGCTGTGTGTGTGTGTGTGTGTGTGTGTGTGTGTGTGTGTGTGTGTTGGGGAAGGTAGAAGAAGTTGTGATAGAAGAATCTGGAAAAAAGGAAGTAGGTGATACAGAGGCAATGCCAGAAGTAAAATGTGTTCATAGCACAATTTTCACTTGATCAAGCCTGACTTGCCTCACTCTAGCCAGAATAACCTAGAAGAATGATGTCCAAAGGTCGTGTGTTGCCCTGGGGGGGAGGTGGAGGGAGGAGCATCATCTGGTGGGGTGGGTTTTGAACCACTTGTCTCTCAATCCCCCCAATACATCTATGATGTCCAGGCGTGTTTGTGTAGTACACTAGAAAGATTCTTGTTTGTTCATTTTCCACCCACCCTGCCTAGGACTTCTAGATTCAAAGGGTATATATGGAACTTTATGTTGGAGTGCTAACCTCAAGGTTGGTATATCAAACCCACCAGCTGCTCTGCAGGAGAAAGATGAGGCTCCCTACCTTGGTAAAGATGTATAGTCTTGGAAACTATATATAGGGTTGCTGGGAGTTGGCACTGATTTGATGGCAGTAGGTTTGATTTATACATAGGTATGTGTGTATGCGTGCCCAAATTCAGTTATTTGTGAAACATGAAAGAGATAAAGAAGATGCTGATTCATAACAAAAGCTGTAACGCTCCTATGTGGTAAATCAAAGGAGTACGGTAAATTGGTCCATGAAGTCAAGGGGCTGAGAAAGAGGCAAGGCATTGATCTTTTTGTGCCTATGTTATCTCTACTTAAAGCGAATCTTGTTCTAAACTCCTGTACTGTAGCCTATATAAAATAAGAATTCACTCAAACTATTTAATGAAATGCTTACTATTTGCCAAACACAGTTCCAGCTACTGGGCGTATAGCAGTGAACGAAGTCATTTATGACTTTTTCAGATGTGGAAACGGAGCCTGGAATCTGCTAGAAAAAAATAAAGCTGCCTAAACAGCAAATACAGGCTGGGAACAGGAAGAGCTCTGGGGGCACTCAACTGGTGCCAACCCAGCCAAGACCATGCACGTAAAACACACAACTTGTGACAAGCAAGGAATGAACGAGCAAAGGATGTGTGTCAGCTAAAAAGTCAATTCAGCAGGTAATGTCCCTCGTGTCACCTTGCTTCTGGGATTACACCAGCTGGCACAAGGCTTCTAAAATCAATTGTTTGCCCTTAATTCTGACCCAGCAAAGGGATTAGCTCTGCATTTTAAAAACAAATCTAAGAGATGCAAAGGACTGGAAGTTATGTTGGGACAGAACCACGGTAACAGGTACACATGTTTGAGCCGACAAACCAAAACGCCACCTTTCAATACTCTTATATAAGCTAGAGCATTCGGGGGCCTACATTTCCAGGGCAGTGAGTGGAAATGGCTCTGTGGGGGAGCCCTGAGGCCCAGTCTCCTACTCTCCCCTTCACTAGCAGTCTCCTTTCAGCCCTGTGACCAAAATTATCAGAGTAACACTTTGAATCTCCCCTCCTGGGCTTTGTCTTTCCTTAATGCCCACAACAAGCCTGCTTCAGTGTTTGCTTCTCTTCTGGAGGAAAAAATGGAATTATTATTAATAGAATTAATTTTGGGATCAGTTATCAGGCATCAGAGAACAAAAAACCATATCATTGTGTGCTCACCTCCCCAATACAATCGCTGAAGACAAACGGGTGTATAAGCAAATGTGGTGAAGAAAGCTGATGGTGCCAGGCTATCAAAAGATAAAGCATCGGGGTCTTAAAGGCTTGCAGGTAAACAAGCAGCCATCTAGCTGAGAAGCAACAAAGCCCACATGGAAGAAGTCTGTGTGATCAGGAGGTGTCGAAGGGATCAGGTATCAGGCATCAGAGAACGAAAAATCATATCATTGGGAATGAGGGGGAGTGCAGAGTGGAGACCCAAAGCCCATCTGTAGGCAATTGGACATCCTCTTATGAAAGGGTCTTGGGGAGGAGACAAGCAAGTCAGGGTGCAGTGCAGCAACGATGAAACAAACAACTTTCCTCTAGTTCCTAAATGCTTCCTCCCACCCCTACCATCCACTACCATGATCCCAATTTTACCTTACAAAGGGGGAACCGATTACAAGGATCTACATATAACCTCCTCCCTGGGGGACAGACAACAGAAAAGTGGGTGAAGGGAGATGTTGGATAGTGTAAGATATGACAAAATAATAATTTATAAACTATCAAGGGTTTATGAGGGAGGGGGAGCAGGGAGGGAGGGGGGGAAATGAGGACCTGGTGCTGGGGGCTTAAGTGGAGAGCAAATGTTTTGAGAATGATGAGGGCAATGAATGTACAAATGTGCTTTATACAATTGATGTATGTATGAATTGTGATAAGAGTTGTATGAGGCCCTAATAAAATGATTTTTAAAAAAGAATTAATTTTGAATATAGCTACAGCATGAAAAGACATTTCTCTTCTCCTACCTCCCCATTGCAGGTCATGACCAAAACTATGTGCCGCAGTGGGTCTCTGCACTAATGGCCTACGGTAAGTTTGATATTAATGAAAAGAGTTCAGGGACTTATATACTCTAGTATCCAAAGGCCCTCTGGCAGTCCTGTTTTTTAGCCACTAAGCTAAAAGCAAGGAAAAAGCAAGGAGGAGCCTGAGCTCAGAGGGGTGGGTCTGTCGATCTGTAGCTGGATTCTAGCAGTGTGCCTTCCTGGAGGTCCAACGAGAACCAAGTGAAACTCAGAATTGCTCTCTTCTTGCTGACGCTCCGCAGAAGACAGACTGGCAGTGGAGACCATCTGTTTGGGGGGATGGAAATAGACTGCCCCTAGCAGGAAGCCCTAAGACCACTGGGCTTTATATGGGATGTCTCTAACTGGGAACTGTCTACATGTATATATTACACTGGATGTAATACATCTATTTCTATAAAGTTAAATGCTAGCTTATTTTTAAGACATCAGATCTTTTAAGTGGAGGGAAATTCTTCAGTAAAATGAAAACTTTAATATGAACCATCCCTTATTTCCCACTTACGAGCACCAACTGTGTGCTTGCCCAGGAACTAAGGGTCATGAGAGTAAAACTTATTATTTAGGGCAGTATTGCCATTGGGGATGATTCAAAGTACCCTAGCTAAATGCCTTAAGAGGCACTTTGTCACAAAGTATAGTTTTAGATGGGGATCAAAAGAAGAAGAAAATAATGAACATTACAAGCCCACATTGTTATAAGGATTAAGATAAAATTAAAGTAGCACCTCAAGTGTAAGCCATCTATTTATTCACATTTCATGGTATTTTGTAATCCCATTCTTCTTGGTTTTTTGTTTTTTTCTAATGGAAGATCTTTTATGTCCTGGGGAGATGATCGATAAGACCCTCACCATAAATTAACGAGGAGGTCTCTAACAGGAGCTAAAAGCAGAAAGAAAAATAGAGGGAAGCAGGGAGAGGAAGGAAGGGAGGG